>NC_089265.1:904781-1206375 GCF_963930625.1 Muntiacus reevesi | reverse complement strand
AAGGCAGGAGGAGAAGGGGACTACAGAGGATGAGATGGTTGGATGGCATCACTAACTGGATGGACATGAGTTTCAGCAAGCTCTAGGAGTTGGTGATGAACAGGGAGGCCTGGCGTGCTGCAGTTCATGGTATCAAAAAGAGTTTGACATGACTGAGCGACTGATCTGAAGTGAACTGATAGTGCTATTCTAACCATACAGTGCTAGAAAAGTTTCATTATTTATTTGTGGAACAAGTGCTAAGTTCGTTTATGATTTTAATATAAAATGTCAGTAATTTTATTCATATTTAAAGAATTATTATGCCATTCCAGACTCACTGTTATAAAACATAATTTAAGCACAGTTATTCTATGGTCAGCCTGTATGTAATTAAAAGTAAAAATTGTAGAATTATAGATGATCGTTTTTAATGCTTTCAGCAAGAACAGTTTCCTCCCCTGCTGTCTGCAGACTAGAAATGGCGGGTCAGAGTGCGGGCAGAGTTGGTCTCCTCTGAGGCCTCTCTCCATGGCTTGCAGAGACCATCTGTCACGGCCGTCACTCAGCCTCCCCTCTGTGTCTTTTATGGGACCTTTGTTTACTTTCTTTTTCATTGTTTTTAAAGTATAATAGTCAAAACTGTTTTAACAATTTTAAATAGTTGATAATAACAAGTCTTGTTGGATAAAACCAAAGTTGAAAATAAATATCCTGTTGGATGAAACTAAAGCAAAAGTAGACAAATTCACTTGTTAATATATGGGTTGACTTTGAGGAGATAGAGTAAATGATCAGCTTGTTAAAATAGAATGCAGAGCCCTTGTGGGGGACTCAATAAGATGGTTAACCCTCTTGCCAAAGAATAGCAGGAAAGCAGATTAAAATGTAAAAAAAGTGCTCTTGGAGCGATAAGGCGTCTTGCAATAAATGCATGGAAAAATAAACTGACACATCCAGGTGTTAGAATATTGTTCAGTGCTAGGAAGACGCAGGCTATTAAGCCATGCAAAGGCAGAGCGGAGTCCTAAAAACATAGTGCTACATGAAAGAAGCCCATTTGATAAAGCTACTTCCTGTATGATTCCAACTCTGTGATATTTTAGAAAACACGTGAGTATGGACAGAGTGTGGAGATCGGTGCTTGTCAGAGAGTAAGATGGGGAAAGAAGAATAGGTGGAACATGGAGTTTTCTAGCAGTGAAAATACTCTCTCTGTATGATAGTACAATGGTGGATACATATCATTGTACATTTGTCCAAACTCATAGAACATACAGCACCAGGACTGAAGCTTGATGTAGACTGTGTACCTTGTGTGATTATGATGTGTTTACATAGGTTCTTGAGTTATAACAAATGTACCTTTCTGGTGGGAAATATTGTTAATGGGAGAGGCTATACACATGTGAATGGGTCGAGGGCATTTGGGAATTTTCTGTACCTTCCTGTCAATTCTGATGTGAACCTAAAACTTCTCTTTAAAAAATTGTCTTTAAATTTAGGAATATTCTACTTAGAGGCCTTGGGGAGGTTATAAGATAGTGAAGGATTATGGGGCCAGGATCAGGGAGGATGGAGGCCCAACTTCACATCACCTCTTTCTCTGAAACGACATCAGGGTGAGTCCAGAGTACTAGTCCCTTAGGCGTCTGGCAGAAACAAGTTTAAATCCCCTCTGGAAGAATATGTTATCCTAGCCCTCAAATCATTTCTACTAACAGTTTTCCAAAAACAACATCTGACAATCAAAAATAAACACTGGAGAAGGAAGGAAAACATTAGCAAAACCTTGAAAAACAATAGCAGTGGAAAAATACAGACGCTTCATAGATTGGTATTAAGAGGAATAGACTTCCAAATTGTATACTATTTTCAAGGAAAGGCAGGAATTCAAGAGAACTGGAAAGTATAAATAAGAACCAAATGAAAATTCTAGAACTGCAAATTAAAACAACCAGCAGATTAGGTATAACCAAAGACAGATTTAGCAACCTGAAAAATAGGTAAAAGAAATACTCAAAGTTAAACACAAAGAGCAAAAGGATGAAAAACACAGACAAGAGGTGACAGGATGTGGTGAGAGGTTTTAATGTACTTATAAACAGAATCTTGAAAGGAGATGTGAGCTAATATGAAACACAATGATATTTGAACAGGAAGTGACTCAGAACTTAAATGATAGCTTCTATCTACAAACTCACGAAATCCTGTGAACTCTAAGAAGGATAAATAAAAAACAACTCCTACCAAGTCATATTGTTGTAATACTCATGAAAGCAAAAACAGAGAGATGATGTTAGAAGCAACAGGAGGGAAAAAAAGACAAATTACTTTCCAAGCTGCACTTAAGTCAACAGCTGACTTCTTAGCATAAACAGCAGAAGCCAGAAGGCGATGGGGTGGTATCTTTAAACTATGGAAAGAAAATACCTGCCAACCTAGAGTTCTCTGCCCAACAAAAATATCCTTCAAGTGTGTGGGTGAAATAAAGACATTTCAGACAAACAGAAATTGAATGGTTCTGTTGCTAACAGATTTTAAACTAAGGATATATTAGGAGGGGCTATTTAGGTAGGAGAAAAATTATCCCAGCTGGTCAGAAATGCAACTATAAACATGGCTATGAAGAGAAATCTAGTAACTCACTGTATAAAATAGTAACAATGTCTTGTTGGATTAAAATACATGGAGAGTTAAAACACATGCCACATGGGCTTTTGAAAATGGGGAAATGGGAGGTCCAATTGCCGTGAGATGCTGTGACACTCCTCCATGTGTGGTGAGGGGGAGGAGCAGCTGGCACCTCCTGGCTCTCCAAGGGAGGAATGGACTTGCTGTAACCACGTTAGGAATTTGGTGTGAGTGCAAACTGTTTGGATAGGCATATACCACGATCCAGCGCTTTCACTCCCAATGTACACTTATTAATAACAGAGGTTCATACAGAAGACACATTCAAGAATGTTCATGACAGCATATTTATAGTAACTGAAGCCTGAAGAGAGCGCACATGTCCACCTAGATTAGATGGACAGATTGTATATGCATACAATGGATTATGCATTGATGTGAAGGAGTAAGCTGACAAGTACACATAACCACAGGGATAAATTTCACACATGTAGCATGGAGCAGAAGCGGCTTGACACATACACACTGCATGGTTCACTGAAGTAACATCTTTTAAAGGACTGTAGCGCCAGCGTGTCTAAGACTGCGGACTTAGGTGAGAGGCAGGATGGCAGACGCCTTTAGGAAAGGCAGAGGCTGTTTGCTAGCAGGACCAGGTGCAGGCGGCCTGCTGTGCCGGGGTCCGTCTCCTGACTGGTGGTGGCTACGTGTTTCTTGGTGTGGAAGCTCTGTGAACTGCATCTCTCGTTTGTGTATGTTCCTGTGGATGATTTGCTTCACAACAAGGAGGTTAAAACACATACTTGGTCCTGTTTGAACTATGTGGAAAGTCCTGAGATGGAGAACTGTCTTGACTTCATATTCTGTGAGTATGTGTGTGTGTCTGTCTCTCTTTTAATCTCTTGGAGGTTCTCTCGGGACAAGTTCTCAACAGCTCCCATGCTCACTGCCGGCAGTCAGCTAGTCCCTTGTTTCCCTTTGTAACTCTGGCCCAAATATGAAGAAAATCCCCATCTTTTATGTTGCTTTAGTACAGCAGATAAAGATATTTTAAAATATTTTACCAAATATCCAGGGGGTAAAGGGCAGGAGAAAAGCCTAGTAACATCAATGGAACGTAAACCTGGACAAGATTCTTTCTTTCAGGTTTCTAATTCAGCAGCAGCTGATTTAGTCCCGAGGTTCGTGGGCTGTCTTCTTCCATCACCCAGCGAGTGTCTGTTACGTTCTAAATATAGACCTTGTCCTCGGTCCAGTTCCCAGACCCAGGGACCTTCTCTTCATATGACAGGCAGTCCGTGGGGAGACCTCACTGCTCGCGTACATGGGTGGTGGGATGTGCTTGAGGATGGAGCCACGCCATAATGATCACTCGGGCACTCAGCAAACTGAGCATCCTTTGTTTTTGTTATTCAGCCCTTCAGTCGTGTTTGACTCTTTGTGACCCCATGGACTGCAGCACACCAGGCCTCCCTGTCCTTCTCCATTTCCCAGAGCTTGCTCAACCTCATGTCCATTGAGTCAGTGATGCCTTCCAACCATCTCATCCTCTGTTGCCCTTTTCTTCTGTCCTCAGTCTTTCGCCACGTCAGGGTCTTTTTCAGTGAGTTGGCTCTTTGCATCAGGTGGCCAAAGTATTGGAGCTTCAGCTTCAGTCCTTTGTAGCATCCTTAGTAGCGGGGCCAAGTCTGTCTGTCCCAGAGGGAGCAGTTCTGAACACCAGCTTTAACTTGCAGACTTAATACCTCTATATACTGAAGTGGAATGTAACGTCCCTGGAATAGCCACAGGCACTTACTTATATGGAAGGAAAAGGACTCCTCAAATCACTGTGGGTATGAGGTCCTCAGGCTTTGCCTGCTGGAAGCTGACCCTGGGTTCCTGCTGACACTTCAGTCCAAGCGTGTCCGGGGGCGCCCTGCGGCCCTCCATAGCCTCAGATACTCTGCCTGCTCATCCTTACTTCAGCCCGAAACATGATTGTGAAGAAACTTGGGAAGGGTGAACAGTCTGCCTGAGAGCACGCAGCAAACTCAGCATGGTGGAGAGAGAGTCCACGACTCATTTTTTCCCTAAGGACCCCCCTTTTTCTGATGACACAGGAGATACTTGGTTTATTTTTAAGTTGGGATTCTGCGCCAATGACCCTCGAAGCAGAGAATTTTTGACTTGAAACATCTGCAGAGAGGCCGGCAGGCGTGCCTTGGTGCGTGTGCTGTGCCCGAGTCCTCCCCCGCCGGGACTCCGCCTGCCTGGCGTCTCAGCCAGAGTGTGATGGGCAGGGAGCGCCTGCTGCTCTCCTGGCTGTGCCCGCTCGGCCCCACGTGGGGACCAGCTCAGTAAAGGAACTGAAATGCCAGCAGAGTGTCGGTGCTGGGTGTTGAGGCCGTGTGTCTGACTGCAGGGAGCCCTTCCTGAGTTGATTGAAGTGGTTTGGGGCAGGCATTGTGTTCATTGTTGTGATCAGTGGTCACTTTATTCTGAAGGCACTTGAATGTTGCATCAGTGGAAATAGAATTGTGAGAAGCACAGAGTGCTTCAGCTTAGACATTTGGCAAAGCTTCTACTTGGACCAGGAAGAGTCTCTTCAGAATAACTTTTAAAGCCAAAGCTGTCTTTACCAGAATGAGAAAATTTAAATGTAGTCCCAGAAATTTTCATTTGTGTGTGTTTGGAAGTTTTTTTTTTTCTTTTCCACGAGACATAACTTGTTGAAGATGTCAAGGCAGCAACATAATTCCATTGAAAAAGTCAGTTACAAGTGATCCATTGATAAATTAATTCCCTAGTGACGCAGCCGCCAAAATATTGGAGCAGAAAAGAGCATGTGTTTCACACTCCTTGCTGAAAGCTTGACGCACACACGCCAGACTGATATAGGGAGTATGGAAGAAATTATCTGGCCAATTCTGGCCACTTCTGCACAAAGCTCTTCATTTAGAATTTACTGAACTGTGGCAGGCAGGTTGAAATTATTAAGTAAGCCAGAAAAGCTTTAAAGATTTTGGGTATGTCGGTGTTTGGGGATGTGGGCTTTTTTCCTGTTAGCTGTTCAGTGAATTATAATGATTACAACTATGTTTTCATCCTTTTCTGTACCGTGCATGAGGGAAGGGGTCCAGAAGTGATGGAGGAGACAGGTGTGTGGCTCCCCGGTATTCCTGTTCCTGAAGTTCCGGCTTTGGTCCACCCCTCAGTCTCCGCGGCGCCTTGGGCGTCTCCCCTGCTGCAGGGCGGGGTGCATGGGGCTGCCTGGTGGGGGAGGGACCCGTGGTCTCTGGGCAAAGCAGTGATGGGAGGGGAAGGCTCAAGGATGTGCACCAGTGTGAGGCGTCTTTATTGTGTTGGATTTCACATGAAGAGTGAACGGGTCCTGGGAAGGCTGTTTTCCTCCACTCGTGCCTTGGAGTCAGGGATATCATATTCGTTTCCGAGGCCTGCTGTTGTCAATTCCCAGCCACAAGCCTAGAGAGAAGAGGCTGGGACGAGGTGAGACAGGTCCCGTCTCTTGGGAGTCGCTGGGGAGGGGTCGTTACCTGCCTTCCCAGCCCTGGGGGACTCACTGCCAGCCTCCCTCGCCCGGTGTTCTCTGAAGGCGCCTCCATCGCTCTGCAGCCCCTGTCCCTCAGCACGGCCCCTCTGTCTCCACACGGCTGCGTGTAGGGGCACCGCTTCTCGCACAGGGGCCCAGCCCATCCCGGCTGACAGCATGTGGACAGATCACACCTGCAGACCCTGTTTCCACATGCAGCCTGCCTCCTCCTCTGCCATCCTGTGGACACAGCTCTTCTTCCTGCCTCTCCTTTCCTGTCCACATCAATTTGGAGAGTGAGGGCCAGTGAGTAGTGTTCACCTTTCAATTAAAATATTTTCCTGAAACAAAAGAATGATGCTCCCCGAGAGTCATAGTTCTTTTCTGTGCAGCTAAACTGTGCAGCTGAGACTACAATTCACTCTTAAATTTTTAGAATTCTCTCTCTGTTGTACATAGGATATTTCAATTGAGACATTCTGGGGTCAAAAGATACCATTTCCTTCTGGCCCTCTGTCCTGGGATTTGTCCCTGCCCAGCTCTGGGCTCCCCACCTGCACGGGCCGTGTCTTCCTCGTACATCATTTTACCTGCAGAGTCCAGCGCAGAGCTTCGTGCCTGATGTGTACCTGGTGAATACTTACTTGTAGGGTGTGAGACTGTAAAGAATAGCCTCTTTGTATGTATGGAAGGAAACCTTGATTCGCTCAGTTCAGTTCAGTTGCTCAGTCATGTCTGACTCTTAGCGACCCCATGGACTGCAGCACGCCAGGCCTCCCTGTCCATCACCAGTTTCCAGAGTTTACCCAAACTCATGTCCATTGAGTCGGTGATGCCATCCAACCATCTCATCCTCTGTTGCCCCTTTCTTTTCCCGCCTTCAATCTTTCCCAGCATCAGAGTCTTTTCAAATGAGTCAGCTCTTCACAGGCCAAAGTACTGGAGTTTCAGCTTCAGCATCAGTCCTTCCAATGAACACCCAGTACTGATCTCCTTTAGGATGAACTGGTTGGATCTCCTTTCAGTCCAAGGGACTCTCAAGAGTCTTCTCCAACACCACACTTCAAAAGCATCAATTCTTTTGGCACTCAACTTTCTCTATAGTCCAATTCTCACATCCATACATGACTACTGGAAAAACCATAGCCTTGACTAGATGCAAGTTTGTTGGCAATGTAATGTCTGTGCTTTTCAATATACTGTCTAGGTTGGTCATAACTTTCCTGCCAAGGAGGAATCGCCTTTTAATTTCATGGCTGCAGTCACCATCTGCAGTGACTTTGGAGCCCCCCCAAATAAAGTCAGCCGCTGTTTCCATTGTTTTCCCATCTATTTGCCATGAAGTGATGGGACCAGATGCCATGATTTTAGTTTTCTGAATATTGAGTTTTAAGCCAACTTTTTCACTCTCCTCTTTCACTTTCATCAAGAGGTTCTTTAGTTCTTTGCTTTCTGCCATAAGGGTGGTGTCATCTGCATATCTGAGGTTATTGATATTTCTCCTGACAATCTTGATTCCAGCTTGTTCTTCCTCCAGCTCAGCGTTTCTCATGATGTACTCTGCATTAAAGTTAAATAAGCAGGGTAACAATATACAACCTTGACGTACTCCTTTTCCTATTTGGAACCAGTCTGTTGTTCATGTTCAGTTCTAACTGTTGCTTCCTGAGCTGCATACAGATTTCTCAAGAGGCAGGTCAGGTGGTCTGGTATTCCCATCTCTTACAGAATTTTCCACAGTTTGTTGTGATCCACACAGTCAAAGGCTTTGGCACAGTTAATAAGCAGAAGTAGATGTTTTTCTGGAACTCTCTTGCTTTTTTGATGATCCAGCGGATGTTGGCAATTTGACCTCTGGTTCCTCTGCCTTTTCTAAAACCAGCTTGAACATCTGGAACTTCAAGGTTCACATATTGTTGAAGCCTGGCTTGGAGAATTTTGAGCATTTCTTTACTAGCGTGTGAGATGAGTACAATTGTGCAGTAGGTTGAGCATTCTTTGGCATTGCCTTTCTTAGGGATTGGAATGAAAACTGACCTTTTCCAGTCCTGTGGCCACTGCTGAGTTTTCCAAATTTGCTGGCATATTGAGTGCAGCACTTTCACAGCATCATCTTTTAAGGGTTTGAAATAGCTCAACTGGAATTCCATCATCTCCACTAGCTTTGTTCATAGTGATGCTTTGTTTGTAGTGATGACCCAAACTTGTCCCTTTCAGGTGATATGTCATTGTAAGAAGCAGATGACACAGACAGCATACTTGCAAAAATGTGGAATGAGAAGGCTTCATCTTGGTGGTCCTGTAACTAGGACCACTTGAAAACTGGGAGGAGCACCAAGAATTTGAGTTAGGAAGTGAAAGCCTTCTCTTGCAGATAATCCCTTGAGTGTGTAATCTTGTCCGTTGCTGTTGTCCACTGGTTTCACTGGAGGTGGTGCTCTCCGAGCGGTAATTTAGAGTACACCCTGGGGCACAGCATCTGTCTTGGCATATTCCTTGTTGAGCCAGTGTGCAAAAAAATAGCGGTACCTTTTACCCCAGCTGATAGCGAAGTCAGGGATCTTTTCTGGATCAGCCGCATCATCCAGAGATAGGCATCTCCTCCTGAGTGGCTCCTGGATCATTAGTGATGGCTGTGGACTGAGGTGAAAGTCCTGAGGCTTCACTGAATGCAGGATGTCATCATATTATTCAGTTTGAATGAATGTCTGGAAAGGAGAAGAGCAGCTCACCTCAGGCAAGGCTCAGGAAGCAAAGAAGTTGTGATGGGGTGAAGCCGAGGTCTGGCAGCCCCCTGGCCCTTGCACTCCCTACCTGACAGCCTGCATTGGTTCCCCTGCAGGACCTCACCGTCTGGTTTTCTGGGATCTTCCAGCTGCAGGGTCAGGCGTGTGCCTGTGTGAGGTGCCCTGCATTGCAGGTGGACCTGGAAGCATGCCTGTATTTAGGGTGATGCTGTCAGTAGTCAGTTTGGGAAGACGCAGGTGCCCCCCGGGAGAGCTCCTGCTCCAGCGCGTGGATATTGGAGGCACGGTGGGGTCACGGTCTGCCTGCCTATGGGATGCTCGGGTCTGGTGCCTCCACGCGTGAAGGTCTGCGTGTCACCAACAGCCGCGCTCAGGCTCTTGGTGCCTCTCCCCCACCGCCAGTCACAGATTCAGGCCCAGTAATGACTTGAGCTTTTATTGCTTTTAAAAACAAACAAACCTTCCTTTGAGCCCTGCTAATGGACAAAACCTGTCAGCTCGAGCTTTGTACGCTCATAAACTTTGTGATGTTATAGAAATGAACCATCCCTTTTCTACATACTTCTCTTGGCAGAGGCTTCCAACAAGCAGTCATGTCCAAACTGATTTGTTTCTTGTTGACATAAAAAAATTTTTTTGAGCAGTTATTAAAAACTCTTGGAAAACACTACTAAAAGCCACCTTTGTCCTTCCTTTTTGTGGCAGAAAAAAGCTGTTCCTTGCCTACTGACCTATGCTGTAGGTCTTTGGGGAGGTGGAGGGGCTGTCTGAGGTCTAGACCTGCCTCCTTTCTGTCCTTCTTCAGCAAGAAAGGAGTGTAGTCATTAACAGGGGCCCAAAGCAGTCACTTGTGTACAGGGGACACTTTTCCCATCAACCCTTTAAGTCACATGAGAGCAAGACTGTACCTGAAGACCCCACACGAGTCTGTAATTGGGACAGATAAAGTTTCTCCTTGATTGGAAATTGTGAAGGTTGATTTTTATGTTATGTTAGTTTCCATTCTCTCAACATCTCCATCATCATATTTTTGAGGAGTTTTGAAATTTCAAGGTGACGTTAGGTAGGAAATTAAGAATACTTTGGAAGAGAGGATGTTTTGGCATCTTAATTATGCATGTGTTGAAACACAGTGGTCCTGCTTCACAGGTCCTCGTGTCCAAGCACTTGCTTGGGAGTGATTTTTTCCGTCAGCCTCTTTTGTAAATGATTATGTCTTACCTGATTTGCATGTGAAAATCTACTGTATCTAGCAAATCAGTGGTAACAATGTGTTTCTTTTAATTTATAGAGTAAGACTCAAATAACTAAAATTATTAACTTGATTGCATTCAGTCAAGGATATGTAGTATATATGGTTTCCCTTGCTGTGCAAAAGCTTTTAAGTTTAATTAGGTCCCATTTATTTTCGCTTTTGTTTTCATTACTGTAGGAGACAGATTTTAAAAAATATTGCTTTGATTTATGTCAAAGAGTGTTCTGCCTATGTTTCACTCTAGGAGTTTTGTAATATCAGGTCTTGTATTTTTAGGTCTATAACAGATGATTGGATGGCATCACCAACTCAATGGACATGGGTTTGAGCAAACTCTGAGAGATAGTGAAGAACAGACAAGCCTGGCATAGTGCAGTCCATAGGGTCACAAAGACCTGGCCATGACTTAGTGACTGAACAACAATGGGACGTTTGGGGTTTATTTTTATAGACGGTGTTAGGAAGTGTTCTAACCTCATTCATTTACATGTTGCTGTCCAGTTTTCCCAGAACCACTTATCGAGCAGGCTTATCTTTTCTCCATAAAGTGTTGTTAACTCTTTTTTTGTAGATTAATTGTCAGTAGGTGCGTGGGTTTCTCTCTGAGCTTTCTGTGCTTTCCTTTTGATCTGCATTTCTGTTTTTGCTCCAGCACCACACTGTCTTCATTGCTGTAGCTCTGGAGTGTAGTCTGGAGTCAGAAAGTGATTCCTCCAGCTCCGTTCTTTCTCAGTATCGTTTTTGCTATTCAGGGTCTTTTGTGTTTCCATTGTAAAGTTATTTGTTCTAATTCTGTAAAAAATGCCAATTGGTGATTTGATAGCGATTACATTGAATCTTTAGATTGCCTCGGGTAGTATGGTGATTTTTGGCAATATTGATTCTTCTAATCCAAGGACACAGTATGTCTTTACATCTGTTTGTGTGGCTTTCGGTTTTTCCCATCAGTGATTTATAGCTTTTGGAGTACAGGTCTTTTGTCTCTGTAGGAAACCATAAACAGAATGAAAAGATGACTCGCCGAATGGGAGAAAATGCTTGCAAATGATGTGACCATCAAGGGATTAGTCTCTGAAGTATACCAACAGTTTATGCAGCTCAACAACAACAACAACAGAAGAAAAACTTACTCAAAAATGGGCAGAAGACCTAGGCAGACACTTCTCCAGAGAGGACATACAGATGGCCAACAGGCACATGAAGAGATGCTCAACTTTGCTAATTGTTTGAGAAATGCAAAACAAAAGTGCAATGAGGCACCACCTCCACTGCTCAGAATGGCCCTTTTAAAAAGTCTACAAATAATGAATGCTGAGGAGGGTGTGGAGAAAGGGAACCCTCCTACACTGTTGGAGGGAATGTAAATTGGTGCATCACTATGGAGAATAGCATGAAGCTTCCTCAGAAGACTAAAACTAGAGTTACCATATGATCCGGCAACCCTACTCCTGGGCATACATGTGGAGAAAATTCTAATTTGAAAAGATACACGCACCCCAGTGTTCACAGCAGCGCTTATTCACAATAGCTAAGACATGGAAACAGCCTAAGTGTCCCTCAGAGATGAATGGATAAAGAAAATGTAACCATTTTCTACACATTCATGTATCATCAGGGTGCCTCAAAGTTCGCCATGAGTTTGCTTTCCTTCTACCTAAAAGAACTTATTAATCTTCAGGAGTCCTCTATTAAAAGGTTTTTCCAAAGTGAATGTTTGTGCAGAGAATTTTGGACTGGGACACCAGGTATGGAGCGGGGAGCAGGTGGGTGCCAGCCACATCAGGGAGGGAAGAACGAGGCCCGCCAGGCTCCCCGGTCCATGGGGTTCTCCAGGCAGGAGTACTGGAGTGGGTTGCCACTTCCTCCCCCGGGGATCTTCCCAACCCAGGGCTGGAACCACCTGGTACAGTGTAGGCAGATTATTTACCACTGCACCACCTGAGAAGCCAGAGGGGACAGATGTTAAAATTTATGGAGACAAAGAGTAAAAGTGTCTGAGTTTGCTCCATGTGCATAGGACTCTGGCGTAAATTCGTATTTTTCACTGTCCTACAGTGTATTTGAGATGCTTCTACCGAGTCTTATTTACTTGGGTAGACAAGAGCGACAACCAGAGCCTAAACCAAGGAAAGGAAAACAAAAACAAATCAGGCTGGGGAGGGGCTGGGGTGAGACCCCGTGGGTCACGGTGCGCGGGGCGCCCACCTTGCTCTCTGGCGATGCCTTTAAGCTCCGGCCTGGGCAGCGGTTGTTAGTGTCCCTGCTGGTGCAGGGCGCAGAGTGACCTGTTCCCACTGTAGTGGGCTAGTCGGGTGACGGCTGGAGTCGGGAGGTGGGTCAGTGTTTGTGTGAGTGGGGCTCGGGAGAGCCTGGTGACACACGCTTCTCCTCAGCAGGTGCGCTTTTGACCCTCACTGCTGCTTCCTTCGGGGACAGCCCGTCCCAGGCCACGCAGCACGTCGGATGCTGAGGGGAGGAGCCGTTCTGGCTGCCTGGGCTGCATCTGCCTCCTTGTCCCTCGCTGTGATCCACGCGGTGTGCTGGCCCCTGGGCTCGGAGCTGCGAGGTTTCCTGTAGTTGAGCCTGGCAATCCATGCAGGGGCTGAGGCTGGGGGGCGGGTTAGGGGCTGCTCTGCGTGCCGGCAAGGGGTCCAATGCCGCCTTGCCATCCTCTAGGACGCTGACAGCAGACGGCAGTCAGAGGGCTCTGTGTCCACACGGTGATCTGGCGTCACCACCAAGGCTTCTGCTGAAGCTTAGTGGGAGGAATGAGTTTTAGGAAAAAAAAAAAAATACAGAGTTCTGATAAGATGCTGTTTGGAAGGTCCAACCAACTCTTTGAAGTAGAACACTGTAAAATGTATTCAAAGTAAATCGTATTTCACTTGGAAGCAAACACAGTTCCAAGAATGAGCTAAGGTAAACAGCGGGTGGCCTGGCCCGGTGTTTCGTGGGGCCGCCTCTGGGCTGGGCCCCCTCAGCCGTCTCCCCTGGCCGTGAGCCCCGCAGCGCTGCCTGCTGTCCTCGTGTGACCCGGGCAGTGTGCGGAGTCCCCACAGACGGATGAGATGGGGGCCGCGCCTGTCCTGCGGCCTTGTACCTCCTTGGACTGGCCGGGGGAGCGAGCGTTGGCTCTGGGTTCACACGCGGTGTTGGCTTTCTTGCTCCTGCACTGAATCACCAGAAACTTCGGCTGAAACAATGCAAATTTACTTCCTTACAGCTTGGTAGGTCAGAGTCTCCCTGGGCTGACCCCACGGCAGAGGTGCGCCCAAGTGCTCCCGGGATCCTCCAAGAATGTTTCCTGCCTTTTCCTCGGTCTGCAGGCCATGCGGCCCTGGGCCGGGGTCCTCCTCCACCTTCCCGCCTCGTGAGGCTTAGCCATTGTATCACGTCCATCGCCAGCAGCATGCCCCCATCACCGCTGCCTCTGCCTCCCAGCTCTGTGGGAGTGTTTCTGATTATCCTGTGATCCCCGTGGCCCACTCAGTCCAGGACAAGCACCCCAGATGAAGGCTCTGAACTGCACCTTTGCTGAGTCTCACTGGCCCACTAAAGCAACATCTCAGGGTTTAGGGTCCTGGCTTTGGCACTGACCAGCTATGTGATGTTGGCCTTAGATTTGCCTTTTTGCCCCGGTGTGCTGGAGTTGGGCTAAATAATCGTGCAGGTTCCTTCCAGCAACAGTACCCTGTGAATCTGTGCCTCCGAAGAGGGATCAGGTAACTCTCATGGACCCTGTCTGTGAGAACCAAGGCTTTAATGCCTTTACCATCAGCTTTGTGAGTGTCTGTGTATGTGTTCAGCCCATGCACACTTGTGCTATTTGCTATTCAGTCACTCAGGGAATTGGATCAATGAAAATATGTTTAGAATCTTTTGTCTGTTTTCTTACCCCTTAATTCCATGGAAACTGGTCTCCATGTATGTAAGCAACTTGAAAATAAGATTTATTTTAAAACATGTTAACACTTAGTTTACTTTTAAAATAGTAGATTACACAGTTAACATGAAGTCAAAATGATGTTCAGTTGCTAGGTTATTCCAACTCTCTGCAACCCCATGGACTGCATAACACCAGGCTTCCCTGTCCATCACAATCTCCCAGAGCTTGCTCAAACTCATATCCATTGAGTTAGTAATGCTGTTTACCATCATCCCATCCTCTGTCAGCCTCTACTCCTTTTGCCTTCAATCTATCCCAGCATCAGGTTCTTTTCCAATGAGTCAGCTCTTCGCATCAGGTGGCCAAAGTTTTGGAGCTTCAGGTTCAGCATTAGTCCTTCCAATGAACGTCCAGGAATAATCTCCCTTAGGATGGACTGGTTGGATCACCTTGCAGTCCAAGGGGCTCTCAAGAGTCTTCTGTAGCACCACAGTTTGAAAGCATCAGTACTTTGGCACTCAGCCTTCTTTATGGTCCAACTTTCACATCCATACATGACTACTTGAAAAACTGTAGCTTTGACTATATGGACCTTTGTTGGCAAAGTGATGTCTGCTTTTTAATACAACATCTAGATTTGTCATAGCTTTTCTTCTAAGGAGAAAGTGTCTTTTAATTTCATGGCTGCAGTTACCATTCTCAGTGATTTTGGAGCCCAAGAAAATAAAGTTTGTCACTGTTTCCATTGTTCCCCCATCTATTTGCTATGACATGCTGGAGTCCATGGGGTCTCAAAGAATCGGACATGACTTAGCGATTAAACACCATTTCCCATGAAGTGATGGGACCGGATGCCATAATCTTAGTTTTCTGAATGTTGAGTTTTAAGCCAGTTTTTTCACTCTCCTCTTTCACCTTCATCAAGAGACTCTAGTTCCTCTTCACTTTCTGCCATGAGGGTGTTGTCATCTGCATATCTGAGATTGTTGATATTTCTCCTGGCAATCTTGATTCCAAGCTTGTGCTTCATCCAGTCCAGCATTTCTCATGATGTACTCTGAATTTAAGTTAAATAAGCAGGGTGACAATGTACAGCCTTGATGTACTCCTTTCCCAGTTTGGAACCAGTCCGTTGTTCCATGTCTGGTTCTAACTGTTGCTTCTTGACCTGCATATAGGTTTCTCAGGAGGCAGGTAAGGTGGTCTGCTATTCCCATCTCTTTCAGAATTTTTCACAGTTTTTTGTGGCCTACACAGTCAAAGGCTTTAGCATTGTCAGTGATACAGAAATAGATGTTTTTCTATGAAATGTGCCTCATTATAAAATTATTAACTTGTAAAATGGCTTGAGTGAAAGTTGCTCAGTCATGTTCGACCCTTTGCAACCCCATGGACTAGAGTCCACCAGGCTTCTCTGTCCATGGAATTCTTCAGGCAAGAATACAGGAGTAGGTTGCCATTTCCTTCTGCAAGGGATCTTCCCGACTATGTAAAATATATAAAATAGTTTATATTAGAGTAATCCTCTTAGTGATGTGGACATATACAATGGGTTGTGAATGTTCTTTTGTGTTTAAATAAGCTTTCCTTGCATTTACAAATTTATTGTGTGTTTGTTAAGATCAGCGTGGAGATCTTTCAGTGCTTGATTTTATAACTTTTTTTCTGTTCTTGCAAATGCTGTCATTTTTTTAGTTTTTATCTTCTTATTTAAATAGAGAATGAAAAATATCTCCTTGGTGCAAGTGGCTTTTCATAAAGATCTGTAGGGTACAAGCTGAGGAAATCTTTAATTAAATATCTTTTTTCAAAAGAATTTAACATTGGAGATAAAAAGTTGAGCAGAGACTTCTCCTCAGTCCATTTGTGTCCAGCAGGCAGCCGGTGGGAGCTGGTACAGGATCCCCGACATCCCTAGCCTCAGGATGACAGAACTATGCAGACACACTGCACTGTACACGGCTCATCGTCCTGTAACTAGCTGCCGCCCCTTTGAAGAGTGGCGGACCTCAGCAGTGCCCTTGGCTGCGGGTTTGGAGTAGGTGTTTGGGTGAAAAGGAGGCATGTCTCATTGAGGAGCACAGCCGAGGGGGGCCGGTGTGCAGCGCTCGCTGTCGGCCTGGAGCCGCTGTCGGGGAAACCCTCCCTTCTACCAGCAGTGACCTTGGCCTGTTGTGACGTCCCTTTAGCTTTAGGCCCAGGAGCTGCACATAAAGAAGTGTAACGCTGGCCTTTAGCGTCACCCTGTCAGGCTTGTAAAGGCTCCATCCTGAGGCGAGTGTGAGCTCTGGGGTCAGCAGAGGTGTAGCTTTGGTTTCTGTGGCCCTTCAGTGGGAGCCGTGGCGATTGCCGACCTGCCGGCTGTCGTGAGCGTGGAGCGCGCGCTGTCAGTGCTCAGCTAGTCCTGTTGCTGCCTTCCATTTCCAGCCCTCTCCTCCCAAGCCTTTGGAGCGCTTCTGTCATCGGCTCAGGTGTGTCTGGCTGTGCTGGCTCTCCCCTGCTGCCAGCCTTCCTCTCCTTGCGGTGCACAGGCTTCTCGTGTGGAGCACGGGCTTAGCTGCCCTTCAGCATGTGAGACCTCCCCAGGCCAAGGACCAAACCCGTGTCCCCTGCATTGACAGGCGGATTCTCAGCCACTGTCCCACCAGGGAAGTCCCCTTTTCAGGCCTTCTAACACGGTTCTAGACCATTCGCTGTGTATTTAGAGGCTGTGTTACTAATACTCCTCTTAAGCTGGGATACAGAGAAGGAACAAGGTGCTCCGTCACGAAGGTAAAGCATGTGGAAGCCACAGTCCAGTTGTTTAAGAAAAAGGGGACCCACGCTGTCACCACACTCACACCCCTCGCTTCTGTACAAGAGCCTGTGATGCCCTCACCTGTGATTCCACCCTGAGCTTCAGGAGAGATGAACGTTGAAGTGTGACGCTGCATCCTGGCAAGTCAGGTCAGAGATGGTGGTGTGGGGGGCCTGCTCTTACGTTTCTGCAAGACTTCATGAGAAAAATAATGGCTTTGTTTTAGACATCTGAAAATATCCTCTTTCTGATGAACCAAGTCTTTGTGACTGTGGTTTTAAGAATTCTTCTTGTGTCACCTCTCCATCCACCTGTTTACAGGAGCTTGTCAATGAGTAGATACTAGGTCCTCATGAGTACACGTTGGATTCTGAAGTTCACACGCCAAGTGACTGCCACGCTTCTCAGCAGTTAGTGAACTAATAGCCCTTTTTGAGTGGAGGGAAGGTGTGTACATTTTTATTTTCTTCAAAGCTAGACTGTTCATTCTGCCGCTTCTTGTGGTCTGCAGCAACTAGAGGTCAACTCTCACTGTGAAGTCATGCTGATGGGAGCACCAGAAGTTCTTGCAGGAAAGTGAGGAGCGTGATCGTGGACACAGCCCCCAATTTTTAAACAGCCGAACTTATTATATACATATGCTCCTTTTTTATGTCCATGAAGGAACTTATTAGCACAGCAAACTAAAACCTGTGTATTTATTGTGAGATACGGAGCCTGAATGACAAGTGGGTGAAGTGAGGGTGTTACTGGCATTCTGCTGATACTGCATTAATGTGTGAGAGTCGATGATTTGTGCAACTGAATATCCTCATCAGTGAGGGGAGGGCCTGGAGCTGGCAGTGAGGGTCGAGTGTTTAGGGTTCACCAGCTTCACTTCATTGTCTTTTAAAGGCTACTGTATAGTTGGTGAAGAAAAATATAGGAGGCTTCAGCTGCTATTTACAGTGCTTGATTTCTAAAGTGAGGTTGTCCATATAGGGTTATCTTTTGTCTTATTCATCATCTTTGAATGTTAAAAAACAAGATAATCTATTACAATTTATAGTGAATATCTTTGAACTTTATACACTGCCTTCCTTTTTCTTATGCATTTTATCTTTGAAGTTGTACCTATTCATAGAAAATATGCAACCACACAGCAGAGTCTAAAGTGAAAAACACAAGTATCTGTCTTTTCCTAGCTAGTCCTAAATTCTAGAGGTAGGTGCTTACTCTGTTTTCTGTAGTTCTTCTGCTGGTTACCTGTACAACCTTAGAAGGTGCTTCCATTTCTTGATTGCTGAGCCTTAGTATCAATTTCAGATACCCTGTCATAAAATTTAAATGTCTTCTCCCACCTCCCACCTCCTCTTCCCGAACAGCTGGTTTTTGTCCAGCATATGATTTTTTTTTTGCATGATTAGAGATGATAATATTCCCTTCTGTGGCTCTAATTAAGGCTTCTTTGCTGTGTGTGGAGATTAACCCTAAAAATTGAAACCGCATACAAACAGCACTTGCAGTGTTGGGATTATGTACCCATTAGAACTGCAGTGAATCCGGGTCCATGAAGAAGGACACATAACCTGTGTTGGGGGTCCTGCCCCACTGCAAGTGGGATGGGTCTAGCTCCTATGTCTGGTGGGTCCTCTTTACATTTCTTTCCTTTTCCTCATGTCTCCCCAATCATATGGGAGAAACATTTCTTGCATCAGGTGTCATCTCTCTAGTGAGTGGGTGTGGGTTTTGCATAGGCGTTGCCTCCTTGAAAAAAAATTTTTTTTCATCTGAAATGCACAGGGCATAAATCTCCTGAGATTTTGTGTGTTCAAAGATATCTTTGTTTTGTCCATGCACATAAGGAACAGGTTAAGGATTTTCTGATGATGTTTATTATAAGATATTGAATACAGTTCCCTGTCCTTATTGTTCATCTATATTATATATAGTAGTTTGTTTCTCTTAATCTCATACTCGCAGTTGATCGCTCTCTGCCCTGCCCCATTGGTAACCATAAGTTTGTTTTCTATGTCTGTTAGTCTGTTTCTGTTTTATAAATAAGTTCATTCATATCATCTCTTTAAGATCACGTGTATAAGTAATATATGATATTTGTCTTTGTCTGTCTTCCTTCACCCAGTATGATGATCTCTAGGCCCATCCATGTTGCTGCAAATGGCATTATTTCATTCTCTTTAGTGGCTGAGTAATATTCATATATATATGAATATATGTATATATATGTGTCTATATATATATTCTACATTTCTTTTCCATTCATCTGTTGATGGACATTTAGTTAGGTTCCTTTCACATCTTGACTGTTGTAAATAGTGCCACTGTGAACACTTGGGTGCATGTACCTTTTCAACCTGTGGTTTTCTCCAGATACACGCCCAGGAGTAGGACTGCTAGACTATACGGTAATCCTGCTCTTGGTTCTCCATATGTTCTCCATAGTGGCTGCACCAGTTAACACCCCCACCAGCAGTGCGCTGCGGGTTTCCTTCTCCACACCCTCTGCAGCATCTCTTATTTGTAGAGTATCTGATAACAGCCACTCTGACCTGCATGAGCTGGTGCCTCATTGTTCTTCTGATCTGCGTTTCTCTAATAATTAGCTGTATTGAGCATCTTATCATGTACCCATTAGCCATCTTCATGTCTTCTTTGGAGAAATGTCTATTTAGATCTGCCCATTTTTTGTTGGGTTGTTCAGTTTTTGAATATGAGCTGTTTGTGTATTTGGGAAACTAAGCCCTTTTCGGCTGCATCATTTGCTGTTGGTTGTCATTTTATTTTGTCGATGGTTTCCTTTGCTGCACGAAGCTTGTAAGTGTAGGTTGGTTTCATGTGTTTATCTTTGCTTTTACCCCTGTTACTTTGGGGGAGTGGGACACTCGCCATCTTGGTCTTTGGCCCTGCCTTATATATTTTTCTATCCAGCCATTGAAATGCTTTTAGTGTTTTATAAGTTTTAGTGTATTTATAATTTTTGATAAAAGAATTTGACTATCTTAGAAGTAAATATAATTTGACTACTCACACCAAAGGCTTTTTGGTCTGTTTTTTATTTTTTTAGATATCAACTAAAAACTTTAGGTTTGAGATATAGTTCACATACTAATAAAATTCACCCATTTACAGCCACTGAAATTTTCCTGATTTCACTTGCTTTCAAGTCGTCTTTTCTAAGTTCTTAAAAATTTCTGGTATGCTAATACATGTTTGCTGGAAAAGGTCAGTTTTTATTCCAATCCCAGAGAAAGACAATGCCAAAGAATGTTCAAACTACTGCACAATTGTACTCATTTCACACACTAGCAAAGTAATGCTCAAAATTCCCTAAGCCAGGTTTCAGCAGTGTGTGAACCATGAACTTTCAGATGTTCAATCTGGATTTAGAAAAGGCAGAGGAACCAGAGATCAAATTGCCAATATCCATTGGATCATAGAAAAAGCAAGAGAATTTCAGAAAAATATCTACTTCTGTCTCACTGACTTTGACTATGTGGATCACAGCAAACTGTGGAAAATTTTTCAAGAGATGGGAATACCAGACCACCTTACCTGCCTCCTGAGATATCTATATGCCTGTCAAGAAGCAACAGTTAGAACTGGACATGAAAAAACAGTTTGGTTCCGAATTGGGAAAGGAGTACGTCAAGGCTGTATATTGTCACCCTGCTTATTTAACTTACATGCAGAGCATATCATGCGAAATGCCGGGCTGCATGAAGCACAGGCTGGAATCAAGACTGCGGGGAGAAATATCAATAACCTCAGATATGCAGACGACACCACCTTTATGGCAGAAAGCAAAGAGGAACTAAAGAGTCTCTTGATGAAGGTGAAAGAGGAGAGTGAAAAAACCCTTAAAACTTAGCATTAAGTTTTAAGGCTTAAAACTCAGCATTCAGAAAATTAAAATCATGGCATCTGGTCCCATCACTTCATGGCAAATAGATGGGAAACAGTGGAAACAGTGACAGACTTTTTCTCGGGCTCCAAAGTCACTGTGGACAGTGAGTGCAGCCATGAAACGGCTCCTTGGAAGACGCTTGCTTCCTTGGAAGGAAAGCTATGACAAATCTAGACTGCACATTAAAAAGCAGTGACATCACTTTGCCAACAGAGGTCCGTATGGTTAAAGCTCTGGTTTTTCCAGTAGTCATCTATAGATGTGAGGGTTGGACCATAAAGTTGAGCACCAAAGAATTGATGCTTTTGAACTGTGGTATTGGAGAAGACTGTTAAGAGTCCCTTGGACTTCAAGGAAATCAAATCAGTCAATCCTAAAGGAAGTCAGTCCTGAATATTCATTGGAAGGACTAATGCTGAAGCTGAAGCTCCAATACTTCGGCTGCCTGATGGGAAGAACTGACTCATTATGAAAAATCCTGATGCTGGGAAAGATTAAAGGCAAGAGGAGCAGAGGACGACAGAGGATGAGATGGTTGGATGGCATCACTAACTTGATGGGCAGGAGTTTGAGCAAGCTCCGGGAATTGGTGATGGACAGGGAAGCCTGCGTGCTACAGTCCATGGGGTCACATGGACTGAGTTAGACATGACTGAGCGACCGAACTAAACTAAATGCATGTTTTCCCTCTTTTTCTAGAACTGCTATGGGTTAGTCGCTCAGTCATGTCCGACTCTTTGCGACCCCATGGGTTATAGCTCACCAGACTTCTCTGTCCATGGGATTTCCGAGGCAGGAATGCTGGAGTGGGTTACTGTGTCCTCCTCCAGGGATCCTCTGGACCCACGAACTGGATCTGGGTCTCCTGCATCGCAGGCAGATTCTTTACCACCTGAACCACCAGGGACTCGGGCAACTAAACACCTGTGTTTAGCCACGACTGCACACTGCCTTGATTTGCATCTCTTCCCTTGATTTCCTTGCTTAGGTCAGATAAAACAACCAAAGTATAAGCAGATGCCCATCTCAGTGCCCTGACCTTCTGTTGGGTTGTTGCATGTCAGCGGACATTACATAGGCCACCCCACTAACTTCTTACGCAGAGTTCCTGGTCGTAGGACACAGAGTTCCTGGCCGTAGGACACCAGACACGCCCTGGCAACTAGGCCAGAGGGTATGAGGTGGGTGGTGGGGGGAGCAGACAGAAGCGCCTCTCATCGCTTAGGATTGTGAGGTTGCTGTGCAAGGGTGTGGGGAGGAGGGACCTCGTCTTTCAGTAAATACACTTACTGTGTGTAAGGCCCAGAGCTGGATCCTGCAGGGACTCAGGACCGTGTCAGAGACTACCCCTGCCCTCAGAGTGTTTTATGCCTCATACTGTTACTAGTTAAGAATGCAAGTGTATATTTAAAAGGTGCAGTTAAGCCAACAGGGAACCATAGACAGCCATCTGGGATCCAGAAGGAGATGCACATCTCTATTAAGGAATAAGAAAGGGGTTGGACACTGTTGTATTTGAGTTGTGTCTTGTAGGGTAGATGGGCTTCTGACACGTGGCCATGGGGTCTGGGGAAGAGGTCTCTTCACATGGAGAGAGTGTCGGAGAAATGTCCCAGGGGTGGGGGAAGCGAGCCTGTGTTAGAAACTAGGGAGTTAGAATATTGGACGCCTACTGGGAAAGGAGGGTGCGGTATTTGAGAAAATTGTTTGGGGTCTCAAGTTGAAGGAGAAGAGTTTGAACTGAGTTTGCTGGAAGGGAATTGGGAAAAGCCTGATCTGATAGAAATGATAGATTTAACCAGATGGGTGTGGTAGATCTCTTGGCGTGAAATCCAGTGAGCTGATCCTGGTCTGCCCACTGGGCTATCAGGATGCAAATGGGAGACCCGACCCTGGTCTCACAGTGCTCACAGCCTGCGGACAGGACAACCTAGCTGCTTTACCCAAAGAATCGTTCAGTTATAACACATTTTTAAAAACATAGATATGTAGTAGATTTTTAGCTATAATTGAATCCATTCCCGTGGCCATCTCAAATGATCTAGTTTCTCATCTCAAATTTTATTATGAACACAGCTAGAATGATCAGTTACCTTCTTATGCCGTATGTCATCGTTGTTTTCAGTCGCTAAGTTGTATCCGAATTGTTGCAACCCTATGAGCTGCAGCTCACCAGGCTTCCCTGTCCTTCACTGTCTCCTGCAGCTTGCTCAAATTCATGTCCATCGAGTCGGTGATATCATCCAACCATCTCATCCTCTGTCTTCCTCTTCTCTTCCTGCTCTCAATCTTTCCCAGCATCAGGGTCTTTTCCAATGACAAAATGTGGTCCACTGGAGGAGGGACTGGCAAGCCACTCCAGTATTCTTGCCTTGAGAACCCCAGGAACAGTATGAAAAAAAATGCCGTATATATTGGATGTTTATTACAAGTAGTCTCGCTTAGCTTATACTCGCTGCTGTATGTTTAATCATCTAGAAATATAAAAAACAATTTATCTCTTTATGATTTATCTTGGTTGAGTGTTAGTGTTAGTTGCCCAGTCGTGTCTGACGCTTTGTGACTCCCTGGACTGTAGCTTGCCAGACTCCTCTGTCTGTGGGATTCTCCAGGCAAGAATACTGGAGTGGGTACCCATTCCCTTCTCCAGGGGATCTTCTCTACCCAGGGATCAAACCTGTGTTTTCCGAATTGCAAGCAGATCCTTTACCATCTGAGCCACCAGGGAAGCCCCTCATTTTGTTTGAAAATACCTTTAATTCATATCCTGTTCTTTGATCATTTAGAGAAAGATAGAAGAGTTAGATTTGGGCTTATCAGAAGTATCTTAGTAAATCTTTCAAGTTTCTCTTATTTCTTATTTTCAGAAATCATTATACTTGAATTGGAATACTGGGTTTTTTGGGGTTTTTTTGTGAGTACTTCAGTAAAACAAGTACTTCAGCTTGTTTCAAAATAATCTGCAATTGATAAAAATTATTGCACATGGGTATTTCTTTTCCTCTTATATCATCATATATTTGGAGAAATTACGGCATAAAGACAGTGTTTTTCAGTAACACTCATCTCACCCACAGAATATTTTCAAGTATCTTAAGCATCCTTTTAAGACAAAGTCAAAGGTGAAAGAGCTTAGTTGAAAAGGCCAGAAGATTGTACCCTGAATGCTTTTTGAAAGCCCAAATCCCAGAACTTTTGCGCCTAAGCGTTTGTTTCCTCACTGAAGATGTTGATAGCGCCGTCTGGGTTCACAGGGTTGACCTTCCACCCTGAGAGTAGATTGTTCCACAGTGAGATGTCCCGCCCTGAGATCACGTGCCGTCTGCACACTGGCTCCGCCAGCAGAGCGTCCCTCCGAAAGCAGTGACGGTGACAGCACATTGTGTATCCCTCTGCATGGAAGGCATTCGCGGTGAGAGGAAGGGCCGAGCATGTGGCCCGCAGCCGAGCCTCGGCTCTCCTGTAGCCTGGACCCTGGGGCCTTGAGGCCGCATTTAGGCCCTGCAGCTCCTTCACACCGCAGGTGTCTTCTTCCCAAATGTGCCCTCAGGGAGCCTGCCCACACCTCATCACCTCCGCATGCTGGAGAGCCCACCCCTAAAGAGGGAACAGAGACGGAGCCAGCAGGAATGAAGGCACCCTCTCAGATGGTCTGGGAGCCACAGGAGTCATCGAGATCGCAGGGTGCCCTGTCTTCCTGTGCCTTTGGGCAGAACTCATCTAGTGAGAAGTTGGATTCTTCCAAGTCTCCAGTGACAGAGGTGTCATAATTCACTGCAGTACTGAACAGCCCTTGCTGTCAGGAAATCCTTTCATCCCACTTAAATAATGCATGCATCCATTTCAGCCTGTGTTTTTCCATCAGCAAATATGCAGCTGACTTGCTCTCCCTGCATGAGACTTCTCTGTTGTATTTGAAGACTGACTGCCCCACAAATACATCTCCGCTTCTGCAGCTTGTCTTTCATAGTGTCTTCAAATATTATGTAGAGAGAATAGGTGAGATGTAGGTGAAGTCATCTGCCTCTCGCTCCCCACCGAGAGCCCTGTCACTGTGTGCTCCTCCTGTGTGTGGGTTTCAGCCTGTGTCCAGACCTTCCAGGGAGGGGTCCCGGCACTGCTGGGGGTCAGACGGCCGCAGAATCCAGCTCTCTGCCTCGGTGGTGGGCTTCCTTCCTGCTGGGCTGGTCTCTGCTTCTGCACTGCAGGTCTCTCGTTTGCCCAGTTAGGCTTGCTCCTGACTGAGATACTTGTGTATCTCCCCCCCCTCCCCATGCGTACATAGTTACAGATCTGGCATATGGGGTCATTTCTAGGTTTTTTTCACTGTGCTGCCACTGGTTTATTTTTAAAGCATTTTAATATTGAAGTAAAACTTACATTAAGTGAATTACAGCATGAAAATCCTCAAGTGTGGAATTATACCGAGTTTTGACACATGTCTACAGCTGACTAACCAACATCCCAGCCAAGATATAAAATACATCTATTTTCTCATGCCTTGTGAGGATTTCTTTACAGTAGTTTGGCTTTACCTATTTTCAAAGTCATGTAAATGTAATTTGTATATATGTATTCTGATACGACTCTAATGGCAGAAAGTGAAGAGGAACTAAAGAGCCTCTTGATGAGGATGAAAGAGGAGAGTGAAAAAACTGGCTTGAAACTCTACATTAAATAAACTAAGATCATGACATCAGTCTCATTACTTCGTGGCGAACAGAAGGGAAAAAAGTGGAAACAGTGACAGATTTTATTTTCTTGGGCTCCAAAATTGCTGCAGATGGTGACTGCAGTCATGAAATTAAAAGACACTTGCTTCTTGGAAGGAAAGTTATGACAAACCTAAACAGTGTAATAAAAAAGCAGAGACATCACTTAGCCAACAATGGACCATATAGTCAAAGCTGTGGTTTTTCCAGTAGTCATGTATGGATATGAGAGTTGGACCATAAACAAGGCTGAGCGCCAAAGAATTGATGGTTTCTAATTGTAGTGCTGGAGGAAACTCTTGAGTCCCTTGGACAACAAGGAGATCAAACCAGTTGATCCTAAAGGAAATCAACCCTGAATATTCATTGAAAGGACTGATGCTGAAACTCCAATCCTTTGGCCACCTGATGCAAAGAACCAGCTCACTGGAAGAGACCCTGATGCTGGGAAAGATTGAAGGCAAAGGGAGAAGGGGGTGACAGAGGATAAGATGGTTAGATAGCGTCACCAACGCAATGGACATGAATTTGAGCAAACTCCAGGAGATAGTGAAGGACAGAGGAGCCTGGCTTGCTTCAGTCCATGGGGTCACAAGGAGTTGGACAGGACTCAGTGACTGAACAATTCTGATATATGTTTATTCTATTATATGTTTATTCTGATTTTCCATTCATAAGTATCAGTGAAGTGTCCTTTTCTCTGTGTTAAAATAGCTGAGGAGTCCAGTGTTGGTCTTCGGCAGATGGGCCACCTGGGTTTTCAGTGCTCACATTGTCAATAGCTCTGCAGGGAGCCTTTCTGTGCAGATCTTTGTGTGGACACACCTTCATTTCTTGGATTAACACCCAGGACTGGAATTGTGGGGCCATGAGTAGCTGCGTTTGTAACTTTATAAGAAACTGTTGAGTACTTTTCCAGAGTGGTTACACCGTTTTAAATGCCCACTCGCAGCATGCGTGAGTTGTTGGCTCTGTATCATTAACATTTTCTGTTGTCAGCCGTTAAAATTTTAATCATCCTAATGGATATGAAGTAATAACTCATTGTGGTTTTAGTTTATATTTCCCTGATGACTAGGGATGTTGAGCACGTCTACAGTTCCTTTTTGAAGTGTGTGTTCAGATCTTTTGTCTGGTTTTCAGCTGGGTTGGTGGGTTGTTATTTATTTGCAGTTCTTTATATTTCTGAATTTAAGTCCATTGTCAGATACAGGTATTGCAAGTGTTTTCCCCTATATGTAGCATGAATTTTTATTTTTTCATTGTCTCTTTCGATGGACAGAATTTTTCAGTTTTGATAAAGTTCAACTTGTAAATGTTAATGTTTAGTTAAGAATGGGGGGGAGGCAAAGGAGACTTCCCTCATCATTAAGATATTATTCTGTGTGTTTTCCTGGAAAACTTACAGGTTTATATTTTACATTCGATTCTGAGATCCATCTCAGGTTGTTTTTATATGTGGTGTGAGGTAGGGGTCTCTCCCATGGACTTCTAACAGTTCCACATCCATTGCTGAAAAGACTTTGTTTTCCCCAGTTGAATTGCCTTGACACGTTTACTTGATTGTCCATACGTGTGCAGTCTCCTCCAGTGCTGTTTTAATTCTGAAAATGTGAGCTGTCTTTCACAGTTAATGTCATGTTTAAATTATATGAGCATCTCTCTCCACTACATTAATGAAAACACTGGACAAAAAAAAAGAAAACTCTAACCCAGGCAGTTGAACTGGAGACGTTGCCTGACCGACCGTCCTGCTCAGGGTCAAAGCCTGCCCCCACACGCCCCTCCCCGGTGCCCCGGCTCACCCCCGTTCCCGGCTTTCTGTGAGGGTTGGAAGGGGGCCTGGCAGGGCCCCGGGGCAGAGGGGAGCAAAGGCAGGCTTGGGGCAGGGCCCTTGCCGGGGACCCAGGTGTTTCCCAAATAGATAGAAAGTTGATGCTTTACCAGGAAATAGCCCTCATTCTGCCATGAATCCTCACGACAGCAGATCAAGTTACTGTCGCTAATTTTCCCAATAAATGTGCTGCTGTCTGTGAACTCTTGTTATAATTATTAAAAGTGATGAAACAGAAAACTAACAGGGCGACGCGTGACATGAGTTTCCTTCGTTTTATTTCAGTGGCTGCATTCTCAGGAGCTCTCTGCCCTTAGAAACATCCATAAGATTTGTTTTGTGCAATGGTTTGTCAGTTGGGCACTCCATTTTTAAGGTCATTCAAGAAAAAATAGAATGTATCAGTTGTGTGACTGCTTCCTCCTAACTGCCAGAGGAGTCTGTAAGATGTTTGTTTGCTGTGGTTTGCGGCAGGCTTGGCTTCGCGTGTTTCGGACGCCAACAGTGCAGTCAGTGCAGAGCCCTCAGCTGCCCTCTTCCAGAGCGTGTCCTGTTCTTAGCGCTGTCTCCAGCACACACTGAGGTGGACGCCAGTCAGCCGCAGCGGCTCTTGCTTCTGCAGGTGTTCCTTGCGCACGGGTGCCAGCTCCCCGGCAGCCCCAGGGCTGGGGGGTGACATGCCTCCCTCCTCCCCCTGCCCTTCCTCTGTCCACCGTGCGTGTCCACCACGCGCTGTGCCCGGAGGAGGTGCTGGGGACAGGCCACACGGTGTGCAGCCATGCATCCCCATGGGGCACAGCTCCCAGGTGTGGGGGTGTGCGGTCAGCGTGTCCGTAGCTGGTGAGCCTGACCCACCGTAGAACCGTCTCTGAAGCAGCTGACCCTGTGGAGGTGGTGTTTGCCATAGAGCCATCACAGTTCAGCACTCAGCCCACCAGCGATGAGGTTCATCCAGCAGGGCTATGATCACGGGCACCCAGGTGGGTGCTCGTGCGGGCCCGCAGCCGCGGTGCCCAGGTACCCTGGTCTCGTGGGGACCAGGCTGGGTGAGGTGAGGGCCGTGTGCAGCGGGCTCAGGACGAGCAGCCCCTCCCCCCGGCGGCAGCATCCAGTCTGGTCCTGAAGCAGGCGTGGCCGGTACGTGTGGAAACGGACCGTCCTGGGGACCTTCACGCACCCCAAACTTGGTCTTATTTATGGGTAATTCCAAACAACAGGAGCATTTGTCCCAGACAGACAGGAAACTGTAAGCGGGGGAAAGCTGGCCTCCTTGTCACCTCAGGACGTGTCCCTCTGGGGACATACTGGGGACCCTCCAGGTAGGAATGTGGTGGGGGCCGGGTGCCTTTGGTGAGCTCCAATGGAAGACTGTCAGTCTGTCCAGGCTGCCTCATGAAACACCCCAGATGGGGCAGCTTGTAAATGACAAGCCCAATTTCTCAGCACCGTAGCATCCAGCAAGTCCAGATCAGCTATCTGGAGGAGTCCCCCTGTCCACTGCTCGTGCCCCTCGCTGCGCCCTCCCTGGGCAGAAGGGACGTGGGGTTTCTGTGGGTACCAGCTCCACTGTGGAGGGCCCCACCTCCTGCCCTGAGCACCCACCTGCTCAGCATCACCTTTGAGGAGTGGGTTTCAACATCCGGACCACAGGAGCACATTCAGACAGCAGCGTGGAGGCGAGGCACCTCGGAGACTGGAGTGTGAGAGCAGACTGGTTCACCTGCTGAACAGGTGAACATGGCAGGACGGTGTCCACATAGCGGGGCTCAGTTCTTTCTGGAAGTTCTGGAAGTCAAGTTGCAATCAGTTTATACCAATTGAGATACAACTCAGTCATTAAACTTTACACATTTTATTGCTGTCCCTATGACAGGAGTATCTTCTAAATGTTCTTTTTAGTAGGCCATTGAATCTTTCTTACTTTATGGAGCAGTAAGAAATGCATGAAGGAATTTGAATTTAGAGGGGTTGCTGTGCATGTGTATTTGGGCACTGGCATTTAGAGTCTATAAAATCAATTGGCAGTGAAGGTTTTATTTGCATGTGAGGACCTCAGCTAGATCACCATGCAGCTCTTTGCTAGATGTACTGGAGTACACCCATGGGGCAGAAATGGGTCAGAAAGCAGTGAGTCAGAAGTGTTTGTGCGCCTCTCTCCTGAGGATTTTAATATCCTATAAAATACCTATGTATGGAACGGAGAAGCAAAAACATTAGAAAAGTAAAACAGGCACATGTCATAGTTATTCTTTTTTTATAGGAGCAAAGCAGTCACTGTTTACTGAAGTGTATTTTTGGGTTAAGAACTGTTGTCAAAGCTCCTGTTGCCTGCACTGCCCAGCTCTTTGCTGAGGCCTGAGGGCAGCTGCAGAGCGCGCTTGGCCGCCTCTGGCTCTCTCTGCTCCTGAGCCTCCCTTTCATATGTAGCCAAGTGAAATGTAAACTCTTTGGATGCCGGAGGCCTTGCCCAGGAAGCAGTTTGGGAAGGCAGCCGAAGGTCTGGGGGCCAGGCAAGGCTGCGACCCCCAGCCTTTCCAGGAGGTGCCCGAGGGGCCCCTGTGGCTCCCAGCTCTCGGGATGGTTTTTGCACAAGGAAAATGCAGTCTTGCTTGCTTTTCAATCCCTTTACTCTTTATACTTCATTGTCTGCAGTCTCTGTGAGGATCAGCCTCTTAAAGATCAGTGAACTTTGCAGGGTTTGAAGTCAGGGTGAGAATCATTTTATTTAGCCCAGGAAGTTTTCTTTGGGGAAGTCTGACCCAATCTGACTTTTCAGTCTCTTAGAATTTAATTGAACCAGCCCAGCGGAGCAGGACAGGGCCGGGACCCAACGTCCGCTGGTGGGTTAGAGTGTCGTCGACCCCTGGCTGCCTCCTCCAGGGTTCCTGGTCACTGAGAGAACCCAACATGCAAGGCAGTGAGTTTCCGGCTGCAGGCACCAGGCTATAACCAGGCTATTGCCTGAAGTTTACTCCTGCCACTCATTGTATTAAGAGTACTGGGTGATCTTTGTTGTTCAGTTGCTCAGTCCTGTCCGACTCTTTTCAACCCCATGGACTGCAGCACGCCAGGCTTCTGTGTCCTTCACCATCTCCTGGAGCTTGCTCAAACTCATGTCCATTGAATCAGTGATGCCGTCCAACCATCTCGTCCTCTGTCATCCCCTTCTCCTGCCTTCAGTCTTTCCCAGCATCGGGGTCTTTTCTCTTGAGTTAGTTCTTCATATCAGTTGGCGGAAGGTTTGGAGCTTAAACTTAGCATCAGTTCTTCCAACAAATATTCAGGGTTGATTTCCTTTAGGATGGACCTCCTTGCAGCTTTTGGCACTCAGCCTTCTTTTTGGTGCAGTTAATATCAGAATTTAAGTTTTTAATGAGTTTTTAAATTTTATGCCAGCAAGCCAGACTTAGCGGTACTTCCACGTCCTTAAAAACCATGAATAGGGTGACTAAATTAGCCTTAGGAACAGAACGCCGTCTCGGGGCCGGGAGTGGTCTGCTGTTCTTTCCTCGTGTGACATGATTTTGTTTGCTCTTGGTGACACACACACACGCGTGCAGTTTTTTATGTGGGATTGTCTTCCTAAGACAAAGTGTGTATTTGATCTGGACTTACTAACAACCACAGTGAAACAGTTGAATTTTCAGACATTTTGGGACACTTCTTTCATTAAAACTCCCCTCTTTCCTTCAGGGAATACCTCAGTTACCATGTGCCAAAGCATTATACAACTACGAAGGCAAGGAGCCCGGGGACCTTAAGTTCAGCAAAGGCGACATCATTGTCCTGCGGCGACAGGTGGATGAGAACTGGTACCACGGAGAGGTTGGCGGGGTCCACGGCTTCTTCCCTACCAACTTCGTGCAGATCATCAAACCGTTACCTCAGCCCCCGCCCCAGTGCAAAGCACTTTATGACTTTGAAGTTAAAGACAAGGAAGCTGACAAAGATTGCCTTCCATTTGCAAAGGTAAAGTTAGAGCACATTGCCTGCTTTTTGCCAGCTCTTCTGTGTGCCTGCATGTGTGAACTCTGGCCTGTGCAGAAACATACAATAGTTTCATGTGAACTCTGTGCTTCTAAAAATAGCTGGAAGCAGACTTCTCAGATCAGAAAGACAGTAATTTTGTGCACAGAGTGTTCTCTATGAAAGATAATTTTGGTTGATGCTCTGTATGGTATCATTTTCATATTTTGGGCCTAAATGTAATTCTAAGCTATGTTTTTGGGTGGGTGCATGCCACTCGGGGATTTTAATTCCCTGAATTAAGAATAACAAAATGAAGCATCTTTACTTCCTTATTTTATATGTAAATTTCTTTGCTGAAAAGCATACCAGACTGTATCTATTGAATTGATAAAATGCTTTGGGATTTTGACCAGAATGTTGTGGTTTTTCGGTAAAGAAAAACTGTAGGATGTACATTTAAATGGGCTTTTGGTGTTTATTGGAGAGAAGGTGAACAGAGCCTGAGAGGCCACCTCGAACAGGAGTTCAGGGTGGGGGTGGGATGGCAGGTGCCAACAGGCTGTTCGTTTACAGCTGTCTGGTCTGGTGCTGTTCGGTTCATCACCTCCTGTGGTCACATCCTAAAGACATGGCATCTTAATTCATGTGCTGTTACAACTTGAGTCTCCTGTTAAAAAGAAAATCAGGTGGCGTGCTTCCTAGGGTCAGGTGGAGTAATGTCCATTGATGTCTCTTTAGGACGACGTTCTAACTGTGATCCGCAGAGTGGATGAAAACTGGGCTGAAGGCATGCTGGCAGACAAAATAGGAATATTTCCAATTTCATATGTTGAGGTGAGTCAGTGTGTGGAAGCGTCAATCGTGTTAGTATTCTGCTTAGCAGACCAGTCTTAAGTGTGCAGGGTGAGCATTCTGAAGTCCTCATGATCATTTCTCAGTATATACACACATTGCCTCCTTGTTGCACACCTTAAGTGATACAATGTTGCATCTCCCTTTCTTGGATAAAACTAGGGAACAAAGAAAGTCAGAAACCTAGTCCACTTAAGGAAAAAAAAGCCCTCATAGCAGAAAGCCCCAGGAATGCCCTTGTTCTAGATTGTGGGGTGGAATTCCTCCATCCTGCCCCACAGTTCCTGAGGACCAGGGGACGGTGAGATGTTTGAGCTCTGTACTTTGTCCCCTGCTAAGAGCGTTGGCGTGTCTGTCGAGTGGGATCCTGAGCTGCCTGCAGCCTCTGTGTTCCATTTGCAGTTTTGGGGTCAGAGGCTGGTGAGGTCCTGACTAAGGTGGGAGATGCGTGTATCTGCGTGTTTATGTGCCACCCCTCAGAACTCAAACACTGATTTGCAGGGTAGCCTCCAGTCAGCATTAAATAAGCGATAAACTGCCCACGCTTCATCCCAGCAGCCAGTTAGCCACCCTCCCCACTTTAATCAGCTTTATTCAGAAACATACAGTCAATCCTCAGCAAAGTCTCTTTAGGAGTATGTATAAAGTAATATGTTGTATTAAGGAATAAACGAACTAAATTAAAATGAACTAGGAAGTTATAATTTACAATAGGCCTTATAACATCATGGGCTTCCCTGGTGGCTCAGATGGTGAAGAGTCTGCCTGCAGTGCGGGAGACCCAGGTTCAGTCCCTGGGCTGGGACAATCCCCTGGAGAAGGAAACGGCAACCCACTCCAGTATTCTTGCCTGGTGAATCCCATGAACAGAGAGGAACCTGGCATGCTACAGTCCATGGGGTGGCAGAGTCGGACACAACTGAATGACTTCACTTTCACTTTATAACATCATATATGATAAAGTTTCATGCCCTTTAGTCATAAGAATTTTATAGAAAAAACAAAGGGGTATTTATATATAGTTATGACTGATTTGCATTGTTGTATGTCAGAAACCAACACAAAATTGTAAGCAATTTTCCATCAATTAAAAAATAAAATTAAAAAAAAATAATTTAATGCCAAAAACAAAGTTGAAGACGTTTCAGAGACTAAAACACCAGCTCAGACAACCCTGCAAGGTTAGCTGAGATCCCAGAAGGCTTCTGGGAAGAAGCGAGTTCTCAGCGACGTCTCTGTGGTGGGTAGATAGCGCTTCACCAAGAAAATGGAAAAGATGCCTTTTTACAGCAGAAAGGACACTCACACGGGATGACTAGCGTGTGCACAGGCCAGAAAGTAAGAGGCGCATAGGCTGTTTGGGAAATTGAAGGTAATTCTGTTTTTGAGATGTCAACGAATGTATCTTAAGCATGTAACAAAGTAAAACCATGTCACTTTTGTTCCTGTGTTTTCACCTTGAGGCATTTGTTTTGACACGATCCTGAGAACAAAAATGACAAATTGTGTCATTAGAGCCAGCGTTCAGTCTCCCCCATAGACAGCGAAATGGCCCTCGTTTCCATAAAAAATTACTGTGACTACCATATACCCATCGAAAGGTAATTCAGATTGTGTACACGCCTTGAGTTTTAGTCGTATCCTTCAAATGTTCCTGTTTATTTTTTTTCCTTCTTTGGAAGTAAAGAACAGAGGAAACCCTCAGCTCTCAGGTAACCCTTCCAGTACATTGTTTGCATATTCTAACTGTGGTCGGGGGAAAGTTACGTGCATTTCCGGGTGTGTGGATGGTTACTCTCGGGAGCGTGGGCACACGAGCTTAGTAGTGAGCCTGTCTTCACCTGTATGAGCCGAGCTACAAGCCAGCGCTTGGCGTGCAAGTGCTGGCCTCCACTGCAGGCAGGTGTGCGAGAGGACTGCCGTGCTTTTGTTACCAGGTGGGTGTAGAATTGCGTGATGGGCATGAATGATCCACCCACAGCAAACCCAAAGTCAGAGAGTCATTTGAGTCATGGGGATTATTTACTCTGACTTCAGTTGGGAAGATAAACGTCTGCCCAGGTGGAAAGTACTTGCATTCTCCTGCCTCTTGATTTCACAAGAGTAGTTTCCTCATTTGAACCACAGTTTTGCCAGTTGAGACGAGTGAACAGATCGTCTCTCTTGGGGGGAGGGTGGGGGCTGGGAGCTTGTCGTTGATGTCTGGCCATTGGATGGACATTGCTGACACCTGGAGATTGGCATGGGGTTCAGCCTTTACGGGAGGAGGTGGGTAGATTTCAGTAGCAACCTATAAAATTCAACTGTTCAAGTAAAGCACAGGTGGCTGTACAGGGCAGCTTCGCATGGAGTGAAGCCAGCTAGGGTTGGGAATCACAAACTGGGGCTCTTTCCTGAGTAATGTCTTTCTCTTGCTCCATAAACCCCTTCGGGGCTCAGACTGTCCCTGCTATAAAAACAGACGATGTTACAGAAACCCAGTTGTAAATTATTTTCTTATATCTTGTAGACACACATTTAGGTCTCTACCATGTTAGGTGCCTCTGATTTTTGCACGGTGCTGCAAAAATTTTGCAAACTTACCCCTGAGGATCGAGCAGGTACGTGTGATGATGTGTCTCAGGGGCCTCACCCCGCTGTGACCTGTGCACTGCGGTCCAGAGCTCAGGCCAGACATGACCCAGAGGACAGCCGCACAGTCCTTAAGGGCCCCAGTGTCCCATCCCCTGAGGAAGTCAGCTCAGGGCCAAGTCCCCAGAGCAGCAGCCGGGCTGTCACAGCCTCACCAGCAGGGCTGGAACCCCAAGTCCTGTTGGGCGCTGGTCTGCAGAGATGCCCACGGGTGGGGCTTGCCCGTGGCAGCAGCTCTGACCAGGATGGCTGGAGTGGGGGGCGGGCCTGCAGCAGGATCTTGGGCCGAGTCGGGAGCTCAGCATCAGCAGTGGGTGAGGAGAGAGCTGTGTGGGAAACCCAGGGCATTAGAGGCGCTGCCGGGGTGCTTCCCCTCCCGTTACCCCCCCAACCCCTTCCTCTGTCTCCTGTCTCAATCCCACCCTGCTCCGGCACCAGGACTGGGTATCCTGCTCCTGATCTGTATCACAGGGAGTGACAAAAGACCTCTGATTAAAGTACCAGAATCTTTGGGGTTTGAACAGAGGAGAGGCTGGTGGGAGGTGAGCAGGAAGAGAATGGCCATCTGAATGTCCTTGAATTCTGCCCCTCAGCTCTCTGTGAAGAGGAGGGGTCTTTGCCTTGATCACAGCATACCCCCCCTGGAGACTTGCCCATTGGAGCCTCGAGGCTGTGGATTCTGTTGTTGGATGCATCTTCCTGGACGTGGGAAACTAGTAAGGAAGGACGATAGACGTTCCCTAGGGAAACCCAGGGGACTCTTGGAGAAACCACATCAAGATATGTGTAAAAGGCTGTGTTTGTCAAGGACTGAATGTGGTTTCAGAAGAAACCAGTAGCTTGCTAGTTTCTTTGTTCAGAAATACGAGGCTCCTCCAAAACCGCATGGAAGATTTTAACACCCTCATTAATTCAGAGCTGACTCACTCACATTTCAGGGTCATTTGGACAAAGATGACATGACTCTTGGCATGCCAGAAGTTGGGATGAAGTAAGTGCTAAATATGCCATTTTGGATGATACTCAAACATTGTTGTGTATTGTGGGCTTATGAGCCCACATTTTTATTAAATCTAGTCATTCATGTAAACTATCATCCAGTTTTTCCAACAAAAAAAATTTAGCAGCTCTGCTGCAGCTGGAATATAAAAGTGGAGGTGGCCTGAAGTGGGCATGGCCTGTGGACTGCAGTCTTGTTCTGTGGTTGGTGCTGGCAGGGGCGGGGTGGTGTCAGGGGGTGGGAGCAGGCCGGATCCCTCAGATCTCTGCCCGGTGACCCCTCTGCGGGCACACCTGCCCTCAGTGCCTCGTGCAGAGTGATTCTTCCTCTGCAACTGCCCTGCCTCACACACAGGGCACTGTGGTCCTGGAAGAACTTGGACTCTGAGCCCAGAGGCCCGGGATCCCAGTCCTGGCTGGACCAGCGGTTGTGGAGTGACTGTGTCCTCATCTGTAAAACAGAGCTGCGGGGTGAGCTAGGCTGGCAGCGCTCTGCAGTGCCCGCACCTGTGAGAGGTGTGGTGCTGCGGGGCGACTGCAGCTGTCAGCGCTGCACTTGTAGTTTCTGCACCGCGCAGTGTCCCCTGTCTGTGTCTCCTCTGAGGGTGTTGCCCTCTGCCCTGGGCTCCCCTTGGTGGGACTTAAGCTCCTGGGCCCCGCGTCTTTCCCTCTGGCTCACCTGGGCTCCCGCGCACAGCGCTACTCCTGGTCGCCTCACTGAATGCTGGTTGAACGGGCAACCTGAGGACCTGGTGAGCCGACACCGGTAACGAACTGGACTTGGACGTTGCTAACGTTCACCTCATTCAGCGAGAATTGACATTCTGTCGCCAGCTTACCTTGGTGTTACATGCGGACACCACCATCCTCGAAGCACAGAGTCTCTCCAGTGATTCTGGAAGTTGTTTTTTTGTTTGTGTTTTAATGAAGCTGGATGAGTGCTTGGTTAGGCCTAGTTTAGACTTTTCCAGACTAGGGTAACAGTATCGACACCCTGTGGATTAGACCCTGGAGCCTCTCCAGGTGGTCTCCCTGATTGTTTGTGAGATGAATTCTCACCTGCTTGGTACTGTTCCTTTGGCCCACTTTGAGCAGAAGTCAGGTGGCCTAATTGTTAAGAATCCTCATTTTTCTAAAGTAACTTTATGGAGTTATCAGTGACACACAGCAAACCGTGCGTGTTGAAGGTGTAATGATTGGGTGGTGGTTGTTGTTTTGAACTTTCAGAATCAGCTTGTAGACAAATCTTGGGAGATATTCCTGTGGCCAGAGAACAGAAGTGTGTCATCAGCCCTGACTGTGGAAAACCACACGTGTATCTCCAGGAGCACATGTGCAGCTTTCAGGGGAGTGAGAGCCGTGGACGTAGGGGCTTGGGAAATGTCGTCCGTGCTCCAGGGAGTTACATGTGGAGGTTTAGGTGCAGAGTTTGAATTTGCCAAGGTGCCCCTCAGAGGAGCTAAGAGCATGGTTCACTTTCCTCCTTCACCTAGAGTCTTTGCCCTAGAGAATGAGAGCCAAGGATCAGAGCCATTGGCTTTGATCTCTCGGTCAGAGAAAGCAGACTGAACAATGTAAAAGAATATTCTGTCATTCATATTGAAGGGTGTATTCTTTTACTTTCAGATGCAAAAGTGAAATGTTCATTTCATTGAAATCATTTTTTTAAAACAAAAAGTGTAGGAAAATTGGGGAGAAGTTGTAAAGAGAATTACTATATTGCTTGGCTTCCCCAATACCCCTTCAATTCTGAGGTAATTTTTGTAAAGTTGTTGGAAAGTCAGGAAGACAGTCAGTTGTCATACTTTCTCCTTCAGTTTTGAGGTAAATTAATTTTTATAAATGCAGTTCAGAGATACTGTTCAGGATTCAGCAAGGGAGACTTACTGCGTGCCCAGCGTCGTACGTTCCTTCCCCTGCAGGTCGAGCTGGCCGAGTCCCCAGCCCTGGGTTGAGTAGTGTCTTCAGCCCTGTGGGCTCTGCCCTGAGCTGAGGCTTTTCAGGTCTTCTGAGTGTTGTCAGCTTGATGTAACTGATAGTGGCATTTTGTTTTACCACAGTGACGGAAGTGAGAGCCAGGACTCTGAAGTTCTCAGGGCAGGTCAGCTCTGACGCCAGGAAAAGCCCTGCTCACTGGGGACAGCTGGAGGCAACCTGCCCAGACCTACTCAGAAAAAAAGGAAGTTAGGCCAGGCTTTACTCGGCAGTTTACACTCCATCTATTACGCAGCAGCCTCTTCCCCATTTAAGAGTTTCCTTTTGTTTTCCATGAGGAACACCCCCCGAGAGCTGAGATTCTAAAGAGGGGTTAATGTTTCTTTATTTCTTGCTGCATGAGCGGGCAGTTCCATAGAACACAAACACGCTCGCATCCTGTCGAGCCTGGAGCAGAGGCCAAGTGAATGACCAGCTGGTGTCTAACGTATGCAGTGCTTTACCCCAGAATCCAACAGCTCTTTAGCCTGGCCGCATCCCCCTGGGCCCTCGCTAAGCTGGTCCCTTGGAATTTCTGTCTTTACAGCTCATCAGGGATGTTTCTTTGTCCATGTGTCTGTGGAAACTCACCTCTCTTCGGGGTCCTGATGGAAACGGTCCTTTCTCAGGAAGCTGTTTTTTCCTGATTCTCCTTTGTGGAAACAAAACACGAAGTCCTTGCGTCAGACTTCCCCGGTTGCAGCTTGTCCGTTCTCACAGCCTGGCTTGTGCCTAGAGGGTAGTGATGTGTGTGCAGGATTCCGTGTTTTCCTGGGAGCCTCGTCGTACGTGAAGAATACTGTTAATCATTTTATTTCTCTGATATAATCGTGCTGCAGAGGAGTTGGGGAGAGGTAACTCTTAGGCGCATCGCGTGTCATTTTGGTAAATACCCTTTCCTTCTCCTGTGTGCTTTAACGGCAGCACGTGTCTGAGCCTGCCTTTCTCTACACAATTGTAGTGCCACTCTCCGTCAGTTTTTGTGACTGTGAGATGAGAATTCTGGGAGCTACACTGTAGTTTAGTTGTTTTTCCATTTTTAAAATAAGCGTCTTGTTTGGGGACACCCACCCAGTGGCTGAGAGGTGATTTGTGGTCTTCCTTCAACAGCTGGGCCTGCCCTAGACCCCTGCCTTGTGTGGCCTCCGAACTCACGTGCTGAGAGCTACTCTCCCTAAGCCTGGCAGAGTCACTAGGATCGTCAAGGTTCACTTGAGAAGTGTTGAGGACATTGTGATATTTTATCAAGAATAATGACAGCTTTTCAAGTTTGAACACCCAGAAGGTTGATTTTCAGAAGTGATGAAATATTCAACAGCGTCAGATTACTGAGGTTGCCTTTTTTAAGAGAGAAATCATACCTTAATCAAAACCACCATATTTTAAGGCCTTAAATTTTGTCAGTTGAAGTTCTTATTACACTGTTATGTACATACTAAATTCGGCAGTGGCTGAGGCTTTTTATCAAGCAAGGGTTGAGGCCTGTGCCGTGTCCTGAGAGGCAGAATGAGAGTGTGCTCTGTTCTGCACATGTGTGTGGCCTGTTTCATCTTAACTGTGAAGCCCCCGGGGACAGGCCCCAGTGGTGAGGGTCAGGAGGTGTGCGCAGCCGCCCTGATGGCGGCGACGTGGCGGGTTCCCTGCCTCACGGCTGTTGAACAGACGTTTCTCTGCAGGCGGGAGGAAGGGGAGTCCCGCCCCGCGCAGCGCTGGGCCCCGCGCTGGCCCTCCTGGTGCGGCGTCCTGGGGGAGGCTCTCCCCGCGCCCCTGCTCCCCTGGGCGGGGCCACACCTTGTGCCTGATTTCCCCCTCAGGTGTTGACGCTGGGCTCCCGTCCTGGGAGGGGCAGCCTCTCGCCTCCCGCAGGCTGTTCCCCTGTCTGCACGCCCCTCCGTCCTTCCTTTCCTGCCGGGATTCCCAGGGCTGGCTCCGCAGTCCCTGTGGTCATCCGACTGCCGACTAGCTGTGTTCCCTCTGCTCTCCTCTTCCCTTGCTCCCCCAGTACTGGCGACTCCTGCCATGCTGCTCCCCCTTCCTTTCCTTGTAAGGGTTACCATCACGACCACTGCCCCCAGCTGCTGCCTCTGTGGGCTGCAGGGCAGAGGCTGGGGGTCTTCTCACCTGCGGTTCTGGGCACCCTCCTGGCCCTGTGTGTTCTCCGAGACAGAGAGAGACCCCAGCTAGCAACACCTGCAGGGCTTCCACGCTTGGTTGCAGAGTGCGTGCGTGTGTGCTAAGGCACTTCGGTCATGTCTGATTCTTTCTAACCCTATGAACTGTTGCCCACCAGGCTCCTCTGTCCGTGGAATTCTCCAGGCCAGAATACTGGAGTGGGTTTCCATTTCCTCCTCCAGGGGATCTTCCCGACCTAGGGATCCAACTTGAGTCTCCTAAGACTGCTGCAGACTGCTTTTGTTTTGATTGTTGTTCAGATGGAAAAATCAGGGTATCTTACAGAAGCTTACGTGTGTAGCTTGCTAAGCTTGTGACAGTCGCTCAGAGAACGTAGGGGCAGGGGCATGTCCCCTCCAGGTCTGACTGCAGTCGTTGTAGGCCTGAGGTCCCCTCCTCTGTGTGCCCTGAAGGGGTCTTTGTGTTCCGGGTTGAGAAAAAGCATTTGTACATCGTATGTACGTGAACTTCCTAGCTCGTCAAGTGAAACTTCCTAGCTCGTGTATGATATCTGAAAGACAGGAGATGCACGTGGTGACTGGACAAGTGACAGGCAGGCCGGGCCTTCACGGTGAGAGCAGGGCGTGTCTCTGTCGCCTCACGGTGGCGACGCGTGTTCCTCTGCCCCTGGGCACGCAGGGCGGAGGTCCCCGTCCTGCTTCATGAGGAAACTGAAACCGGGACATTTGAGCGTCCCCCAGGACTACTCAGCTGGGGAGGCAGAGACCCGAGTCCCCCTGGGCCTTTCACCTCCAGGCTTGGAGCGTGGCTTTCTGGAGAGTACTTTCCTCAGCTTCCTGAACGAAAATTCTTTCAGGCTTCTGATGGCGTGCTACCCCCTTCATCCCTTACATCTCAAAATCAGAAACCTGAAGAAGAGCACTCCAGAACCTTCCAGTATTTATTTTCTGACAGCCAGGCCCACCAGAGGGGAGGACAGCTAACATGCCCTCCGAGCTCGGGGCTGGGGCTCCCTCCTGACTGGACGTGGGGCAAGTCCCCGAGAGCCTTCCCGGTCCTGTGGCATGGGGGCTGGGTGCCGCGCGCCCCACCAGCTGTGCCGGCTCAGGACAGCTGCCGCGTGGGCAGGGACCGCTGAGGCCCTTCCTGTCCCACACGTTCCATGTGTTCAGTGAGCCTTAGGAGGTGCCCCCTGGGCCCCCCATGCGTCTTGGGGGCCCACTCACGCTGTGGCCGTCTCGGCTGGGATGTGGGGCAGGTGCCCAGCGCACACTGGGTGGCAAAGCTCGTACAGAGAAAGAATGTGCCTATCTCAGAAACTTCCGTATTGATTACATGCCATAGTGGTGATGTCTGGGGCATATTAAATAAAATGCATTATTAATTTTACCTGCTGCTTTTTATTCTTTAAAATGGGGCTACTGGAAAATTTCACACCACACCTGCGGCTACTGTTCCGCCTAGCTGGGTAGCGCTGGTCTAGAGGCCGCCCTCCCCACCTCCACCCTTCGATGGTCCTGAGACACCAGCGTTTTTATTCTGTACAGACGCCGAAATGGAGCTGCTACCTGGGGAAGACTTTTTCGGACCGTTTAAAGACACTCCTGAGAAAGGGTCTTTCAGTCTGCTGGTTATTCCTCTACTCTGGGGGAGTCTTGTTTTATGAATAAAGACTAAGCTTGCTCTTGTATTTAGATCATCCAGAAACAAAAGCCTTGTTATGCAAATTGCAGCGAACAATGAGAAACTGATGAACATACAAACTCCCCGTGGCCACTGCGTGAAAGCACTTTGCAGAGGCTGTAATGTGAGGCAGACGCTTTCACTTCCACTTCAAGGGGCTGAGGCGTGAGTTCCCCCACACAGCATCGTCCCTGGGGACGGGCGCTGGCCTGGCAGTGCAGCAGACAGGTCTCTATCCAGACCCTCACTTCTGAAGGTGGGTTTTCAGAGCTGGCAGGAAAGGATGGGGTTATGTAAATTGCTGGGCTATGTGGAAGGACGAACGCTCCATCCCTGTCTCTGTCTTTATACAGAACAAAATGTCCACATTGTTAAAATACCCAGACGGACAAAGGGAGGAACTATAAATACACTGGGAGAAAAGTGATTTTATTTTTAAAAAATAATTGTGGAAAAAGAAGATTTTTAAAGTATGATGTTAGCTTAAGATACCATAGTGGAAAAGATGAATAGATTTGCACATCCAAGAAATATTTATGTATGACAAATATGTATCAAGTTAAAAGCTAAACTGGAACAACATTTCTAACTCAATGGGTATATGTTGTTGTTCAGTTGCTAAGGCGTGTCTGATTCTTGTGACCACATGGACTGCAGCACACCAGGCTTCCCTGTCTGTCACCGTCTCCCAGAGTTTGCTCAGGTGCATGTCCATTGAGTTGGTGATGTCATCCAACCGTCTCATCCTCTGTTGTCCCCTTCTCCTCCTGCCTTCAATCTTTCCCAGCATCAGGGTCTTTTCCAATGAGTCAGTTCTTTGCATCAGGTGACCAAAGGATTGGAGCTTCAGTTTTAACATCAGTCCTTTCAGTACATATTCAGGGTTGATTTTCTTTAGGATCGACTGGTTTGATCTCCTTGCAGTCCAAGGGACTCTCAACAGTCTTTTCTAGCACCACAGTTTGAAGGCATCAGTTCTTTTACGCTCAGCCTTCTTTATGATCCAACCCTCACGTCCATACATACCTACTTGGAAAAACCATAACTTTGACTGTACGGACCTTTGTCAGCAAAATGATGTCTTTGCTTTTTAATACAATATCTAGGTTTGCCCTAGCTTTTCTTCCAAGGAGGATATATCTACTCTTGTATATGTATATATATATATACATGCATACATAGTATTCCAATATATTAAAGAAAGATTTATATGCTATATAAAGAGAACTCATAAATGTATAAGAAAAATACCATCTTAATAGAAAAATGGATAGTGTGGGAATAAGTGATTCCTAGGGAAAGAAAAAAACATGCTTAATTTCATTAATAGAGAAGAACAAATTATAAGAAAACACAAATTGCCTCTTCATCTGATAGAGATTTTAAAAAATGGTAATGCCTAATACTGTAACTTCTAGAAATTTTAACAAAACATCAATAACGCCTGATACTGCTAACGGTATGAGAAACAGGGACTTTTTATTCCCTTTTTCGTCAGAGGTGATGGGAACGGACACTTTTTTGGAAATGCAACTTGGCAGTATCATTCGAAAATGCTTTAGGCTGCATTTAACCTGACAGCTTCACTTTTGAGAGTTTGCCTTGTGGATGTGGCTATACAGGCAGGATGCGCGAAAGAAGATGGGTGGGTACCACACAGCCAGCCTGCCTCTGTTCACAGGAAAGGCTTCTCATGAGATGCTGTGAGTGGAGAGAGTATAGTTTCTTTCGTGTTAAAGTTAACCAGGTCGCCAGTCCAAGTTTGATGCATGAGGCAAATGCTCAGGGCCGTTGCACTAGGAAGACCCAGAGGGATGGGATGGGGAGGGAGGTGGGACGGGGGTTCAGGATGGGGAACACATGTAAATCCATGGCTGATTCATATCAATGTATGGCAAAAACCACTACAATATTGTAAAGTAATTAGCCTCCAACTAATATAGATAAATGAAAAATAATAATAATAAAATAAAAATAATAAACCAGGCAGGTGCTTAATTAACATCTCCATGGAATTTACATGCAAGGGAGTATTCCGAACTGTCAAACAGGAGAGGTCTGGGAAACAGGTCTGGGGTGGTCTGGGGAGGAGATGAAACTGGCCGGGCCCTGGCACCTTTCACTCGTATAATCTACACTATTTCCTGTTTAAAATAATGAGCATATGTTCCTTATATAATCTATATTTAAAGTCTTTATTTGCCTTTTATTGAAAACCCATCCCGTTGAGGAGCAAACACTCTGTTATGAATTAGAAGAGGTTCCTCTATGCAGACCTACTGTGTCCATGCTCTGAGGCTCAGAATCCAGAGACCACATCCCCTGTAGGGCTTTATGGAAAACAGTGACTATTCAGCTTTGTTCTCATTAGATTTTTTTGTTCTCGTTTAGAAAAAGTTAAGTCCTGTCTTTTAAAAAGACGGTATTCTCTTTGACAAAGAGGCCAACCACACACACAAAGTATCTTCATATTTCTTAAATTGCCTTGTTATTACTGCTGTTATTATGTCAGTATTTTTCCCCATGTTTATTTATGCCTCTCAGTAAGACTAATTCTTTGTCTGTTTCAGAGTTTTCCCAAAGGGGATATTATCGGTTTTCAGATCAAGAAATCCCGTGCGTCCGTGCTGTCCACTCCAGGGTGCTGCGTTTCCCCTCGTGTCCACCCTCGGCAGCTGGTCCACACCCAGGGCTGGAGGAGGGTGTTCTAGGGCACAGAACAGGCGTTCTGAGGGTGGGCAGAGCGTGCATGAACATGGGTTGTGGCCAGAGAAGGCTGTGCAGAGAAAGCTGCACAGGAATTCAGACAGACTTCCTCCGGGAGATCACTGACCCCTGAGGCTGGCTGAGAGGTTTTAGCTCCTAAAATGTCACAGGGCAGCCAGGTCAGCAAAGGCCACATACAGCCCATGGCCAACTTGAAATCAGATTGCATTCCAACAGTGTGTAAGCACGAGTGAACGCTGTGGGTGTGTGGGTGTGTGTGTGTGTGTGTGTGTGTGTGTGTACTTGAAGAAACAGAACTCCGTGGCGTTCCGTGGAAAGGCATCAGGTCCTTGCTCTCCTGTCTGATTCGCTCACCGTGGAAAGAGGTGTGCCCGGCCCCCTGAGCTCTAGCATTGCAGAGTGGGTCTTCTGTCTCGCTGGGTGATGGGTTTGGGGTAAGAAGGATGGAGGAGTTGGTCTGTCTGATGGGATCTCAGACCCTCGTCCCCAACCTGGGCAGGAATAAGAAGCCCTGCCTGACACAGCCCACCACTCAGTGCCCAGGCCTTGGGCCACGCCTGTGGTGGAAACAGAGGCCTTGCTTCCTTGGGCACTTGATTCTTTCGGAACCACTCCAAAGATGGGGTGGCTAGACTGAGGCAGCAGCATGAATTTTGATGAGATCGGGTGTTTTCGGGTGGTATGGCCATAGAGGGCACCATCGTGAATCCTGGGTCTCTTGGCCACATGCCGTGATGGCCCCTTCCTAGCAGCCCAGCCCCCATCTCCAGCACAGTGGCATTGCAATCCATCCCACCCCCCAGCACTTGGGCATTACCGGGCACTACTCCCCACAAGTCTTGAAAGTTACCACGTGGAAAGAACCCTTGCCTTGAAGGAGGGATGAGCTCGTGCTAGAAAAACTGTCAGACCAGGTTCTGACTGGGTCCCCAGGGAGCAAGGGCTTCAGGGCTCAGACACCACGCCTCCCAAGCTGCTGCTCCTAGAACAAGAGTGAGACCTTGAACTTCACCAACAGGATTCCCGTCCTTCCAGGAGGACATCCTCAACCATAGGTGGGAGACAGCCCTAGCCTGTTAAGATGTGACAGTGCATTTGGAAGGACACTTTCCGTCCTGGAAGGATGGAAGGAGGTGCCTGCAGAGTGCAGGAATGGGACAGTGTCCACTGTCCTCGGGATTTCCAGGTTCCCTCTGAGTAGCTGGGCTTCCCTGGTGGCTCAGATAGTAAAGAATCTGCCTGCAATGCAGGAGACCAGGGTTTAGTCCCTGGGTCGGGAAGATCCCCTGGAGAAGGGAATGGCAACCCACTCCTGTATTCTTGCCTGGGAAATCCCATGGACAGAGGAACCTGGCGGACTACGGTCCACGGGGTCGCAAAGAGTCGGACATGACTGAGCGACTTTCACATCTGAGGAGTTTACTTGTCGTCTGCACGTTGGCTCAGAGGTTATACACTCTTGTGTATAACCATTGCACTCAGCGTTTCCCATTACTGCACTGTCTGGGTGCAGCTGGCTGTCATGGGAGCTTTCTGGAAGTACTGTTTCTGCCCTCAGAGAGCACAAGCTACCTGTGTTTTTCCTCTCTTGCCAGTGTTCCCAGCCCCGTGGGGCGGCTCTGCCCTGGCTTTGCACTCAGACAGCTTTTCAAACAGGCCAGTTCACCTGCCAACAGGACTTGCGTTTCAGGTCTTAGCCTGTTATAATTCAAAATGCAAGCTCGGGAAAGTAATGGGCATGTGGCAGAACAATGGTAACCAGGAGCTTCTAGTGACGTTTCTGGGAGGCTCCTGCACAGGGCAGGGAGGCGGGAAGTGAATTCGCTTGGAAGTGTGCACGTGTTCACGGCCACGGTCACTGCCCGGAAGCAGCCCGGCTGAGCCGAAACCGGTTGTCACCAGGCCGACCACACTCCCTACTGCTCACTGTTCTCTGTGTTTCCTCTGGAGGCTGAAATGTCTTTGTTACCATATCTTTGGCTGATTCATGTTGAGCTTTGACAGAAAATAATGAAATTCTGTATAACAATTATCCTTCAATAAAAAATAAAAAGACAGCTAATCATAGAAGGCATGTTTATGTATAGAACCCTGAAATAGATACAGTAAACCATCATTAAGTGAAAAAAGCAATTAGATATTCTGAAGATTCTTGGGGGGAAGTGTTCTCAACCTTGATATTAGGTTGGAATTGGTTGTTCTTGGCTTTGCATGTGTCTGTGATGTAGGAACAGTGCAGTCCCATATTGAGACAAGACACCACCCGTGGGAAAAGCGTGTACTTGCACACAGAGATTTTGAAGGACTGACACTCAGCTTTAGACACAAGTGTGTCGAGAGTCCCTGTCGTGTGACCTCGTCTCTCTTGTCGGTTTGCAGTTTAACTCCGCAGCCAAGCAGCTGATCGAGTGGGACCAGCCCCCCGGGCCAGGGGTTGCGGCTGGCGAGGGCACTCCGGCCACCACCCCGAGCAGCACGGCCCCCAAGCAGCCGGACGGCAAGAAGAACACCAAGAAGCGGCACTCGTTCACCTCGCTGAGCATGGCCAGCAAGGCGTCGCAGGCCGCCCAGCAGCGCCACTCCATGGAGATCAGCCCCCCGGTCCTCATCAGCTCCAGTAACCCCGCGGCCGCGGCACGCATCGGCGAGCTGGCCGGGCTCTCCTGCAGCGCGCCCTCTCAGGTACGGGCCGCCGCGGAGCTCTAAGGGACATGAATCCTAGCAGCACAGACTTAGCTGTGAAGACCGGCATGTGCTGCTCAACCCACCTTGGCAGCGCCTTGTCCCGGGGAACTGAAAGTTCCTTCAGGCCCCCTGGGAACTCATACGGAGCCTGTCTTTGTCTTGAGCATCTTCTTCCTAATTGTTGGGACTGAGGCAACTAGGTTTAGGATTGAGTTCTTGTTACGCAAAGCAGCAGTTTTGGTGTAACACTGTTTCCTGAAGAGCAAGGTCACAGGCAGTCACCCTCCTTCCACCTTTAATTGTGGAAGAAGGACGGCCCATCTGGGCAGGAAGCACCCTCCTCCAGCTGTCTGCAGTCACACTGGGGTGCAGCAGCAGTGAAATCCATCCCGTAACTGAGCACAGGCACGAAGGGACCTGAATAACTCAGCTTCTTCCTAGTGAATTCGTCTCAGGTAGTGCTGTGGATCAGACACCTTTGGACACAGGTCGTTTGGTTAGGCGTTGTTCCCTGAAGGGTTTTGTAAGCAATTGCCTGCAATCCGTCAGCACATCTGGGTAGCTACGCTTTAATTACGGGTCCCCACGGGAAGGTCAGGTCCTGAGACGTGATCCTGAAGATGGAGCCATGTGCGTGACGTAGGTTCAGTGTGCTGGCGGACAGGTGAGCATCCAGAGAGGCCCCTGAACAGGATCCTTGGGGAGATGCTGATGGGCTGGCTCATCGTGCGCCAGGTAGGTCCCAGCCACACCCATGTGAGGCAGTGGCCGTGGGATCCTACACGTGAGATGTCGAGACCAGTGTTTATCAAGTGACTCCTTGGCGTCTGACACACGTGATGCCCTCCGCACGTTTGGGCTCAGTAACCTGAATAGGACTCTGCCTTGCCCCAGTAACAGACACTGCAGGTTTTGTATGTTTCATTGTGACTTGGCTTCCCCAGGTTTAGCTGCTCTCGTCTGTTTTGTTAGGTGTGTCTTCTATGTATTGACTCCTGTTTCCTTGGCAGGTTCACATAAGTACCACCGGCCTGATTGTGACCCCACCCCCCAGCAGCCCCGTGACCACCGGCCCCTCGTTCACGTTCCCGGCGGAGGCCCCTTACCCAGCCACCCTGGCGGTGAGTATAACCCTCCCGTCCACTCGCCCACCCCTGCCTGCTGGCCTGGCCCCTCCACCCTGCTGACACTTACTGAGGGTGAAGGAGGTCTCTATCCTTCACCTCTGTCTCTCTTAATTTTAGCAAAAAATTACATAGGCTCAGGCCTGCAGCCGGCACTTTATTTTAGCAGTGGAGGTGGGTGGCCTTGAGGTGACAGGACCTCTTTTAGTGTTCATTAAAGTTCAGCCTGGGGTTTTCTGCAGGCTTATTACCCTTTGCTTCTGTCAGGTTTCTGGTCGGGCTGATTTATCCAGGGACTGAGGAGGCTGGACTCCCCAGGCTGGGTGGTGCCTGGGTCCCCAGAGCATGGATTCTTGGCTCTGATCTCATTTCCACTCTGGGTCCCTGGTCTCCTGTTGGTCTGTGTGGTCAGGGTGCCAGGGGGCTCTCAGATGAGTGATTCTCCCCACAAGCCCACAGCCTGCAGATGCAATCTGACTCGGGGGGGACACCCTAGTGGGGAAAACAAATAGGAGGGTCAGGGCAGTCATGGGAGGCTGATGCAAAGAGGAACCCCAGGGGAAGAAAGCTGAAAGAGCAGAGACAAGGAACGCAACCCTGGGAAGCAGAAAGCAAGGATCCAAGGATTGCGCTTCCCAAGCTTGCAGGTGAACTGTGGGGAATGAGCGTCTCGCGTCCAGACCACGACCTTGTTACATGTTCAGACTCTTTCTTCCAGTGTGAGGGGAGTGAGGAGAGACGAGATCCCTGTCGCCCCTCTCCCAGGGGGACCCCGCCCTCCGCCCGCCTCACAGGGTCTCTGCTGGCTGTGCTGCCCGGGGACGCTGTGGCCAGCGGTGGGGTCCTGACTCCCCTCTCCCAGGGGGACCCCGCCCTCTGCCTGCCTTACAGGGTCTCTGCTGGCTGTGCTGCCCGGAGACGCTGTGGCCAGCAGCGGGGTCAGGCCTGGGGCAGGGAACCAGCCCCGTTGCGCGTGAATGATGCGGCTGAGAGGTCACGCAGCCTCCTTGGGCCTCTGTGTTCCCTCCTGTAAGATGAAAGGCATCCTGTCTGCCCCAGGGAGGTGGCACCTCCTGGGCCTGGAGGGGGGACTGTGACAGCTGCCCACCGCCCTCTGTCAGCGCCGTGGCAGCTGTGACGTGCCTGCCGCTTTGCTCAGATCCTGGGGTCTGGCTCATCATTAGGGTCCTCTCTGTTCTCCACACAGGGGTGGCGAGGCTTCCCAGGGCCTGATTTGTGTTCAGGCTGTGGACTTTGTATGTTGTGAAGATGGAAGACCGAAGGCCAGGCCTGCATCTACCCCAGGCCTGGACCTCACTGCATGTTGTTGGCTCCATCTAGCCGTGTTTTCCTCATTTCCTTTTGCCTCATTTTTCTTTTATTTATCATGTCTTGATGTATTTTATGAGTAGTTGGAAGCTGACTTTGAAGTAAGGTGGGCTATAAATAAATGCAGGATTGGTATCTAGCTGGTAGACACTAGTACACTAGAGACTAGTGTAGACTTTTCAAAGCTTTCTGTAGAGTTAAGTAAGCATGTTCTTGTATTTAAATAGAAGTTAATAAGTTCCAATTAACATTCAAGCCATTTTTTGTTAATGTTTCTAGAACAATTACAGCTTCCTTGATACAACAACTATGTAGGGTGGGAGAAGTTGCGTTGATTCCTTTGGGGAGAAGGGGGAGTCAGGTAACTTTTACGGAAAGGTGGTTTGCCTGAGGTTCCACTGGCCCTGGGTGCTTCACCCAGAATCAGGTTTCTCAGTCTTCCTGCCCTCTCAGCCCCAGAGAAGACCCTGTCTGTCCATCCTTCCTTCCTTCCCACCCACCCCAGTACCTTCACACGCTGTTGGAATTTCCATTTCTAAATGGCTACTTCATGTGGCAAAGTTCTAACTTGATTTCTTAAGGGAAAAATGGCCGATTTTTTTGATCATAGAAGAATTAATTAGTGGAAAGATGTAGAGTTGACTGTGCTTCAGCCCTTGTGGGCTGATTATTTTACGATAAGGGAATGGCCAGTTGCTCTTAGCTGGGTGCATACTAGGGCATCCTGGGCACCAGTCCCACAAAATTAATTTACACTCAGTCACTTCATCCCAGGGTCATATCAGAGGGCCTGAATGTTCAGCAAGAGGATTTATTAACAGTGTGTCTCTGCCAGTTCCGCTTAATGGAAAACTAATTATAAGCAGACCCATGGCCTGTTGTCCCAGGAGATGCCTGGCTCTCAGAGCCCAGAGTTGGCAAGCAGGAGTGCTGGATTTAATGTGTTAGGTTTAAGTGGGAAAATCTCTGTAACAGGTACCCTCTGAATCTTCCATCAACCTGGCGAGTGTCCTGTGTAAAATGTGAAATCTTCCCAAGACCTAGAGTGCAGTCACAGCAAGAGCAGGTGGCATGATGGGAAGGACACCGCCCTTTTTCTGGTGTGGATTTTGGGTGCTGAGGGCCACGGCTGGACCAGGGAGTGATCATCGTTTCTAGCACTTCTTCACAAGTTGTAACTTTTCAGTCTCTTACGCAGAATGAACTTGTGGGCATATTGTCCTAAATGTCTCACATGTAATGGTTTAAATGTTAAATATCTAACATTAGAAACAACACTGGTATTCCATGTAATTCAGAGATGGACTGTTCACAGCAGGGCGGGTTTTCCTCCACCCGGTTCCCTGGGGAGGAGGGTGCAGATCTCGCTCCTGTGTGAAACAAGGGAGGGGTGACCCCCGGGGCCAGCCAGGAGGGTTAGTCACAAGATGGCACAGGGCAGCCGGGGCAGCAAAGGCCACATGCAGCTCGTGGCGAACTTGAAATCGGATTGCATTCCAACCATGTGTAAGTTCCACTAAACCGTGTGTGGGCGCGTGTGTATACCTAAAAGTAAATGATGTCAGCTTCCCAGAACAGCCAAGATGTACTTGGCCATTGTCGCCCACGGTGGAGGGTCCAGAGGGTCAGGGCAGGGCCCTGGATGTAGGGGCAGGACCGTCACGCTTGGCAGTCGGAGAGGCAGAAGTGGCACCTTTGGAATTGGCAGGATGTGGACCAACTTCACAGTGACCGCAGAGAAGGGCTCAGCATCTCGGGGACCGAGGTCTGCTAATCTGGATCGGACTGTCCCGAAAGCAGTGGGAGACAGGAGGTTTTCTTATTCCCGAAGACCACATCGAGCACCTGCACCTCCCGTGGGCAGAGCTGGGCGCTGGCAGCACGCAGACGGTGAGGCAGGGTATGGCTCCACGGCCGCATGAATCCAACCACCAGAGCCTGCCCCCGAGCCTCCACTCCTGGGCGCCAGAGCCGTGTTGCTGAGAGGTCCGTGGACAGCACGTGGCCACATGCATCATTTTTGCAAGTCGGGGAGCACACGTGCACCCCTCTCCTCATGTGTCAGAGCTGGAACCATGTATCCACAGCTGTGAGAGGAGGTCCATTCCCAGAGAGAATTAATTAATCTTCCTAATTACCAGATCCTTAATTACACCTCCCCTTCAGACACCATCTTCCAAGCATCTGTTTCTAGCATTTTAAGTACTTTCATTTTTTTTCTTTTTTTTGTAGCTGTGCGTATGACTGACTGACTTGAATCTGCTAGGTATCCAGATGAGACAAAAGCTCACTTCCCATCTTCTTAACTTTACTGAATCCTGATGCCTGTGTTTTTTTAATCACTGATATCAATGTTTCCATTTTTCTACTTCCTACTCATCATTCAAAAAAGGCAAGATACTCAGTTGCACACACACTGCTGTGTGCAAGGGGTTGATGCTGCAGGAATTAGTGGCACCACTGCCCCGAGGGGATGACCGGCCGCCATCCCTCTATTGGCCAAGCAGCTGAGTTCACTGCACAAGCAGAGCGTTTACAGAGGTTGAAAGTGGATTCATTGGAATCAGATGTTTAGGAAGGATGGAATTGGGGGATGTTGAGTGGTATTTGCTCAGAGGACCCAGAAATGCCCAGTCTTATGCTGGCAGTCACCTTCTACCCCAGAAGGAGAGGGGGGTGCGCACATAAAGTACAGTCAGGAAGAAAATGGACCCTTAACGTAGCCTGGAAGAGAGTGGATATGTGTCTATGTAAGGCTGAATCACTGCTGTGAACAAGAGACTGACACAACATTGTAAATCAGCTATCCTCCTATAAAAAAGTTAATTAAAGAGAGAGAGGACGGATCATTTACAATCAGAACCCCAAGCTCCAAGCAGAGTGCTTTCCTGGTCAGTGGCCTGTAGCCCTCACCCATGGTTAAGACCTCGTGGAGCTCAGCGCTTGGGCACCTCCCAGCTGGTTGCTGGAAGGGGAGAGGGCAGGGGGGCGCCAGTGAGGAGGGGCCTACAGCCCGGCCTTGAACTCTTGCTCACTGTCTCATGGCCCGACGGTAGCCTGGACCCAGCCAGCTGGACAGGGCGCTTTGTTCTTGGAGGGAAACTGAGGGCGGCCTGCAGGGGCTGAGTGGGGACTGGAGTCTGCACGGCGTTTCTGACACTAGCCCTATGCTGCCTCCTTGTCCCAAGATCAGTGGGTGGGGAACACAGTCTGGATATGGCGGACCTGACCGTTTCCCATCAGCTGACCCCCGAGCCCTGATTTTAGGGAGCATCCTCGTGGCCTCCAGACATCAGTGCTGGTAGCTAAGGGTCTGGACCTGCAGAAGCACAAGCAGAACCTCATCTCAGCGACCACGAGACCACGGCTAGTCCCCTGCGTCGGATCCCGGAGGCCCGGCCACAGCCTCCCAAGCCTCAGCCGTTCCTCACCACTCAGTGGAAGCCGGCCAGCTGCAGGAGGCCCCGGCGAGGGGGAGGCTGAGGTTCCCACAGGACGGCTCACAGCAGGTTCCTCCCGGGCATCTTTGTCCCCGGAGTCTTTCAGTGTGGGCTGTTCACCAGCACCCGTGGGGCCTCCTGGCCGGCCCAGCCCTGGACGTGCCAGGGCCCTGGCATCTGACCAGCCTCACAGGACAGCCACATCGGGGAATCCAGTTGTGATGTCTGCTCCGTGTGCTTATCCTCCAACACACGCACACACATATGCATGTTTTCCCGAAGACACGCAGCCCAGTGCTGGGGTATGCCAGATGTCAAGTGAGTCCTAACTTAGGCTTTGTAAAATTAATACACACCAAACATTTCCTTTCTATACTTACTAACTGTAGGAGATGATCTTTTCTTCAGTTCAGTTCAGTCGCTGTGTAATGTCCAGCTCTTTGTGACCCCCATGGACTGCAGCACACCAGGCTTCCCTGTCCTTCACCATCTCCCGAAGCTTGCTCAAACTCATGTCCATTGAGTTGATGATGCCATCCAACCATCTTATGGTCTGTCACCTTCTTCTGCCTTCAGTCTTTCCCACCCTCAGGGTCTTTTCCAATGAGTCAACTCCTCACATCTGGTGGCCAATGTATTGGAGCTTCAGCATCAGTCCTTCCAATGAATATTCAAGATTGATTTCCTTTAGGATTGTCTGGTTTGACCTCCTTGCAGTCAAAGGGACTCTCAAGAGTCTTCTTCAGCACCACAGTTGGAAAACATCAGTTCTTCTGCGCTCAGCCTTCTTTATGGTCTGACTCTCGTGACCTTTTCTTACATTTTGTTAATGTAATGTGGCCTGCGTTTTTGTCAGGCCTGTAGATTTCCTTCTCTTTTTCTGCCTTCTTCTAGGGCCAGTGAGTACAGGCTCTACTGACATGAAGGTGCAGTTTCCCTCTCCCCTTTGCCAGTGGAATTCTCCTCAGAGCCGAGTATGCCCTTGACTCTGAGTCCTTCCAGGGGCGGGTGGCCTGAATTCCTTTTGTCCGCTCGTCGCCTGCGCCTCCGCGGCCACACAGCTGTGAGGTGGGGCCTGGAGAGACCCAGAGGAGGCGGCTCAGTGGCGACCTCGGGCGCTGCCGAGCTGCTGTGCGCAGTGGCCCGCGGGCCCGCCTGGCTCACGTGCGCTGCCTCCTGCCAGGGTTGTTTCTCGCACTTTGTCCTGAGACCAGCGGCTCAGGTGCGCGGCCTTTTCCTGGTTAAGGGTCGTGAGGGCTCCAGGCCCCATGAGTGCCCTCCTGGAGTCACAGCGCGGCCTGTTGTGTGACTGTCCGCCTGGCCTTGCCTGCCCTGGGAGCGCTGTCAGTGCGTTTGTCCTGCCTCGGCCGCAGCGTGGGGAAAGTCTTCTCCATTGTAGGAAAATGGAACATGATGTGCGCAACAGTTGCAGCGTGCATCTAGAAACTTGAGGTCCTCTCCTGCCATGTTTCTGAACCGTGTGACTTAACAGGCAGATGAAGTAACTGCTGATGGTGTCAGATTTTTTTCCAGACAACAGGAACCAGTTGGTGTTCTTTGTGTTCAGAAACCATGGGGTTTTTCTTCCGCTATTCTGACATGGAGACACCACGTGCCCTGCCCAAGTTGCAGTCTTCAGCCTCTTTATTTCTCTTTTGATGCAGTTTTACACTGAGTGGTTCAGAGATTTGGGGCAGGTGGGCGAGGTGGGGGGTTCAGGTGAGTCTGTGTGTGCCTGTTTGCTCAGTATCCAGACCCTAAAGAATGACCTGGGCTGTGTCAATTAGAAAGTAGCAGGCGCTCCATTCATTCTGGAAAGGCGTGGAGTCTTATGGGCAGAGCCCGTAGAGGGACCGGCAGCTGCTTGCGGTGTCCTTGTTAAAGATTACCAGCCTTGATAGTCCTGAGCTTAAGAAGCTGGCAGAGCTAGCAAGAAAGGAATAAACAAAAGCAGCAAGCATGGCCCTGCGACTGGGGTCACTGTTGTTTGTGGTTTGGGAAGCCCAGACGTCCGGGGAAATTTTCTTCCATGGGCATGGTGTACGGTGCCGCTGGATTGTCTGCTCCTGTGTTGAAGTTTCGGGTTGCAGAAACAGTCACAGATTCATCCCCAGCAAGCCGTGTGCTGTCAGAGCTGCCCCTTGGAAGGCATTTGGATCCTGATCCTAGTTTGTGCTTAGAAGTGCCATTAATCTTGAAATTGCATGCAATCTTGTAATTTTTTTCTTTCCCTCCCCCCAGTTGTCATTACTTACCTGTTTGCTAGAAGGGTTGCTGTGGCTCTAAGGCCCTAAAGGAGAATAGAGAGGAGTCTTTTAAAAGGAGGCTTGGGTATCGTGTGCAGGAGCTACTCTGTTAGGTTCCACCGACGTCTTTTTTTTTTATGGGTTTCTGATTCCTTTTCCCTCCCACTTACTGGGAGAGATGTAAATAAGTCATCTGTTCTTTCTTTTTCTTTCTCTCTCCAGACTCTGAATCCTCCTCTCCCCCCGCCCCCTCTCCAGGCGGCCACCCCCACGGGCACTGCTGTTGCTGCTGCCGCCGGGATGGGCCCCAGGCCTGCAGCTGGACCCACGGACCAGACCACACACCCGCGGCCACAGCCCCGCCCCAGCGTGTAAGTGCGGGGTCCTTTCTGCCCCCGGACCGAACCCAAATAGAGAGGCAGAGAACAACTTTCTGGGGGGAGCTGGTGCCAGACTGGTGTCTTCTACCCAACCGTGTTTGTGATTAGGAAACTAGTGGTCTAAGGATGGGCCTTCTTGGCCTTCCTCTGCGAGTGCTACCCAGGTTTTGTCCCCGCCTTCACCCCCAGGTAAGGATACGAGGGGACAGGGAGGGCCCCGGGCTGTTGCGCTCTGTCCGTGGTTGGACTTGGTTTGCCTCTGACTCGCAAGTTCAGCGTCTGCCCCGACTGAGCCCACGGATGCAGGTGCCACCCATTGCTGGTTCAGTGTGTGCAGGGAGGCTGTGTGCCGAGCTTCCTGGAGGGATTTGGGACCACGTGCCCTCGACGAGGCTGCTTCCCAGGTCTCACCAGGGCCATCTGCAGGGCCCAGTGGGCATCTGATGCCCTGCTGCAGGTGTGCACACGGGGGCGTGGCATCGCCCATGAGTACCGTTTGGCAGGATCAGCGCCTTTCACTGGGAGGGCCGGGGGGAGGTTCAGAGTCAGGCAGCTTCTGCCTTTTCAGAGTGGATGACCGCCATTCAGTGGAGAGTGATCGAGGCTGCCCCCAGGTTAAAGGATTCTACTTTCTGTTTACTTTTGTACAGAACATTCAAGGCTTCTTGCCAGAGAAGAGTTCTGCGCATCGTGTGGTATGTCTGTTACTCACCTTGAAGTCAGATGTTTTTTCCGCTTCTAGGTATGTTGCCATTTATCCTTACACTCCCCGGAAAGAGGACGAGCTGGAGCTGCGGAAGGGGGAGATGTTTCTCGTGTTCGAGCGCTGCCAGGACGGCTGGTTCAAGGGGACGTCCATGCACACCAGCAAGATTGGGGTTTTTCCTGGCAATTACGTGGCACCCGTCACAAGGTACAGCTCTGAGCAAGCGGCTTGCTGAGCCCTGAGTGCAGAAACTTTGTCCTTTCCCATGATTCCCAGCCTATCCACAGTTCCTTATCATGTTACAATTACACAGCCAGCATTTTAGAGGTCCCTGCCTGTATTTGCCAAAGTCCCTTCTAATCCTCAAGATTTTAGCTTACTCTTCACATGCGGAGAAGGCAGTGGCACCCCATTCCAGAACTCTTGCCTGGAAAATCCCATGGACGGAGGAGCCTGGTAGGCTGCAGTCCATGGAGTCGCTAAGAGTTGGACACGACTGAGCGACTTCACTTCACATGTGAAATTGTAGATTTCTCCCAATACAGGTGCTGGTTTTAAATTATTTTCTTTAAGTCACATGTGAGAAGACTCTGCTACACTGTTTTCAGTATTTTTCTGCTAGGAAATTAGTGCTGTTTGACATAAACACAAGTGATGTTATTAATCCTCTTGTTTACGTGATGCTTACCTGACACCTGGCGCACAGACTTCTATGTTCCACACATTAACGCCAGGGCCTCAAACAGCTCCCTGGTGTGTGTGCTGTTATCCCCACTCAACAGTGAGCAGGTTGAGGTGGAGAGGTTAAACAATTTGAGGTCACCCGATGAAGAGGCGCTGAAAGCCAGGTGTGTATTCCAATAGCTTGGTGATTACATCTGAATTCTCACAATTACTTTTTATAATGCAGTCAGAAATGAAACTCCTTTAACATGACATGAGCCCCTCACCCTTCTCAGGGGAGGGCAGTTTTGCTCCCCAGGGGATCTTGGCAGTGTCTGGGCATGCTTCTGATCGTCGTGATGGGGGAGCAAGTGCTACTCGCCGCCCATGTATAGAAACCAGGGATGCGTATGACACCCTGCAGGGCAGCACAGGCTTCGCAGAAGGGAGCTGTCTGGCCCCAAATGTCACCAAGGCTGAGAAACCTGTTCTAGGATAGCAGGAGGCAAGCACTTTGGATGTGTTGATATATACTCTTCACTTTGTTTAAGTTTAGTCCCCGTTCTGGGCACTGCGGAAGCTTGCTCTGGGATGACCGTGATGACCTATAATGGGGTCAGTGCTGAGGAAACCCCGGGTTTTGGCCACTGGTCTCTTAATAATGGTCCAGCTTAATTGTGTTAAATCATTTCTCAAAGCCCTTGATTTTGAATAAGTGGCTGAATGAACTGACATGCTGTCAGATGTCGGTCTCAGTCCTCAGGCTGGCTGGCAGCCTAATCCAATGAAGATCACTGTCATTGCAGATGGCAACAGAACATTAGCTCCAATTAGACTTGCAGATTTTTCATCAGTGTAAACCTTCTTGTCGGTATATGCTAAAATCTACATTCACAGCCCAGAAGATGGTAGCTCTGTCTTCCCTGGTGGGATAAAACAAACAAACAAAAACCATAACAACTAAGGGAGATAAACCAAGCAACAACCACATGTCGACTTTCCGAAGAAAGCATTTTCCTAAGACTCAAATGCAAACTATCAAAAGTCTCTGGAGAGACGCTTCCTGATGGAAAATTCTCTGTTATTCCTCATGGTAAATAATGAGGTTTGAGTTAATGAAGCCTTCTGCTTGGTAGAAAGTTACTATCTATAGAACTGTTGTTTAAATCAATTTAGAATATTAAAAAGTATGTTACATAAAGCTACACTGGACCTAATTTAATGAGATTCAGCCGGTAGGTAGTTGTTGAGGGCCGGCTGTGCCGCTGTAGCCACGTGCAGGAAGGGTGGGAAACAGCCACTGCACACTGCCCTGCTGTCAGGAAACTTGTCCTGAGTCGGGAGTATTTCACTGGGAATTGGCTGAAAAAACCCCACATCATGCTTTGTGATCAAGGGTCACAGAGGAAATCCACCTGAAACAGAGGACAGTCCCGAGGTCCTGGGCCTGAGGCCAGGCTGCTTGGGAGGACAGGACTGAAGTGCAGGTGAGGGGGAGGTGGGGTGAAGGGAGCCGTAGGGACATTACAGGAGTGTGTGCGCACGCGTGCCGGTAAACGGGGCAAGTACAGAGAAGCCGTACGTGAGCCCAGCTGTGCCAGCCTAGACGCTGTGCTCTGACGGGCCAGAGAGGAAGCGTGCCGGCCCTGGACGCCCGTGGGGAGGGTTACCTCCAGACGGGAGCCGAGCCGAGAAGCTGTGTCACCAGCGGAGTGCGGTGCAACCTTTCTCCCACTCAGAAGATGTTTCCAGAGCTTTCTCCGCCTCAGGGCCGTTGTTCCTTGAATGTGTTTTTCTTAACCTTTGGTCAGATAATTGCATTCCTAAAGTGTTACATCTTTAAGCTCTGCATCATTTTCTTTGGCGTTAGTCGTCCTGTCTCCCTCTTGCTGATGGACTGGGTTTCTGTCTTGGCAGGGCTGTGACCAGTGCTTCCCAAGGCAAAGTCCCCATGTTGACGACTGGCCCAGTGAGTCGCGGGGGGGTCCCGGCCAACCCTCCCCCCGCAGGCGGACCTGCCCAGAAGTCCCCGGGGAACGGCGTGGCTGGCGGTCCCGGGGTCCCCACGGCTGTGGTGTCGGCAGCTCACATCCAGACAAGCCCCCAGGCTAAGGTCCTGCTGCACGTGTCCGGACAGATGACTGTCAACCAGGCCCGGAGCGCTGCAAGGACAGGTGGGCGCTGGGCCGCAGCCCTGGGAGAGGGGCCCGAGCAGCTGCAGGCCTGGTGCAACCAGAGGCTGCAAGGATGTGAAGACGGTCTGAGAGAGCAAGGTGGAACTTTGGGACAGTCTAGCAGAGAAAGGTGGAACTTTAAGACAGTCTGGCAGGGGAAGGTAGAACTTTAAGACAGTCTGAGAGAGGGAGTGGAACTTTAAGACAGTATGACAGAGGAAGGTGGAACTTTAAGATAGTCTGACAGAGGACAGTGGAACTTTAAGACAGTCTGACAGAGGAAGGTAGAACTTTAAGACAGTCTGACAGAGCGAGGTGGAACTTTAAGACAGTCTGAGAGAGGAAGGTGGAACTGTAAGACAGTCTGACAGAGTGAGGTGGAACTTTAAGACAGTCTGACAGAGTGAGGTGGAACTTTAAGACAGTCTGACAGAGGAAGGTAGAACTTTAAGACAGTCTGACAGAGGGAGGTGGAACTTTAAGACAGTCTGACAGAGGAAGGTAGAACTTTAAGACAGTCTGAGAGAGGGAGTGGAACTTTAAGACAGTCTGACAGAGGAAGGTAGAACTTTAAGACAGTCTGACAGAGCGAGGTGGAACTTTAAGACAGTCTGAGAGAGGAAGGTGGAACTTTAAGACAGTCTGACAGAGTGAGGTGGAACTTTAAGACAGGCTGACAGAGGAAGGTAGAACTTTAAGACAGTCTGACAGAGGGAGGTGGAACTTTAAGACAGTCTGACAGAGGAAGGTAGAACTTTAAGACAGTCTGACAGAGGAAGGTGGAACTTTAAGATAGTCTGACAGAGGACAGTGGAACTTTAAGACAGTCTGAGAGAGGAAGGTGGAACTGTAAGACAGTCTGACAGAGTGAGGTGGAACTTTAAGACAGTCTGACAGAGTGAGGTGGAACTTTAAGACAGTCTGACAGAGGAAGGTAGAACTTTAAGACAGTCTGACAGAGGGAGGTGGAACTTTAAGACAGTCTGACAGAGGAAGGTAGAACTTTAAGACAGTCTGACAGTGAGGTGGATCTTTAAGACAGTCTGACAGAGTGAGGTGGAACTTTAAGACAGTCTGACAGAGGGAGATGGAGCAAGACAATGAATAACTGAAGCAGGGGCCAGCACAGAGTCAGCACCATCACTGTACATCGGCTCTGTTTCAGACACAGTCAGACCTTAAATAGCTTTGTTTTTCCTGAAGTGTTTGGAATGTCCCAGGGGTCTTGGTTAACAGTGATAGAGAAAACGTGTTCAGTTCTGTCCGAAAGTCCACAGGAAGGAAGGGAGGTACCGAGAAAAGGGAGAATAGGAGGCAACGCTGGGACCAGCCTGCTCTGCCCTGCGAGTGTGTGGGGGTGTCGCCTCGGCCAGAGCCCGGGGCCTGCTGCACCCCTGGGTGTTGTCGCCCTGCAGGCGCCCGGCAGACATGGCAGCAGACAGTGTCATGGGACACAGTGGGGCGCTGACCCAGGATCAGGGAGGGGATGATGTCCAGGGCCCCCAGAGGGTCAGAGCATCTAAACCGCCATGGTTTCTCATCACTGTGACACGCGCAGGGCTCGGTGAGCAACGAGGCTCCAGCTCACACTTTCCTTCTCTCTTCCCTGTCCAGTCTCTGCGCACAGCCAGGAGCGCCCCACGGCGGCCGTAACACCCATCCAGGTTCAGAGCACCCCAGGGCAGTCCCACCACCCCCTGGCGTCGCCGCAGCCCCCTGCCCCGCTGGGCCCCCCTGTCCACGCGGCTGCCAGCGGCCTTGGCCGGGTCGGAGGCCCCCTGGCCTGTGCCACAGCCCCAGGGGGCATCCCCGCCGCCTCCCTGGAGCCTGAACCCAGCGGCCGCCCCGCAACCCTGCTCCCAGGGACACCCACCTCCCCTGACAGCGGCTCGGCAGCCAGGCCAGACAAGGACGGCAAGGTGAGCCCCGGCGGCTGCTGACCCACTCACGGTGCGGGAGGTGGGGTTCCATTCAGCTCTGGGGCTTGTCTCCTAGCCGCTGACTGCCCTACCGCCTCGCTGCCCTGAACTCCTCCTGGTGAGTGAGCTTTGCTTCTGGTTAACTGTTCTGCAGAAATGCACTTAGGATACGAAGGAGTTGAAACTGTTGATCCAAAGTGTTGCTTGTGGATTCATTGTCCCTGCACTGTATTTGATTATAATGTGTAGATGTGAATAGTTTTTCTCTTGACTTGAGATATAGGGGGAAATTAACTTCTAACTTGATCTTTGTTATAAAAATCCTTTGGGCCCGAATTTCAAAGAAATTCTAAGTGGAAAGCTATGTTTGAAAGACTGACCTGAGGCTGGGCTGGAGACAGAGGAGTGTGTGGTGGTTGAACACGCACAGAAAGAGCAGCGTGCAGCAGACTCTGGTAATCGTGCTGCAGGCGTGACTTCAGTCCGTGCCCCTGTGCTCCCCCCAGACTGCTCGCCAGCTCTGGGAAGCTGTGGGAGCACACCTGCTTCCATGGTCATGTACGTCGCTCTGTTTAAATGACCAGGGAGCCTGTGAGCAGGGCTTTATAAGGAAATAAACCTAACAGCCTACTAAAAAGTTAATATTTAATTGTTGAGTTGACATGAGTGCTTTTGCAAAAGATCGGTATCTCTTCAATGTTTATGATTAACTACATTAAACTTGTACTCCGGCTCACGTGGTCAACCCTGCCAGGATCTTCAGAAAGTAAACTTCCTTTACAGTTTTGATTTGAAGGTTCCAGGACAAGGCATCAGGGCCTTGCCTCAGGGAATCGGGCTCTGGAGCCCCAGGCCTCCGAAGGAAGAATTCACAGAATCTGCAGGATGCCTGTGCTAGGGAGAATAACGGCCCCCAAGGAGGTCCGTGTCCTGATCCCTGAAATTTGAGAATACATTTCCTTACGTTGCAGAAGGGGTCTTACAGATGTGGTTCAATTAAAGGTTTAAAGACTAGTGGATTAGCTGAGTGAGCCCAGTATAAGCAAAAGGATCTTCTAAGTGAGGAAGGAGGATCAGGGCCGGAGGGAGAGACCAGAAGCGTAGAGCAGTGACCTGTTTGCCCCGCTCAGTCCCCCTGCTGACAGGTGGCCACCGGCCTCTGTGAGGATGCCCTGTGGCCCTGTGTCCCTGCTGTGGAGCATCAGCGCTGTCTTCAGGCAGCTCGAACTCCTGGAAAGTTCCGTCAGCACACACCTGTCTCGCTGTGACTTCAGACCTTCACACTGTGCTTTGAGGGGCTGCATAGAAAACGATGGTCTCCTTTCTACGTGATCCCTGCAGGGAGTTCAGGGTTATCGTCTTTTCATAAAGGCTTCACTCTTGAAGGGTTTTCCCCCATATTCTTCATGTCACAGATTTCTAATTTCCCTTTCTAAGTCTGCCACCTCATTTAATGTTCCCAGTTCATTCAAGAGATTGTCCCAATGGCTATAAACTCAGTGACCCAAAATTACTGCAAGGAAAATCACTTCACCCCCATCACTCCATCATCTTGCCAGAACACTCAGAGAGAGCTTGGCGGATGCCTGGTGAGATCCAGCTGTCTCTCGTTCTCCCATCCAAACAGTCCCCCAGTTGCCTCACCATTTCTGCTGTAACCTGTTAGCCCGCATCTCGTGGAGGAGACTTCCTCGGTCTCACTTCCTTTCCTGAGTCAGCCCTTCATCAGATACCCCGTTTTAGGGGTGGTCCCCTAAAACCCCATTTCCCAGGTGGTCTGCAAGCGCTCTTGTGGTTGTCTCTGAAAATGAGGACCACGCATGCCTTTCTTTGGCCTGTTGAGTTGACCTTGGTCCCAGGTTCACCAGGATCTATCAGAGATCAGCTGGTTCCAGCTATTAATTTCCTCAGTACGCTGGGGTAGATCAGCCTGTTGGGAGGAGTGGTTTCATCTGCGAATCCCAGTTCCTCCCCCGTTTCCCTGCTACCAAGGTTTGTTCTTCCTGTCTGGCTGAAAGTGACTCTTCATGCATCTAAGGACCACCATCCACCCCAGACACCAGATCCATGTTTTTCTTGTTCCCAACAAAACTTTAAAGCAGCACACACCCCACCCCCCAGCTTTTTTGGTCATTTGCATTTTTGTAAGTTAAGTTCATTCTGGCCTTCAGCGTCTTGAATTGCCACGGCTGTGGTATGCTCTTCTTGGGGGCCCTTCTCCTGATCTTTTCGTGGAGGCCTTTCTGTCACTTCCTGGAGCATCACATAAGTACCTTCATTATCGGGCACTTCTGCACCTTCACCTGCTGGGGTGATTTACAGTATATGCTGGGAGCCTCTTCCTGGAGAGCCTACCCACTGCTCTTGAAGCTTCAAGATTTCCTACTGAATTTCAGGCCATGCATATATTTTCTTGTAACTTTTAAAATCAATTCTCACTAATTACTAGAGAAATACAAATCAAAACTACAATGAGGTATTAATATCACCTCACATTGGTCAGAATGGCCATGATCAAAAAGTCTACAAATGAGAAGGCTGGAGTGGGTGTGAAGAAAAGGGAACCCTTGTACACTGCTCCCTAGTGATGACTAGCACAGAGAACAGTGTGGAGGATTCCTAAAAATCTAAAAATAGTGACTGTGTGACCCAGTAATCCCATTTCTGGGCATATACCAAGAGGAAGCCATAATTCAGAAGGATACGTGCACCCCATTGTTCATAGCAGCACTGTTTACAACAGCCAAGACGTGGAAACAGCCTAAGTGTCGATCAGCACAGGAGTGGGTCCAGGAGGTGTGGTCCGTGATACAGTGGACCGTCGCTCAGTCACAAGGAAGAACAAAATGATGCCGTTTGCAGCCACGCGGATGGACCTAGAGACTGTCAGACTGAGTGAAGTACGGCAGACACAGAAAGACGAGTGTCATATAATATTGCTGATGTGTGGAATATAAAAAGAAGAAGGGCACAAACAAACGTATCTCCAAAGCAGAGTGGACTCACAGATGTGGAAAGCAAACATGGTGAACAGGAGCTAAGAGAGGCAGAGGCAGGTTGGGGTTCGCCTGTGCACACTGCTGCAGAAGTAGATGGCTGATCAGAGCCTGGTGTGTAGCTCAGGGAACCCTGCTCGCTGCTCTCTCATGACGTCTGTGGGGAAGGGCCCCTGCCCTGTGGCTTAGCAGATGCTGTGGGCCGCGCTAGGTAAATGGGGCCAGTGGTGCCGACCGCCTGGGATGATTGGTCATCTGATAAACGGTTACCTTTATTTCCTTCTGCCAGACTGTCTCTAACTGAACTCTGTTATTATGGATTTCCCCCCCGCCCCAAGGGATATTTTACTGAGTTTGAACTAAGTCAGTATTCAGGAAGAATTGCTCTCCTCGAGGGCTGCTTACAAATCTCCTTCCCTGTTAGTGGACCTTAATAGTCCCAGTTTGCCTAGAGAGCATTCTAAAGGGTTATTTTTCTCAACTGTTGCATTTTCAGACCATGTTTTCAGTCAGAGGACTTGATGACACAGTTGACACGTTAGTAAAGCAATTTAAAATGATGATTGTTATTACCTGTGCTTGGGCATCAGAAGAATATTGACACTTGGGTTCTGGGCACAGAGGAGAGCCAGCCCTAGATCTGATTTCCTAGCAGAGCAAAGACCAAAAGGAAAAGACCACAGGACACCAAGATCCACGAGGTGGCTTCTATGGCGTGAGGTTGATGGGAGTAATTTATACACTTGCTTGCAAAAAGAGACATAAAATGTTTTTATTATACTGATGGGCTTTTTTTAAATTTTGTAGTTGTTTTTGTTAAAGAATCCGCCTGAATACAGAAGATCCAGGTTTGATCCCCGGGTGGGGAAGATCCCCTGGAGAAGGAAATGGCAACCCACTCCAGTATTCTTGCTTAGAGAATCCCATGGACAGAGAAGCCTAGCTATAGTCCATGAGGTCATAAAGAGTCGGACACGACTGTGGAACTAACACTTCACACTTTCAGAGTTGTTTTTTTAATTAAAGAAGTATTTGCACAACAGATATGGTTTGACTTCTGTTATTATCGGTTTGTTAAATTTCATCAATGTGGTGATGAGTGAATATGACTTAGCCCTTCACCCTGATCAAGACATCATCCCCTTTGAGGGATAAGCCTCAGGTCTATGGCTGTGGAGTAAAATGCTAAAAAGGAAGTGGGTTTATGTTAATTGAGTCTAGCACACAAGAATTGGAGATAGAACAGGCAGAATTTCAGGAAATTAAAGCTATCGTCCGAAATTTCCATTTTGTCCTAAAGTGTCTACTTTGCCTTCACCAAGCCTGGGAAGTGAATTGGTGGGATTTTGGTTTCCCTTCCTTTTTATCTGCTCATCCCACCTCCATGGAGTTTGGTGACAAGCACTTGAATGTCCAGAACCAGGGAAGATGTGCGGTTGGGTGGGGGTTGTGCAGAGAGGTGAAGGACGTTGAGCACACAGCCCCAGGAGCCGGACCAAGAGTCCCAGACAGCCTCAGGGGTCCCTTGGAAAGCTCAAATCTGAACTTGAAACTCTACCAACAGACCCGTGTCTCCAACCCATACACTTTTTTTTATTTTCTTAGAAAGAGAAAAAGGGGCTGTTGAAGCTGCTGTCTGGGGCCTCCACCAAGCGCAAGCCGCGGGGATCACCACCGGCCTCACCCACGCTGGATGCCGAGCTGGGGGCCGAGCTATCCTGCGGGCCCCCGGGAGCCCCCTGCGCCTGCCCCGGGCCCTGCGATGCGGACACCGTGGCCCCCGGCCCCCAGCGCAGGGCCTGCTCCCTGGACTCGGCCCCCGTGGCGCCGCCCCCCCGGCAGCCCTGCTCATCCCTGGGCCCCGCAGCCAGTGAGGTGCGGCCCGCCGTGTGTGAGAGGTGGGTTCTCGTCGTGGGCACTGGGAGCCGGCAGGTCTGCGGCACCTGCGGCGTCCTAGGCTCCTTTCTGGGGTCTGCGGCCACAGCCGGCACTGGCTCCTGTCTCCCTCGGGTGGCGTGCTCCATCTCTGCGGTCCCCTCTGCATCCTCACCCCTTTCCGTCATGTCTCCAGAGCTCTCCTCTACGGGGCAGTGGTCACAGTGGCCCTGGTCCCTGCCTTCTCCTGGCTCCTCGTTCGCGGCCAGCCAGCCACCCTCGTTTCATCTTTGGCCCTTTTTATCGAAGGTTTATGAACACCACTACCTGCTCATTGTAAAGCTGCTGGAGTGTTCTGTCCCCCAGAGTTCTCTTCGGGTTCTTCCTGAGCCAGAATGTGGCAGAGTTCTCCTGGCCCGACCCCTGCCAACCCAATGATGGGGTTCCGTTACCCTCAGAACAGTGAGCCCTGTGCAGTAACTGTGGCCTCAGGTCACCTTTACAGTTAGGAGTTGTCCTGTCTGTTTCACCACTGGGGCTCTCGGAGCGTGTTAGCAGAGAAAATCTACTTAATAAGACAGAAACCTGTTAGGAAAAAAGTAAAGCCAATCCGAGAGCAAAAAACCAAAACCAAAAACCTGCTCGGATCATATGAATTAAAAATGCAGCATGGTGTGCTGCCTGAGAAGATGGCATGAGGCACCCTGAAACTAGAGGAGTGCTTTCCCATAACGTTAGCACAAGTATGTAAGCATTGCTGGAGGAGGTGCCGTCCGTCTCTGCAAGCCCGGGTCCCTCTGTCCCTGCGTCTCACACAGAGCACGTTTCTCATCTGTGGAGGTGTCGCCTTTGGGGCAGCATTTTCTGTTAGTGATTCAAGATCTTACTGTCAAGTGTTACACTTTACGATGACTTAAATCCACCTGAACGCTGTATTTCAGATGAACACTCGTACCCACCGAAACCTGAGGCCTGCATTCAGACGGTTTGGGGGGCTTGCTTTATTACCCAGAAGTAACTCGGAAAAGAATTAATCAAACAATCTATATGCCTTAAATACAAAGTACACCATTCGCTGTGCACTTTTATGGGGACACAAGATAATTCTGTGTAGTTCTGACCCTTCTAAAACCAGTTTTGAAAAGAGACATTACCCTGAAGAGTGTTTCTGCCTCACCGGTAAAACATTCTGTCTTTCCCCTCATCCTCTGGGCTCTCAGCCAAGCTTTGAGATTTTGCCCCAAGTTCACGTCACCCTTCATTCCAAGAGTTCTGCTTTTTCCTGCGGTGTTTCTTGGCTCTCCAGGGAGGGCGCCTGTGGCCCTGGACCCAGTCCAGTGACTCGTTTACTCTCTCTGGGCCACAGAGGCGGTTCCTCGCGCCCCGACCCTGAAGTGCAAGTCCCTCTGCAAGCCGAGCCTCCCCGCTCCCCTGTCATTGGTGGTATCCGTGTGTCTCCCTGGGGGGCCGCTTCACTGTACCAGACCCCCCCACCAGGCTCTCCCGCCCCCCGCCCCCAGCACTGGCTCTTTCCAGAGGCCAGTCTCCAAGCTTCTGCACCCCAGCCCGGCTCACAGAGGGACGCCTTGCTCACAGCGGGTCGCCTTGCTTGCAGAAGGCTCCCACAGTCCAGAGCATCTCAACAGGAGGGGCCGCAGGCGGCTCCCCCTCCAGACAAGGAGCAGGCAGGTTTCCTGCTGATCACGTGGGCAGGGCACACAGGGATCCTCTGCTGGGTATGTTATGGAAGCATTTCCATTTTTACAAGTGGGAAAGTGGTCTTTGGAGAGAATTTCTGCCCCGCATTTATATTTTTATAATCCACGTGCTCAGTGGGATATTGAATATAATAGCCAGCCTTACCAGCTTCTCACAGCCTTTTTGCCATCCTACAGTGATGGTGATGGTGATGGTATGTGTCTAACTTAGCTTCTTAGGTCTGCCTGACTTATAGACACAACAGGGAAAATGTGTGGAAGCAAGTAGCATAGGAAAACAGTCTATTATCCTGTTATCTTATCCACTGGGAAGGAAATTTTTTGGTTACTCAAAAACTACCAAGGATGTATTTTAGGGATTACCTCTTTTGGGATTTTAAAAATTTCAGTCTAAGAAAAAGTATTTCATGCTAAAAATGCAGGGAAGGTTAGCTTTCACATCAGTCTAATTTAGGAAGCATTTCAGGATCTTAGCGTCCTCAACTCACAGTCTAAATGTCACGACTCCTGCCCCCACAAAATGCAAGAGCGTGGGGCTCTTCTGGTAGAATTTTTCCTTCTAGAGTTCCACAGAAATATTTTTAATGTCTAATATCAGTGTAGTATGAGATAGGATTCATCTGCAGATGAGAGTGACAACAGGCACAAAATTTCCTCTCGAAGTGGGACCCTGCCCGGTAAATCCCAAGTGGCAGAAAGCAGCTCTGCCTCTCACACTATGAGGAGGGAGGGAGGCGCCTGGAGGTGTGTGGACAGACCTGGGGTCAGCTGAGCCTGTTCTCTGAGGACCAGAAGGAATCTTTCGTGTTTGTGAGAGAGACTGAGGAAAACAAGCAAGAAATACTGTATTCTGGGGGCAGAATAAAATTGATGACAGTAGAGGTGATAAAGCAGATATTGCAGGCTCTATTTTGGAAGGACTGAGGAAAAATAATTAGGAAATTGCAAAGAGAACATAGAAATAAAATATTTCAGAAGGGATGGCAAATAAAAGAAAGTATGTGTGACAGTTTTTTTCCTTACAAAAAAGAAATTACAGATAAAGGACACAGAGCAAGTCATCTCCGTATATTTTTTTAAGTTTAGGATTTAAACTGATAAGCCCATCTGCTAAATTGGAAAAGGACCTCTGATCTTTGATCAGGAACCATACCAAAAACATACAAATTGGACAGAGATAGATTTATAGAAAGACAACTGGGCTTAAACAGAATGATTAATTTGAGGCTGTGACATGAAGCCACTGGATGAAGCAATGAGCGTCAGTCACTCAGACTTCAAGCAAACTACAAAGCAGCAAGTTTCGTTTTGCTAGTGACATACTAGTAGCAGAGGTCACCCACCCAGACCAGGACAGTGGGCACCCTGCCCGCCATAGCCTGGGCACTCGCCTTGGGCTAAATCAGGAGAGATTAGAAACAAAAAGGCGTGAACTACAGAAGACATGAGAAAGACCAAAAAAACTAAGGAAGTGGAAAATTTGTGCTAATGAAAGTGAGGAGCGCCCCTCTAAGCAGAAGCCGGAATAGCTGAGCCTGGGCCGAAGGACTGCCCTGGGGTGTCCGTGGAGGCTTTTTGCGCAGCAGGCATCTTTCTCTTGCATTCCACCTCGGTGGTCATCCGCCAAGCCTCAGTGTCCCACGAGAGGCTGAGGCCCGCTCAGGGCCGGGTCTGTGAGCTGCTCTCGTGGCCTCTCGTCACCCCCGGCTTTGTCTGAAAAGAGCAGGAGGCGCCTCCCGACAGCCAGGAGCCACGTAGCTTTTGATGGTTTCTCCTCCTTTCCTCCCTGCTTCCCTGTCTTTCCTTCTTTCCCTTCTCCTTTCTTTCCGCTTCCCATTAATTTTTTGAAGTATTTATCTGTCTGGCTATGCCAGGCCTCAGTTGCGGCCTGAGGGATTAGCTCCCTAACCGGAGGTTGAACCCTGGCCGGGCTCCTGCACTGGGAGTGGGGAGTCTTAGCCCCTGGACCACCAGGGAAGTCCCTGCATTAATTTGTAAATTCATTTATCTTTTTTTAAATTGGGCTGAAATGTCCATAAAATTTGCCCTTTTTTTTCAGGTATACGGTTCAGTAGCATTAAGTACATTCACACTGTATTATAACCATCACTGCCATCCATTTCTAGAGCTTTTCATCACCCCGTTAAACACTAGCTTCCCATTCCTGCCCTCCCCAGCCCCCGACAAGCCCCCTTCTAGTTTCTGTCTCTCTGGGTCTGACTAGTCTCCACACCTCATAGGTGGAATTGTGTGTGACTGATTTCACTTAGCGTAATATTTTGAAGGTTCATCCATGTGGTAACCTCCGTCAGAATTTCATTCCTTTTTGAGGAACGTTGTACATTTGGAAAAATCACTTTGCTGTACAATTAAACCTTTCCTTTGGTCCTTGGACGTTCTCGTGGAGGGTGGCCCTGTGTACTGTGCTAAGGACCATGCCCAGGGCTTCTGGACTCTGGTCAGGGGTGAGGTTTCCTTCAGTCGCGGGTCAGATGGGGCACGGCTTTGAGAGCCTGCTGGGCGTGGGTGGGCTCGGGTCTGTCCGAGGGAGCCCCCAGGGGACCGCGTGAGCCCAGGCCTGGGGCTGGGGCAGAGGCCGCACCCGGGGCACTGTGCAGGTAGCTGTGAGTGCACGTGCGTGGGGACAGCCATCAGCTGCAGCTGCAGAGACAGGCCCTCGGGCGCCTCACACGCCAGACTGGGGAGCAGCCTTGCCCGAGGAGTTGGGAAACTGTAAGGCAAGTTGAGCGAGAAATAGCTGCAAATCGAGCTGGCAGTTAAGAAAGTTAGTATTTTGATCGTGTGCAGAATGGAGTGGGGACGGGAGGAGATTGGAGGCTGGGAGGACAGGCAGGTTCTTTGCTCAGGTGGGAGGGGGCAGAGCGGCGAGGCTGGGGTGCAGATGTGGAAGGTGGACCCCAGGTCCGTGGCAGCTGTGGGAGAGAAATATGGCACCTGAGGCTCAGGACGCCCCAGAATCCCTGCTCAGAACACCCGAGGGGTCATGGCTGGGCAACAGGTGTTGGGCTCTATGGCTGCACTCACGTTGCCGGGGTCAGTGAGCATGGCCTGGGCAAAGCTGCTCCATGCCTGGGATGGTGGCCCGCTGTGCCCAGCGTTGGTCGTGAGCGTGCCTGTTGGGAATCTGTGTGCACGCCACTCTTCGGGCCAGGGCCAGGATCTGAGCAGAGTCTCTGCTGCAGCCGGTGGTCTCCCTACGGTCCAAGGTCACGGCTTTCGCTCCTCTCGGCCCAGGAGGCTTGTCACTCAGCCATGAAAACCCTCTCCCCTGGGGACCAAGTAGGAAGATTGTGGTCTTAGCTTGGCAGCAGTTCTAGTTCAGAAAATGTTTGACAGAGTTGGTTTAGTGCATTTTCTAAAATGCAAATGTTAATCTAGTCACTTTGTTCAAGAACAGTTTTTGTTCCATTTCACCTTTAAGGCAGCTCACGGAGGACCAGGGGTGAGCTTGAGCTTCATCAGAGATTGGCTCTGAATATGATGAGTTACTTGTGTGCATCTTTCTGTAATTATGGAGCTTTGCTCAAATGTTAACCTGCCCCAGATAGCAGCGTGGCTTTTCACAGGCTCTTCAGCCTGTTGGCGTCGGATTTGAGACATCCTGTCATCTGGATCCCTTCCTCCAGAGTAGCCCACGATGGACTCATTCGTCCTGCTTCGCAAGCTGTCAGAGAAGGGCTTCCACAGCCCTGGCTCTGTCATTCTAAAGTTGGTCAGGGGTGTGGTCAGGCTGCTGTCCTCCAGGCCATACCTCTTGGAAGCAGCAGGCGCCCGCCCGCCTGCTCTTACCTGAGACGCACGGTCGTGGTGGGACCTGGCGCTCAGGGTGTGAACTCTGTGACAGACACGTGCTGAGTGTATCATACCCATGTTGTTCCCACTGGTAACACCTGTGTGGGTCACGGCCGTCCTAGTGCAAAGATGAGGAAACTGAGGCTCAAGCAAAAACTGCTCTGAGCATAAGCCCCAGGTCCGCTTCTCACAAGAGGCCAGGCCTCCCTACCCACCCGCAGGCTTGCTCGCAGGCTGTCCTGTTTCTGGCTTCCCAGGACCTCTCACGAACAGCCAGGCAGCCTCTGTGCTGCGCTTCTGCTCCACATCCTGAGCGGTAACTTGGTTCCCGAGCCCAGAGTCACCCGGGAATGGTCCAGGCGGCTGCTGGGCCTGTGTAGAGATGCCTTTATTAATCGAGTCATAGCCTGAGGCTCTTGCTCAGGTCCTCGCATGAATGGATTCTGGTCCTTATGTGTTGGATGCTGGTAAAACCAGTGATCCTCCAGAAGGACTGTGCTCCGATGGGTTTCATGAGGTTGGGGCAGTTCTTTAGACCAGTTCTGATGACCATTTTTTCAGCCATGACATTCTCTATGTGCTGTTAAGAGTGAGTCCTAGGAGACTAGAAGTTCGTTTTCTGACTTTGAGAACCAAATGAGAGTAGAAACTCAGCCCCTTTTATAGCTCTGTTGTTGTTGTTTAGCTGCTAAGTTGCATCCAGCTCTTGGCAGCCCTGTAGACTGTACCCCCGGGCTCCTCTGTCCACAGGGTTCCCAGGCAAGAATAGTGGAGTAGGTCACCGTTTAGGCTCAAAGTTCATTTTCTGACTTTGAGAACCAAATGAGAATAGAAACTCAACCACTTGTATAGCTTAATTGATTAGCATCAGCCAGTGAGAGAGGTGTGTCCACATTTATAAGTTATCCTTTGCTGTGTCACACATTAGTCTAGAACTCGGAGGTTTAAATTAACTGTGAACATGTATTGTTTCACAGTTCTGGAGGTTAGGACTTTGGGGATGGCTTACAGGGAGGGTCCTGGCTTAGGGCATTTTTTGAGGTTAGTGTCCAGACGTCCACCTGAGCTGCAGTCTTGCAATGGCTTGAGTGGGAAGAGAAGACCCCTTCCAGGTGGCTGCTCACATCGCCACCGACTTTTGGAAAGAGACCTCTGTTACCTGGCCTGCACACCTGTGCACGGGGCGGTGAGTCGCCTGGCAGCGTGGGTGGTTTCCTGGAGACAGCAGAGTGGGGGCCGCCGCACACCCATTAGGACCCTGCCTCAGCACCCCGGATCATCATTTGTGCAGGCTTCTTTGGTCACACAGGTGGGCAGAGACCACACAGGGTGAAACACAGCTCCTCTCCCCCTGGCTTCCGTGAATCTTCAGCGTAATTTTGCAGAAGGAAACAAGCCTAGAAGCAGGGGGTAGATGACCTTACACCAGCCAGGCTTCGGGAATCTTGAAATGATAATTACGCCTTTTCCCAGTGACCCCTGAGTTGAGAACGCTCAGGGGAGCAGACCATTTGTCTGACCCGTGGCGATCAGAGCCCCAGCCTCCTGTCTGGCGGTAGACTGAGCGGGTGGCCCCAGTCCCCACTCCTTGTGTGAACCTTGGGACAAGCTGCCCTGAGAAAAGTTGGGTGTGTAAGGAAGAGTTTCCCTGGAGTCCAGCCTCATCCAGCTCAGTCCTCGGTCGCTCGTGGACCTTTATGCGCGTTTAAGCGCTGGTCACAGCAGGTCTCTACTCCACAGGGGAAGGTAGCGGTGTGAGTCGTTTTACCAACATCGTAGGCAGATTTGTGCTCTGTCAACATCTGAGGCATGCACACTGGCTTTGCCTGACTCTGAGCAGCTGTAACTGAGCCTCCACCTTCCCTCTCCCTCCCCCACTTCTATTGTCATCATTCTATCATCTGCCTCTGCCTCCTTCCTCCCCTCCCTCCATCATCTATCATCCTCTCCCTGCCTCCTCCCGCCCCTCATCATCTGTCTATTCCCCCATCTATCTACCATCCATCTATTCCCCCATCTATCTACCATCTGTCTCTTCCCCCATCTATCATCTATTCCCCCATCTATCTTTCATTTATTTTCTCCCCACCATGTATCATCTCTCTATCTGTTCTCTGTCACCCATCTATCTACCATCTATCTATTCCCCCATCTATCTACCATCTATCTATTCCCCCATCTATATTTCATTTATTCTGTCTACCCGCATGTATCATCTCTCTATCTATTCTGTATCACCCAACTATCTATCATCTATCTATTCCCCCGTCTATCTACCATCTATCTATTCTCTGCCCCATCTATCATCTATCCCCCCATCGGTCTATCATGTCCTCTCTCTCCCCCTGCATGGACCATCTCTCTCTGCTCTGAAGCCTGACTGTCTGTCGTCTCTCATCTCTGTCCTCTCCGCCCCGCAGACACCGGGTGGTGGTCTCCTACCCGCCGCAGAGCGAGGCAGAGCTGGAGCTCAAGGAGGGAGACATCGTGTTCGTGCACAGGAAGCGGGAGGACGGCTGGTTCAAGGGCACACTGCAGCGGAACGGGAAGACGGGGCTCTTCCCCGGGAGCTTCGTGGAGAACATCTGAGGAGCGCCGGGGCCGGACCGCATCTGTCTCCCCCTCCCTCCGACGGCCAGCGGGCACGTTGCCCCTTGCCGTGGCCATCGGCCACCTGCCTTCTGCTGTCTGATTCACTCCACAGAGGCACCTAGCTGAGACGGACAACTGTTTACAAGGCTTAACTAATTTATTTGCTTTTTTAAACTTGAATTTTTCCTGTAATAGATGAATTCTTTGGATTATGATTTTGAGAAGTTATTAATTTATGGAACAGTAGCTGATGAGAGGCTGGGTGACCCCCTGTTGGGAGCAACAGAGTCCCCTCGGTGCAGAAGATGCCCCAGGGCTTCCCTGCTGGCTCTGCGGTAAAGGCGGCCCCACCCTCCCGGGCTCACTCCCCTGCTTTGGGTCACAGATGCCGGCTGTCGCGCTTGGCGGTCTCTCTGGGAAGTCAGGGCCCGCGAGTGAACCCTGGGCACTGAGGGAGTCCCCAGGTGGCGAGGTGGGAACCTGTCTTTCTGGTTGGGCCTGGAGTCACCCCAGAACCCAGTCCTCACTTTAATCGTGAGGGTCTCCGATTTCCTAGGAGAAGGAGGGATAAAGCACAACCCTTGGGGAGCTCGTGTTCAGAGATAGGTTTAGTTGCATTCCAGAAGCAGCTCGGCTCCGTGGCTGGACGTCGAAGAACCGCGGTTGCGCCCTGTCTGCGGACAGTCCTGCATGTCCCCGCGCTGTCACCGCAGGCGGCCTCCGTGTGTGGTGCAGAAGGGCCTCCTGAGGGCCACAGGCGTTCATGGGGCGCTTCCCATGCCCCCCACCCCCGGGTGGGGCTGGACCCCACACAGAGGCCGCAGGGGATGCCGCGGCCATGCGGCTGGGCCGGGCAGCCCCTCGTCTGTCCAGGTCACCCCGAGCTCCTGTCCCCAGGCGGCTGAGGCCAGGGCTGCGCCCCTTGCAGGACACGGGTGGGCTGAGCCCACAACCCGCGCCGCCCCCACCCCAGCCAGCCACACAGCCTGGCTCAGGGCCCCTCGAAGCAGAGCCAAGGAGGGGGCCTGGCAGCGGCAGAGGCCGCGGCCACAGTTTTCTCGTGAGAAAGCAGAAACAAAACCCTTCTCATTTTTTACCTTTAAGAATTACAACTAGGGAGTCAAAACATGAGCTGAGAGTCTTCTTACAAGCAGTTTTATGGTCTTAAAGAGATATATTATGTGGTTGAAATGAAATCATTCCTAAATTAACCATTTTTTATAAGACACTGTACATTATGTTCCTGTGTATTGAATTTTTTTAAAAAAATACTGGGATATTCATGTAATATATAAAGTTTTGGTGAAATGAACTTCAGCTAGAAAAAAAAGCTGCCATCAGCTTTCATCTGTGTAAGTTGACACCAATGTGTCATAATATTCTTTATTTTGGGAAATTAGTGTATTTTATAAAAATTTTAAGAAGTAAAAAGACTACTACCAGATAAGATCACTTTTTTACCTGTCTTTTCTCCATATTTTAAGCTATGTGATTGAAGTACCTCTGTTAATAGATTCCTGGTATGAAGTTGGTTTAAATTTCATCTGTTAATAGATCACTTAGATAATATAATGTATGGGTTTTCTGTTGGTTTTCGGGCACAGTAGATGGAGACTTTGTAACAAGGGCTTGTTACTTGGTGATAGGGTAATGATAAAATTGCAGTTTATCATTCCTTTTCATGTTAATAATTTGAAGACTGGAGAAAAGGTTCAAGATTAAAATTTGATGTTCAAACTTTATGACTCCTTTACTTTTTTCTCTTCTTTTCTTTTTTAAACATGGGACACATTTGACATCATTTCTACTTCATAAAAATTCTTTGCCTGTGCCACAGACAAATGGCACCTACAATAGTCAGCTTGCTGGCTGTGATAGACTTTAGCCCTCCAGTCCGCAAACCTTGTTGGTTATAAAGTCCTCTTAAAAGAGTGTGTGGCATCTCACCAGGGAGTGGGTGACACGCCTGCTGCCCTTTCCCCATTCATGGTGGCTAAATCATCTGGTGACTCCACAAGTCTTTCTTAGCTACGGGAGTGCCAGACCTAAACCATCTGTGGCAGAGCCTGTAGGTCTCAGCAAGGCTTGGGAGCATCGTCTGCAGACTCACTGTGACTTTAGTCTCCCCTGGAAGCCAAAAAGTCCTAAGTTTAAAAAGACTGTGTCTACCAGGTTAAAAATATATGTATTTTCCTAATTTAATTTTTGTTGTTGTTGTTGAGTTGCTAAGTCATGTCCAATTCTTTGTGACCCCGTGGACTGTAGTCTGCCAGGCTCCTCTGTCCATGGGGTTCTCCAGGCAAGAATACTGGAGTGGGTTGCCGTTTCCTTCTCCAGGGGATCTTCCCGACCCAGGGATCAAACCCGTGTATCTAACATCTCCTGCTTTGGCAAATGGGTTCTTTACCACTACTGCCACTTTAGTTTTGCCAAAAGTGACCTCTGTAACCAGGCGAGCGAGACAGTGATGACTTAGTTTCCTCCTGTTTCTGCCCCGCCTCCTCCCTGGGTTACAGTGAGGAGGAGGAAACCACAGCCCTGTATTGAAAAGTGCTATTTTAACATGTGCATTGTTTTCACCTCCGCTTTCAAATATTTCACTTTATTCTCCCAGAGTGTACGCTTGTAGCCTTGGCTGAGTCTGACTGCGTTTAGAAGGAGCAAGTGAAGGTGGTATTTCCCACTGTGGTGCATGTACATTTCTGTTCCTAGTGAGAACAGGGCAGTGTTTTCATCCTCCAAAACTCAGTTAATTATTTCAATCAGAGTTCTTTACAGTATTAGGGTTCAAGTTTAGGAAATGCTTTTAATAGCTATTAGAGTAAGTTGTAAGCTCATTGTGTGTATCTGTGTGAAATTTTTAAAGATGGTTTCAAGCCAGTAAAATGATGCTCTTATTAAGGTAGCAGCCTATTCACATTGTTCCTTTCCAAGAAGAATATGCCAACCCACCAGAATGGAAGGGATGTCCCATAAGGATTGCCATGTCCAGGCTGAGCATGGGCTTGCCTTTCCTTGACTCCTGTGAACACCTGGCTCTGCCCCTGGTGGTGAATTGCACCAGAGACTGGAAGGAGCTAATAGGTGGCTGGTGTGAACTGTGGATGTCTGAAAATGCCCTCTTTCTGGTTTACAAGGGAGTATTCATTCTACTTCTCTTGTCTTTCCTGCTAATAACTTTTATTAACTTTCTGACTTGGCTATTTAGGTTTCTATCTTTAAAACAGCAGCTTGATCTCACTTGATGCCAAGTCTTGTTCTGCAGCTGTCTTGACCCCGGGAGGTGAGACCTGCAGGTGGCAGTGGTCTTCGAGCCACCACCTTGTACCATGGTTACGGGTCAGACAACCTGAGTGATGTTCTAAAGCCCAGAGCTGGCAGAGTGAGCCTCTCAATATCTGTTGCCCTCTTCCCCCTTATTAACTGATTCCTGGGCGATGCCCTCAGCTGAAAAGCCCCAGGTTCCAATTTCCTTCAGATACAGCCACGTTACTGAGTTATTGCTGAGATGGAAGCAAAGTGTCAAAGGGAACTTCTGTGAAGCTTCTAAAAGGGAGGAGGCAAACGCCCTCTGGCTGTTTTCTTTTTCCTTCTTGCAGCCTGCAATGTAGACGTGATGGCTGGTGCTCCAGCAGCTATCTTGAGTCATAAGTGACCTTTAAGATGGAAGCCACATTTTAGCATGACGGGGGAGAAAGAGAAAGAAAGAAGACACTTGAGATCCTTATAACCTTCCAGCCTTCAGGCCATCCTTAACTACTTATCTTCAGATATGGTCTGTGTGAAAATAAACCCCATGACTGTGCTCTGATCTCACCCACATTCAACCTGATGCCAATATTACCTAGCGGTTCCTCAAAAAATGAATGCAAATATGCTGAAAGATGATCTACCTCACAAAGATGTGCATGAGCAACTATGAAATCTCTTTCACCTATGAAATCAGAAACTAAAAAAATTAGAAATTAGGAGCACGTATTTTGCTGATGAAAATGTGATTTGATTAAAAAAAAAAATCTAGGGAGAGCAGTCTGGAAAATATCAAAATTGCAAATGCATTCACCCATTCTGAGAATCTGTTTTCCAGAGGCCCTTATTTGTCAAGTGTAAAATGCCAGTACCTTGTCGATCACAGCAAAATATTGGCAACAACCCGTGTCTAGCAATAGGACACTGGTGATGTTTGTGCAGAGAAAGCTGCACAGCCGTCACGAGCTACGTGACGGGGGACAAAGATGAGGCAGAATGCTCCACCGCTTAGTGAGAAGTCAGGAGGTGGGGAAGAAGGCGTGCGTTAGCTGTTAGCTCATGCTCGATGCACTGTCTCTGGCAGGAGACAAGGGGAATTGCCGGGGCGGTGGTCTCCAGCACTCAAGATGGGACCCGTGCCAGCTTCCTTCCTGAGTCTCCCCTCGGACAGACAGAGAACCTCAGCTCCTGGCCTGTGGGGATCACAGAGTCAGAGGGATGAGCAGACATTGGAAATGCGTTAGAGAGTTGAGATCTGAGAAATCAAGGGATACACACTTCAGAGAGAAATATCGATCATCTCACTGCGGGTCAAGAGCAGACAGAAAAACGACATCACTGGGGAAGAGAAGCACCGCTCCAGGTGTCCACCACTGCTATGAGTGAAAGCTCACTCTCCATAAGAGCCCAGGGTGTACCTGACGTGATTGTCCACAAAGGATTGGCTTTGACTCCTCCGTTTACTTTGAGAACTTGAGAGCCAGCTGACTTGTTTCATGGTACAGTGGATTCCATGAAGACCTTCCAAGATAAAATATACTCATGCCCAGATCAGCAGTGAGTTCTTCTGGGGCCCCTGTGTGTGTTCCCAGGTGCAGAACCCTGAGAAACACCTGCTATGGTCCGGAGCCAGGGGAAAGACCACCGTAAGAGTCTTACGGTGCAGGCTTCCAGACTCATCGAGGACGGGTGTGAGACGAGCAGGCTTCTGCTGGTGCTGTCGGTCCCGGTGTTCATGTGGACACTTCCGGCTGAGTTGTTGGCAAACCCCCGCAATGCCCCGCATCACCCAGCAAACAGACTCAGGTGTGCAGCATGACCCTGTAGTCCAGGTGGATGAGCAAGCGTTCTCTGCTGGCCAGACTCCATCTCCCGGACCTCACGTGCTCCCCAAAGGGAGTCAAAGCCCCTGCAGAATCAAGGGTCCCTTGACCTGCATGTCACACCCTCTCAGCACAGACACTGGGGCCAGAAGATAAGGAGCAGTTAAAAAGAAATAGAAAACCAAGCCCTCCTCATGGAGCAGAAAGTGAGCAGGTCGGATATAAAATTCAGAGTGTCTTTGCTGGCCCCGGTCTTCCTCCAGCTCTTTCCGTAGCTTCTCTAGCTCACACTTTAAGGAGTTCCATTATTTTTGTAAGTGGAGTCCCTGAAAGACCTAATATCAAAGGAAATCAGTATGCCACAGCCTGCCGGCCCTTAAATCTAGACACCTAGTTGATAGCTAGAAGAATCTAAAGGCAGTTGAACATTTGAGTTGCTGTGTTCAGGCTGGGGATTCTGAATATAGGTGGACGTAGGGGAGAAATAAACATATCAGTGTTTGTTCTCCAGAGCAGTGCCATCCATCTGCTCTGGCGAGTGACGGAGTGTCTCATACCTGCACCTTCTAGTCCGAGCACCGCCCATCTCCTGTGGCTGCCATGACCAAGGAACTGAATCCCTCTAATCGGATTGCATTTTGTTGTTGTTCAGTAGCTCAGTCATATCCGACTTTGCGATCCCATGGACTGCAGCACGCCAGGCTTCCCTATCCTTCACTATGTCCCAGAGTTTGCTCAAACTCGTGTCCATCGAGTTGGTGATGCCATCCAACCCTCTCATCCTCTGTCACCCCCTTCTCCTCCTGCCCTCAATCTTTCCCAGAATCAGGGTCTTTTCCAATGAGTCACCTTTTTTGCCAAAGTATTGGACCTTCAGCCTTAGCATCCGAAGTTTCAATGTAAATAGTCACACATCGCTAAGAATCAGGTGGAGTGACAGATTTGAGTCAGGAAGAGAATTGAGGTCCCCTAAGCCTGTGGTGTATGGAGTAGATGCTGCTTCTCTGCAGACAGAGGCCAGTGAGTCCTCCGTGGTTGCCCCACATCTTCCAAGTGTGTCTTCACATGGTGCTGAGTTCACAAAGGGCCACAAGGATGAACACGTGACTCTCTGGGGCTGTCAGGGCAATGGTCAGGGGATCTGCCTTCTGTGAGCTAATGAAAGTTGTCAGCAGACTGGGGTTGAGGTTTATAGAGAAAACAGAATTTGAGCCCTGTAATTACACATGAAACAGTCCCCTCCCCTGGGAACAAGGCCTTGCTTCTCACTCCCCCCCACCCCCAAAAAGTCAGTTCCCTGCAGGCTGGAGCTTTATCTTGACCATCAGAGCTAGGCCATTCCTTCTGCCAGTGGAAATTGAAAACTTGGTGGAATTATCTTTTCGCTGCTTTTGAGAACTCAAGGATGTTGCAAGACATAAAGCAAACACGTCCTTTTGGGTTAGACCAGTATCCTTATCAGTGATGTCACTGGAGCACATTCAAGAGATTTTGTAAAGGCAGCTGCAAAGTGAAGACAGCGGCCTGGCTGCCAGCTCCCTTTCGACACCCAGCGTCACCCAGGGTTGCTTGTGAGCCCCCCTCCTTCCCCTCCTATGGAAAGGTCTAGTGAGCGCTCTGCTGGGACCTGATGCTCATGGAGGATGCTGGTTTCGTGAGGGAGGGTCTGGGGCTTCCCTGGTGGGTCAGACGGTAAAGAATCCGCCTGCAATGCAGAAGACTCGGGTTTAATCCCTGGGTTGGGAAGATCCCTGGAGAAGGGAAAGGCTACCCACTCCAGTGTTCTGGCCTGGAGAATCCCATGGACTGTATGGTCCACGGGTTCGCAGAGTCAGACGCGACTGAGTGGTGAGCTCGCACATCCATGCCAGAGCAGCGGGGCCCACACAGCGCTGCGCCCGGGAGTCCCCGGGGCACGGACACACCTCCCTCCGCCCGGGTGGGGCAGGCTGCTGTGCCCTCCGGCCCGGGCCCGGCGGCCCTGGGCCCCTGTCAGTGCGTGTCCACAGGCAGCTGGCCCCGCCGGGTCGGCAATTGTGGGCTTGCTGTGATGTGGTGGCCATGGCGGACATCAAAGCTGGGCTCGAGTCTCTCCCCTCTCTGCTGGAACCGTCCTGTCTGTGGTTTCCTGCCCACCGGGACAGGGGCGTGGACCTGGCCTGTCATCCTCTGGCCCCTGTCATCACCGTGGCGCGATGAGGCTGACGGAACAGGGCTCCACACAGAAAAGCTGTAATGATCCTGCCACCAGCTGAACGCGCCCAGCGGCGTAGGCAAAGCAGATCAGACGCAGGCTTTAAAAGTCAGAATCTTATCCTTTGATCCTGAGCCGACCCGTGCCAGAGAAGCACTTTTTCTCTCCCTAAAAAAACCCTGTTTCGCATCATTTCTGTCCTGTCTGTGCGCCTGCCTCTCTCCCTGCCCTTGCCCCCTTCGTGTTGGTGTTGGAACCCAGTCCTCGGGGTAGTGGGGGCGTTGTGAACCCCCTTGGTATGAGTGTTGACTGGTGGAGCCTGGTGTGCGGTAGAAACGATTTACCAACCATCCTCCAGAAATTCCCATCTGAAGAGCCTTTGAGGGTTTTTTTAATTGTTGTTTGTTTGTTTTTACCTTTTCTCTCTTTAGTTTTAGTTGTGTTAAGTCATTATCAAAGTTCTGGTATACAATGAAAAATTGCTTAGCAGAGTTGAATCAGAGTAGGGGAAAAGCTTATTAAATGGTTTCCTTAAATTCAGATTCTTAAGGGGCTGAAAAATATTTTCTTTTTTAAAAAATTATTTTAATTGGAGGATAATGGCTTCACAATATTGTGTTGATTTCTGCTATATATCAACATTAATCAGCCATAGGTATACATATGTCCCCACCTTCTTGAACCTCCCTCCTACCCTCCCACCCCTGAAATACATTTTTAGTTGCCTGAGATTAATAACACACATGCCCTGCTCTATTTCAAAACCAACTCCATATTTATTGAGCAAATTCTTACAAGCCAGTGCGTGTTTGGCTACTTCAATGACATGCAGTGTGAAAGACACAGAAGGAATTATTTTTTTATCCTGCAAATTTGCAGGTTGCTTATGAAGACATGTACAATAAAAAATGATAAAATTAAAAATTAGGATCGTAGAAAACAAGAGGAAGCAATAACTGGAAGGGACATTGTCCCTGCCCTCAAGGAGTGTACAGTATGGATGGGGAGAAAAATGCAAACTGAAAATGGTAAGAAATGTTAGAAGACAAACCATCACTGTAGTGGCTCTGAGGCGGAGACGACAAACCCAACATGAGCTCAGAGCAGAAGCTGATGGAAGAAGGGAGAGAACATTGTAGATAAAAAGGTGCCAAGACCTGGGTGATGAGGATGGAGAGGCATCTTCTGCAGACTGTGAGGGTGGAGGAGACACAGGAAGGGCCAAGCGCAGAGGCTCAGCAGTGGACACGAGGCAGCTCGTCTGTGGGGAGAGGGATGCTGGGGCTCACACGGAAGGCGTGTGCTTTGGAGTGAGCGGAGGACCAGATGCTGCCGCGCCAGGAAAGGCCAGTGGGAGGCTCACCTGGGGCTGCTGAGGGCTCCCCCACACAGAAGCGATGGGGACAGGAGGCCAGCCTGGGCCCTGTGTGTGAGATCAGATGGGGGGCCGGGAGCTTGGGAGTCAGGAGGTGGGAGCTGCCCCCCAGCTCCCGGAGGCAGAGGGGACACAGAGAGCAGAGAAGATGCTTAGAGCAGAGAGCCAGGGGAATACATGACTGAAGAGTAGAGGAGATGGAGGAGAGGGGGCAAGAGCATCTAAGATCTGCTTCACTGTTGCCATGGCAACAGTGGAGCCTTCGAGAACAATGGTCATGCAGGCAGGAGGGGTGATTCCAGGTCAAGATGGGAAGTTCCACTTTGAGAACATGGAGCTCAAAACAATGGCGGGAGTTTCAGCTGTAAATTTCCTGCTGAAAGCATGACATTTAAGCTCAAGTGGGACAGCAGTGAGAAACTGCCAAGCAGGTGACTTTGAGTTCCTTCAAGGATGAGGGGTGTGTGGGGTGCATGAACCAGGACCACCATCTGCAGTTTAGAAAGGCTCCTGGGATGGGAACTGTGTTCTAGTGATGGGCGAGGAGAGGGTCAGGGTAGGTCACAGGTCCCAGCCACCTGGAGAGCAGCTTCCAGCAGGAAATGCCAGCAGGACCCAGGACAGCAGACGGAGATGCTGAGGAACAAGTTGTGTTTCCATCTTGTCTACCTGGAGCCCCTAAATGGGGGCTTCCTTTTGACCTTGGAGAGATTCTGCTCACAAAACTTTGGAACCAAACCAAGAAGTTCCTGGCAGCCGTCCTCATCCTTTTCTCTCCTCTTTAAAAAAAAAAAATTTCTTTTTTAAAATTTAAAACTATTCCTCTTTGAGGAAAGAATGCAAAGACCTAGTAGACCCAGTCAGAGCCGAAACAAAACCCCTGTGTGCTTGCTGTAATGCGTGTGATGACATGGAGATTGTGCCGGCAGAGCTGATGGGGGTTAGCAGGCGGGGAGGATGTCTGTAGAATCACACAGACATCCCACTGAGCACAGCCTGAGAGCTGATGCTAAACATGAGGGTGTTTCTTACACCGAGTGTTCTGTGCACAGTAAGGATAGAACACTTGTGAGTCAGCCGCCCCACCGGCCGCTGTGCTGGGCATGGAGCCATGTGCAGAGAACCCGTAGCCCGGCACAGGAGAGATTTCAGCAGGTGCCCCGCTGGGAACACTGGCACACATCCCCCTTGCTGTCTGGACCCGCATCTTGGCTGGATGCTTCCTTCACGCGATTTCTTTCCATCTCGAATCTTTTTCTCTGCTTCTTTTATTACACCCTCCTCTCTGGGCATGTGGCCACGGAGAGAGAAGAAACACATGTTGTTGGTGGTTCTGTCTACTAACTCTGCTGGTGCTTTCTCAAGATCAGGAACACTGGGTGACTTGAAAATGTGTTTCCTTCCTGACAGGACAGAAAGAGAGAAGAACCCAGAATTGTTTGTTTCTCCCTCAAAGGAAAGAAACATTTCGGGAGCCAGACAACCCCACTGATCCTCAAAGACGGCGAGTCCAGACCATGGATTCTTATGTTCCAAAATGCGCAGATGGACCTAGGGCAGCTGTCCCTGGATGTGGCGGAAGGTTGTCCTAGGCTGATACAGACCGAGTCCTTGGTCCTGCACTTCCTCCACAGTCCTGACTTAGAAATAGAGGGGCCACCAATCTCACAGGTACCCTCCTTGCAGGAAGGGGCAGCATGAGGCAAGGCTGGGGAGGACAGTCCTCTGGAAGTTGGGTGGGGATGTTCAGAGATCATAATTGCGTGCTGCCCCTCAGCCCTTTTGTGGCTCTATCTTCTCAAAGAGGAGTCTTCTGCAAACTAAGAAGTGCAAATCGAACAGCTGAGAGGATGGCACAGAGCTGCCCCAAACAGGAAAAAGGAGATCCCAGATGCCCAACAACAGTCAGATGCAGCCGAGAAATCCTTGGGATAATCACGAAGGAATCATGAGAAATTACAGAGCCCTGAGAGATAAGGAAATGGCAAGTGTAATTTTCAAAAAGAGAAAGAAGGCAGGTCCTTGAGGTATAGACAACTTAGCTTGATGTTGACTCTTGGCCAGAATCTTGAACGATGTCTGAGAAGGTGGTTTTCAAGCTCTCACAGAGGGCATCAGCCACTCTGAAGAGCCAGCCCCGGCCTCAGAACACACGTCAGTGCACTCACCTCCTTTCCTAGCAAGAACATCTGATGGCAAACGTGTAAGTGAGGTTGCTGATGTCCCACGGTCCAGGAAGGAGGGGATGAGAAAGGAGACTGGCCTCACTGACTGTTTTTAGATCAAATCAACAGAGACAGATTCTAGCTAGTTAAAGCTGAGAAGGCATATTATTCAAGGATATAGAGCTGCTTACAGACTCTGGGAAAGGGCTAGAGAGTCGAGTTTGGGCATCACACGCAGAACCACATCCAAAATCACGGGGTTGGTCCTGTGAGGACACAGACGCTTGTCAACAGTAGCCTGGACACCACTGTTCCCACCACCAACACAATGACCCTGGTGCCCCTAAGGGTATGGGACTGTCCCCACTCTCTTGAGCTCCTGGGTCAGAGTTCAGCATGATATCCTCCACCATTAGAGCCCAGATCACACGGCCGTACCCCAACTGCAAGGGGGGCTGGGAAAGCCAGCCACTGGCATTTTCCTCCTTTCATCCCGGGAGCTGGTCTCCACTCCAGAAAGACTCTTAAGGTAGATAATTGCCCCAAATAGAAAAGGGGCTCAGATCATGGTGGCCACGGAGATTGGCTAATGTCCTGCTACTGCTCACAGAGGTTGAGGGAGAGGGTAATTGGGCAGGTTTATCAATGGTTGAAGGATCACAGAGTTGCTAATTAGTCATCCTTTTTCATCTAAAAGAAGGTTGTTACTGGCATAACACAGAGCCGCAGGACTCTGTGTTTTTGTGCTATACAAGAATTTTTTTTTAAATCAGTGGCTTATTCTATCTGCAGGTGACATAGAACTAGCATGGAATGCTAATACATCCAAGGGCAAAATCAGAATCACAAAGGATCTCTGGGAGTCTGAATCAGCCAGCTTGTGTGATGAGACACAGTCTATCAGTAAGTAAATGGCAGGCTCTGTTTTCAGGTTTTCAAAACCCAACCACTCAAATGTGTTGCCGCTGCTAAGAAACAAGCTGTCATTTAATGTGGTTGCCAGGAAAGCTAATTAAACCCTAGGCTGCATAAATGGGCACACAGTGCTCAGAACAAAGCCGTCTGGCTCCACATTCATGGGCCACAGCCGAGCCCTGTGCCAAGGCCCAGGCACCGCGGGCCATGAGGGCAGGCCAGCCACAGACGCCCAGAGGGAATTCAGGAAGGGAAGTGGGCTCAGCACCCAGACAGGAAGAGGGGTCTTGGGGGGAGCAGAGCAAGAGGGGTTAGTTCAGTTCAGCTCAGTCACTCAGCTGTGTCCAACTCTGGATTGCAGCACGCCAGGCCTCCCTGTCCATCACCAACTCCCGGAGTTTACTCAAAGCCATGTCCGTCAAGTCAGTGATGCCATCCAACCATCTCATCCTCTGTCGTCCCCTTCTCCTCCTGCCTTCAATCTTTCCCAGCATTAGGGTCTTTTCCAATGAGTCAGTTCTTTACATCAGGGGCCAAAGTACTGGAGCTTCAGCATCAGCATCAGTTCTTCCAATGAATATTCAGGACTGATTTCCTTTAGGATGGACTGGATGAATCTCCTTGCAGTCCAAGGGACTCTCAAGAGTCTTCTCCAACAGCACAGTTCAAAAGCATCATTTCTTTGGACTCAGCTTTCTTTATAGTCCAACTCTCACATCCACACATGACCACTGGAGGGTCGCCAGTTACCAGAATCTGAGCGTGGGAGAAGGGTGAGATCCAGCCCACAGGGGGTCAAGGGCTGAAACTGAGGCCAGTCCAGCCAACCACAGGGCATCCTCAACAACAGGAAGAAGCTGTCCCAGCTGAGCTGGAAGAGCCTGGGGCGGGGCGGGGGTGGGGGTCACACCTACCTGTCCCTGAACGTGTTCAGGTGAGGGACCATGGTCAGCAGTCAAGGTGCTGTTGGGGGACACTCAGCTAAGCTTGGACTAAATGAACTTCATTTTTAAGCTCTTTTAGTTTTAATATTTTTATTTAAAAATATTGAGATATCATTGACATGTAACACCAACTCAGTGTCAGGTTAATGATATTCTATGCATATTAGGCACAGCATAATGATATGGTATATGTATGTACTGTGAAATGATCGTCACATTGTCTAGGTTACAGTTTTTTTTCCTCGTGATGAGAACCTGTAAGATCAACTCTCTTAGCAGCTTTCACATATGCAGTACAGTATTGGTTTTTTTCCAGACTTTAAACTTTTTATTTTGTATTGGGATATAGTCAATTAACCGGAGAAGGAAATGGCAACCCACTCTTGCCTAGAGAATCCCGTGGACGGGGAGCCTGGTGGGCTGCTGTCCATAGGGTCGCACAGAGTTGGACATGACTGAAGCGACTTAGCATGCATACGTGCATTGGAGAAGGAAATGGCAACCCACTCCAGTGTTCTTGCCTGGAGAATCCCAGGGACAGAGGAGCCTGGTGGGCTGCCATCTACAGAGTCGGACACCACTGAGGCGACGCAGCAGCAGCAGCATAGCCAATTAACCATGCTGTGGTTGTGGCTCAGCTGGTACACAACCCGCCTGCAATTCAGGAGACCTAGCTTCGATCCCTGGGTTGGGAAGATTCCCTGGTGAAGGGAAAGGCTACCCGCTCCAGTAGTCTGGCCTGGAGAATTCCATGGGCTGTGTAGTCCATGGGGTCACAGAGAGTCGGACAGGACTGAGCGACTTTCACTTTCACTATAGCCAATTAACAGTGCTGTGATGGTTTCAGACGAACAAGGACGGGACTCAGCCATACATACACATGGATCTATTCTCCCCAAACCCCCACTTCCATCCAGGCTGGCACCTGTGGAATCTAGAAAGAAATGATATGAATGAACTTACAAAACAGAAAGAGATTCACAGACTTAGAAAGTGAACTTACGGTTGCCAGGGCAGGGAGGTAGGGTGGGGGGAAGGGATAGTTAGGGAGTTTGGGAAAGTCATGTGCATATTCAAAACAGATAACCAGCAAGGACTTATGGTCTAGCACAGGGAACTCTACTGAATGTTATGTGCTGTATTGTTAACTGTAGTCACCTTACAATGCATTATACCCCAGGACTTAGTTATTTTGTAACCGTAAGTTTACACCCTCTGGCTCCCCTGATCCCCCACTGTTGGTGAGCAGTATTTGTCTTTCTCTGACTCCTTTCACTTAGCGTAATGCCCTCCAAGTCCACCCATTTTGTTGCAAATGACAGGATTTCCTTCTTTTTCAGGGCTGAGTAATATTCCATTGTGTGTATGTATGTATGTATGTATGTATGTATGTATGTATGTATACGTGTGTGTGTGTGTGTGTGTATACATATACCACATCTTCGTTATCCATTTATTTACTGATGGACACGTAGGTTGCTTGTGTCTTGGTTTTCATAAATAGTGCTGCTATGAATATTGGGTACATGTATCTTTTCAAATAAATATTTTCATTTTTTCAGACCAATAAGAGTAGAATTTCTTTGTCAGATGGCAGTTCTATTTTTAGTTTTTTGAGGAGTGTCTATACTGTTCTCCATCACGACTGCACCAATCTACATTCCCACCAACAGTGAGGAGGGTTTGCTTTCCTCCACACGCTCTCCAGCATTTGCTATTTGTTGTCTCTTTGATGACGTCCATCCTGACAGGCGTGAGGCTGATACCGCATTGTGGCTTTAATCTGCATTTCCCTGATGATCAGCAATATTGAGCATCTTGTCACGGGCCTGTCAGCTCTGTGTCTTCTTTGGAAAAACGTGCCCGTGTTCTAATTGGATTACTTGCTTTTGCTCCTGAGTTGTATGAGTTCTTAAATATTTAAGAGAGTAGCCACTTGTCAGATATATGGTTTGTAAATACTTCCTCCCATTTAGTAAATTTCCTTTTCATTTGTTGATGGGTTTTTTGTTTGTTTGTTTTGCCATGCAGAAGCATTTAGTTTGAGGCAGTCCCACTTGATAACTTTTACTTTGAACTTTGCATTTTAAAATTCTATTTTTTATGAAAATGTGAGGCATTAGGAAGGTACCATGTGCAGCTCTAATGTACCCATGAGCGTTTTAGATGCGACTTGGTCTCTGCTGGATACTGGAGTGGAGGTGGGAGATGGCCGCGCCCGCCCGCAGGACTAGCCCTGCTTTCCTCTCACTTCCTGCTGAGTCAGACAGTCACGCCAGCCTGCAGCCGCATGCAGGGTGGGCAGCAAGTGCAGGGAGCCCAGAGAAAGCAGATGAGGACGGTCAGCTTCAGGGCTCCTGGAGGAGACAGTGCGGGCCTCTCATCCACATTCCAGGAGCGAAACCAGGCAGGGGATGAGCAGAGGCAGCCGCGATGCTCAGGAGGGCTGCACCAGCTGGGCGGGGCCCTCAGCATGGCGGGCGCCAGGTCAGGTGCGGGCAAAAGGGGGAGAAGGGAAGAGAGAGCAGACCCCACACCGCCACCTCAGACCTGGGGGTGACCCCACCCTATGGCAGAAAGCAAAGAAGAACTAAAGAGCCTCTTGATGAAAGGGAAAGAGGAGAGTGAAAAAGCTGTCTTAAAGCTCAACGTTCAAAAAACTAATATCATGGCATCTGGTCCCATCGTTTCATGGAAAATAGATTGGGAAAATGTGGAAATCGTGACAGATTTTATTTTCTTGGGCTCCAAAATTACTGTGGATGGTGACTGCAGCCATGAAATTAAAAGATGCTTGCTCCTTGAAAGGAAAACTATGACAAACCTAGACAGTGTATTAAAAAGCAGAGACATTACTTTTCCAACAAAGGTCCGTCTATCAAAGCTATGGTTTTTCCAGTACTCACATATGGATGTGAGAGGTGGACCATAAAGAAGACTGAACCCCGAAGATTGATGCTTCAAACTGTAGTGCTGCAGAAGACTCTTGAGAGTCCCTTGGACAGAAAGGAGACCAAACCAATCCATCCTAAAGGAAATCTGTCCTGAATATTCATCGGAAGGACTGATGCTGAAGCTGTAATCCAATATTTTGGCCATCTGATACGAAGAACTCATTTGAAGAAACCCTGATGCTGGGAAAGATTGAAGGTAGGAGGAGAAGGGGACGATAGAGGGTGAGATGGTTGGATGGCATCACGACTCAATGGACATGAGTTTGAGTAAACTCTAGGAGTTGGTGATGGACAGGGAGGCCTGGCATGCTGCAGTCCATGTGATCAAAAAGAATCGGATGCGACTGAGCAACTGGACTGAACTGAGTGCCAAGGAGCATGATAGCAGCAGATTCCTGGGAGTTCAAAGTCCGACTGGTCCCGGCCCTGCTGATCACACCCCAGAATGCAGGCACACTCTCTGCACAGGAGATGCGCTCTGTGACTGGGATCTTTGGGGGTGTGGTGGGGGCAGGGATTTCCAGGGAGTCCAGAGGGCTTCAGGGACCCTCATGCTGACACTGGTGACACCTCTGATGTGCAAGCTGGACTTTATTTCTCTGGAGCTGCGCTGCATTTGCTTGTGAGGTGGTGGAAACCTCGGCTTGGCCCTTGAGGGCACGAGAACCCCTTCCAGCCTCGAAGCCTCTTCTGGGCAACTCCTCGGTCAGTTCGGGATTTCAACTTGTTCAGGGCTGGTCTCCCCCGTCCCCTTCTCCTGTGACCCTGGGGGTGAGGTTGTGCTTTTTGTGGCCCGTCCCCTTCCCTGGGAGGCGCCTTGTCACCTTGCTTCAGGTGTTGTCCTGGCCCAGTGCCTTCAGCACTGACCTCCTCGTCTGCTCTCTCCAGAGGACTGTGGTGCCTGCCCCCTGCTGACCCTCCCACACCAGCCGGTCTGCGGCTGCCGCCTTTACCTGGCTCCCAAGCAGCTGTGGTTCCTCGAAGAGAGCTCAGGGGGGCGTGGGCGGGTGGCTGTCTGAGACCCCCATCAGGGCAGGCCTGCCCTTCCCACGTTTCTGCAGGGTAGGGGAGAGACTCAGGACACAGCCCTCTGCCCTCACCCCCTGTTCTGCCCCCAGCCCCAGGCGTCTCAGCCCTGGGGTTGCAGCCCCCCACTGCCCACTCCTTTTGAAGGGCCTCTCCACATTCCTGTCTAGGCTCTGCCCCTGCCTGTCCTGTCCAGGAAATATTTTCATTGCTTTTTTCTTGATGGGGAAATGAGCTTCTACCATGACCTGTGTGTTAGAGGTTCACACCTATCCTATGCACTCCTCCTCCAAGGTTTCACCATCTTCTTAAAGCCAAGCCCTTTGGAAATTCAGGACCAAATGCCACTTCTCTCTCTCCCCACCCACCCCCACACACGCACACCACTAGCTCTTGCCAGTGTCTTCAGCTACAGATGTTGGGAATTACGGCTCCACTCAGCGCCTCGCTGACTGCTGTGTTCAGGCTGTCTGCACCTTCTCCTGAGTTCATCACGGCATCAGACCCATGGGTAGAGAACCAACAGCTCCTGGAAGGAAAAGAACCTTAGCTTCAAATTTTAAACCTTGTATAACCCATATGCCTCGTCTCCAAATAAATGGAGGTGTGAGCAAAAGCCGAGACGATATGGGTCTGATTTGCCTCCGTCCTGGTGTGACTTGAGCAAGGAGAAGCCGGGGTCCCTCGTCATATCTCAGAGTAACTCACCACATCGGTCAGGGTTTCTTTGTTTCCACACCGGCTCCCGGAGAAAATCACAGGGTCCCCTGCCTTCCCTCAAACTCAGTGGAGGCTTAGACCACCTGAGCTCCTGCTTTAATCCATAAAGTCTGGGTCCATTTTGAAGTTAGCACCGTAGTCATGATTTGCGCCGTGGCTTCTTATCATAAAGACTTTATGTTTCAGAGGAAGCTGGGCTTCTGTGCTCGGAGTCTGCCGGGGCTGGTTTTCTGTCGTCTCCATGGTACTTTCTGCAGGTGTCCGTGTGGGGACCATGGTGCAGGCTCAGCAGCAGCGATTTCTGAGGGATATTCTGGCCCCAGGCCGTCTGTGTGCAGCCGTTCCCCATGGCCCCTGACCTCTGGGGGTCACTTTTTCCCACTCCACCTAGCCCACTGTCACCAGTGGCCTGCATCTCATCCACGCCAGTGGCATCTCATCAGTGTTGATGGGCATTTGGTGGGGACCCTGATGGGCAGTGGCCTGGGAGATGCAGCTGCGTGGACACAGCTGGGGCTGGCTTCTCGGGAGGCAGGCAGAGGGGAGAAAAAGCAGAGGACGGGATTCCAACGAGGAAGAGGGACATTGAGGCTATTTCAGCACTTCCCCTGAGCTTCTCCATGTGGGGGCAGAGGTGGCGCCTGAGGTTGACAGGATCGCGGGAGGTGGGGGGCTCTTTAAGAAAGAACACAGAGACCCCGCCTGGGGAGAGAGCCCCGGTGTTCTCCTTACATGCTGCAAGTAATCGATCCTTACTTCTCATGGCAAAAAAAAAAAAATTAAAAAAAATTAAAAATTATGTGCACAGAATTAGTTATGACATAAAGAAATCATAGCAGATTACCTATTTTAAAAAGCTAACAAATAAAATCACAAAATCCAGAAACATAATAACGATTATTTGAATTAACTAACAGCTCTCTGTACTTCTGTAAAACATTTTCCCCCTACCTTCCTTGCCTGTATAAACCGTGTCTGGCGCAAGAAATGGATGCTCATGAGGGTATTCAGTGTTTTCAGCCTGAAAACAACCATTCCAGATGCTTCGGTTGACAGCTAGGACACACCTCATGCACTTCCTTGGTGCTCGGCCAGCTGGGCTGCGGGGGGCAGCCTCTGGCTCCCTTTTTCCAGAGCCCTGAGCCCCGTGGAGGAGATGGGCCCTGTTCCCCTCTGTCTGGGCTGTCTCCCTACACCCGCCAGCAAAGCAGAGGTGGTGACCCCGCCGAGAGGATGACTTCTGTGTCTTGACCCTCATGAGGGCGTGTGGACCTGCTCTGTACCCAGGGAGCTCACCCAGGTGGCTGGCCAAGGGTATAGCCATTATGCCTGCCGTGCTGGACACAGCCTGGCTGCAGAGAAGGGGCGCCGGGGGTCGTTACAGGTTGTCCTTGAAGGAGAATGTGGTGATGTGGGGTTCACAGGTGCCAGGTCGGGAGATGAAGCCCAGCCCCCAGGGTGGCATTGCGGCCTGGGGTCCCCAGATGCTGGGAGGGAGGGGGACGTGAGCATGACTCAGAGTCTCTGCTCCCCTCTTGTCCCATGGGGGGTCTGGGGACCAGGGCTCTGGTGGGAACAAGCAGATTTCAGGGGGTCTGGTTTTGGGGTGCTCCCAGGGCTGAATGTTCAGTCTCGCTTGTTCGGGAAACCCTGGCTGCTTGGCGCAGGACACCACGAGATCACACACCCGGCCATCGGTGGAGGAGGAGCGGTTGGAGCCCCTCGGACAGCACAGCCCTAGGGGAGCTGGTGGTGGGCCCAGGGTCTCTTGGAGAGCTGCTCCTGAGGGAATGAGCCGTGGTTTGCATGCCGACTGTATTCAAGGGCTTGGAGCCAGACGCAGCTTAGCTTCAGTTTGTTAAAAGCTGCTTTATTGACAGGATTTCCTCTTGGGATCTGGCTGGAGGAACTGTCCACTCTCCCCCGGCCCCCTGCTGAAGTCTGAAGCCCACAGGTGGACCCCAGGGCCCCGCTCTTCCAGAGGGGCTGCTGGCGCCTTCGGTCTCAAAGGCCAGTGCAGCGAGACTTGCCGGGGCCACACTGCGCCCGCCGCGGGGCCAGTGGTAATGATGGTTGTCTGCCCAGTGAATGCGTGAAGTAAGGGGCAGAGGAGCCCTCTGTTGACTTTGGAAAATGCTGGATTTCCCAAGGCCTAAATCATAGACAGGCCATCCTGAGCCCACTGAGGGGGCTCTCAGCTGGTCGTCCAAAGGCAGGGAGCAGGGAGCTGGAGAGCTTGGGGGGGCTTGGAGGGACTGTCCCTGCAGCATCTCACCCCCTTCCTTGGTCACGCATCCAGGAGATGACTGTCCCCAAGACTCACAGCGTGGGTGTGTTTGCACCGTGACAGCCGGTGATGCCATGGCCCTGCCGAGGTCAGGAACACAGGGCGGCCTGGATGAAGCGGAAGTTCCCGTCACTGGGCTGTGTCCCACGTGACCGTCCACAGGGGGGCGTGTCCTAGGGGTCTGTGACTTCCCAGGCTAGCAGTGACCTCGGGCACACAGTGACAGACACGTGAGACACGCAGCTGGCAGGGAGGGTCAGTCCACCCCTCTCTGTCCCATGACCTCATGCAGTCTGGTCACCAGCTTAGCCTTTTGTCCTTGGAGGGGGCAGGAACTCTGCAAAGTGGAGCCTCTCTAGCTTCTGTAGGTCATCTTCTCAGACTTGCCTGACTTTCAGGAGCTCAGTCTTTGGCTCAGTTTAACATGTTTTTTTTTGAAATTTTTTTAAAATGATGAACTACTGTGTGTAAATTTTTTTTTTAATGATGAACTACTGTGTGTCGAACATGTAGGAGAGTGCAGAAAATAACATAATAGGGTTCCAAGAGTCCATCAGCCTGCTTTAGCAAGCACTAACATTTTGCCCCATTTGTATCAGACATTTGTACAACTGCATTTAGAATTAAATATTCTGCATATCTAGTTTTGTTCAGTGGAAAAGCACAAACGTTCAGTTCTAGTAGGTTGCTGGGTACACACAGTAGCCTCTTTGAGCCTCCAGATAACGGAAACCTCGTGGATCTGTGCAGAGAAGGGAAGCCCCAGATATGTGCCTTAAACAGAGGGATTGCCCGTAAAGATGGGCTCAGTGCCTGAGCATGTTTTCTCGGATTTACACTCTCCAGATTTTCTCCATCAGCCTACCAAATGTCCACAGGGCTAATACCCATCCCCACCAAAAGCAGGACCCCTCCGGCTCTGAAAGTTCCAGGTGCAAAAAAGTACAAGTGAACTGCTCAGGGTCTGGCCCCCATCTAATTAGAAATGATAGTAAACGTGTGCAGAAAGTTACCAGCCCTTGAAACAATGTGCAGGACCGTTTAGATGTCCATGTCCGAAAGATAAATGTTTGTTCTCTGGCGATACAGGCTGGAGTTTTGAGGCTTTCAGGCTTTAGATGGCTCTCCTAGAATCTAGTCCTGAATCCCCAGACCCACTCATTTCCACCAGACTGTCCGGAGGCTGTCTCCCACTCGGAAGGCTTGGCGGCAGAGTTACATTTTCCCACTGAATGATGCCCTTTTTGCAGCTTCTCCATTTTTCCACAAAAGGCACCTCTGTTCTTCCAGCCGCATGATCTGGCCTCAAGCGCCTTGATCCTCACCCACCAGCATCTTCCTTGGAAACATTTCTCACCTCTGTCTGCTCCTCCCCATGCCTCCTGCCGCCACTTGGACTGGGGCGTTTTGACCATGGGGTGGCTCTTGCAGTTGAGTCTGCCTTTGCCCATTGTCCTTTTAGTCCAGTCTCGGCACAAAATTATTTTTAAAAGGAGCATTTTGTGCCCGCTCAAAATAATCCAGCAGTTCCCACAGCTGACCAGGGACCCGTTTTGTACCCAGAACCGCCTATATTTTCGCTACTCGTTTTTTATTAATTAATGAAAGTGGCTGCCCTGGGTCTGTGATGTGGCGCACAGGCTCCTCCTTGCCGCACGTCCTCTCCCGCTGTGGAGCGCAGAGATGCCTCTAGCTGCGGTGCGCAGGCTTCTCACTGCAGTGGCTTCCCCGGCTGCAGCGCGCCGGCTCTAGGGTGAGGGCGCAGTAGCTGTGGTGCACGGGCTGACTTGCTCCACAGTTGGCGGGATCTTCCCAGATCAAGGATGGACCCTGTGTTCCCTGCATTGGCAGGCGGATTCTTCACCACTGGACCACCGGGAAAGGCCCCCTCCTAATCTTTTCTGTCTGCACGTATGTCTTTTCGTGGGCCCCAGACACACGGCACTGCTTGCCCTCTCTGATCCTCTGACTCCTCTTCAATTGTTTTCTCTGCCTGAGTCTCCTTTTCCCTCTTCCGTTAAACTGATCAACCCTCACTGGGCGCCCACTGGCAGTCGGGTTATGTGAAATGTATGTGTGTGTGTGTTAGTCGCTCAGTCGTGTCTGACTTTTGTGACCCTGTGGACTATAACCCACCAGGCTTCCCTGTCCATGAAATTCCCCAGGCCAGAGTACTGGAGTGGGTTGCCATTTCCTTCTCCAGGGGATCTTCCCAACCCAGGGATCGAACCCAGGTCTCCTGCATTGCAGGTTGATTCTTCACCATCTGAGCCACCAGGGAAGCCATGTGAAATGCCACTTGCCTGTAGAGACTTACAACCTCTTGGGGGAAACAGAAGAGTAAACGGACAGTCGGCAGCCAGGCTGTGGCGGGGGTACCACAGCATGGAAGGATGGGGACCCCAGACCCAGGCCTGGGAGTCACAGCAGGCTTCCAGGGAAGAGGCACACAGGTTGTGGTTTGTTCTTTAGGTCAACGGGAAGGGAAAGGGAGGAAAGTGGGCCAGGGAGATGGCAGCACTGGCTTGGAGGAGAGCTGGGAGAAGCCACGGGTTCTGGGCATATCTCAGCAGAGACTTGCAATGGATCGGATACTGGGAGCAGGAGAGGTGAATGCATACCCTTCTTGCCTGGAGTGCCTAGAACAGAGCTCCCAGGCTCTTTCAAGCCCCCAGGACTCTGGGGGACAGAGGGGCTCAGCCCTTGATGGGCTGAGCTTAGTGCAAAGTGACCTGGCAGGGTTTCAGTTCAGGAAGACCATTCAGTAAAGACTTGAAGGAGATGAGGGAAGAAAACATGGGTGTTTGGAGAGCCAGAGTCAGGCAGGCTCAGCCCAGTCTGGTCCACTGTTGTCCGTAAAAGACCCTCCACTTTCAGGGGCAGCGGCTGGAGCACGCTCATCCTGACAACCTCCCTCCAGTGCAGAGAGCGCACCGCAGCACCGTGGTTACTCATGGGTGTTTGCTGAAGAGACGAGAGGAAGGAATGCACTTAATCGGTAAAGGAGGCTGTTTCAACCGTCTTTCCTTCCAAGGAGGAGATCCTTGCAAAGACCCTCTGCATCTGTGGGCAGGGACCTGGGGGTCTGAACCCTCCTTTTCAGGGTTAGTAGAGCCCCCTGCCACAGGATCAGCTGGGACGGTGGTAAAACCCGCACCCCGGACCCTTCCCCAGACCTCCTCGAGCCAAATTCTAAGGGGAGAAGCTGGGACCTCTCAGTCACAGGCTCGTCAAGAGACTCTTCAGAAACTAACATTTAAGAAGTGCTGACACTGCAGAAGATGACCGCTGTTCACGCTGTCCCTCGGAGGCAGACTGTCTCTAGCCGCGATGGGGTGAGTTACAGCTGCTCTGCAGACTCATGTAACACGCGCTCAGCACCTCATCAAGCTGCCTGGCTGAGCGGGAAGCGGGCTGGCCCCGAGCACCATGTGCTGTCCGACCACTTCGGCAGGCGAGTCCTCCTGCCAAATGCCTCGCAGCCGAGCTCCGCAGCGAGAGGAGAAAGGTATGTGAGTAAGCGCCAGTGCCAAGTCTCCTTATCCCGGGGGTTTTCAAACGACGGCCATGAGTCTGTCTCACTCTGAACTGTGAGGAAACAAAAGGCATGCTCCCTTCTCACCGTCGGAGCCACGCAAGGACCCAGAGTCTCGTGTTGACCTTGACTCCGCGTCTAGAGAGCCCTGCTTGGCTTGCCTTCCAACACCGGACAGGGTCCACTCCCGAGGGGTAGTGGTTCCCCCTCGGTGCCCACAGCGCCTGGCATACAGCTGTCTCCTAGCAAGCCCGGAGAGGCTGTGACCTGCTCTCCCTGCCTCCTGAGATGAGGAGCCTGGTGTGCACCCAGACCACCTGTGGGGGTCTCACTTGTTCCCGCCTTGTCTTCCGCACACCCCCATCCCGATGGTCCACTCCCCTCTATAGAACTCTGCGCACTTTTCATGGAAGATATTACTTTCTGCTGACCCCACAAAGAATTGGCAGGAGCCCTCGGAAAGGATGATACCGTAATTGTTCTTGTGGGGCTCCGTGGGGGGATAAATTTCTCATGATTCACGTTTCCAGACGGACTTCAGTTCCCCAGGGCAGTCATTCCAGAAACTTTTCTCAGCCTTCTTACTCTAAGAAATAAAAATAGTGATTTACAGCTCGATTGCTCCCATGAGAGACTCCCCTATTCATGGTGCAGAGCGGGAGCTGGGGCAGAGAAGAAGCTGACTGGGAGGCAGGACGAGGGGCCCCGGGGGTCAGGAGGTGCGGCTGCCAGCCTCTCTGGAGGCTGAGTGCTGGGAGGATGGGGGACAGGCCAGAATCGGGTTTGTCCTCATGATCAGGCCGCCCAGGAGGCTTGGGCAGCAGGAGGCCATGGACGCAACACACTGAGACTGGAGGCAAAGTGGGTGCATCCTGCCTTCACCAAAATGGTGCTCACACACCAGGCTGGCGTCCACGGCTATTCACGTCGCTGGCTGCGGAGCTGTGATACAGGGGTCTGTGTTCTGTTAGTGACTCAGTCGTGTCTGACTCTGTGAGACCCCACAGACTGTAGCCCACCAGGATCCTCGGTTCATGGAACTCTCCAGGCAAGAATAATGGAGTGGGTTGCCATGCCCTCCTCCAGGGGATCTTTCCGACCTAGAGATCGAACCCAGGTCTCCCGCATTGCAGGCCACCCTGGAAACCCACATTACAGGGCTTCAGCTGTCGTGTTTCTTGAACTTTTGCCAGGCTGATACGTGCACTCTTTGAACAGATATCTACGTCAGCGTCTGCGCTGAGTGCCGGGGGCACAGCTGTGGACAGGGACGAGCACGAGGGACGGCTGATCCATAAACTCTTATTCCGCAGCCTCAGAGTCAAGCCCCGGGCCTGTACTTCTCCCAGGCCTATTGTCGTTTTCAAGGGGACACATTCAGAGTCAGTGGATCAGAGTGAATTTTTCAGCAATTCTTATAACAGTCAGGGGAACCGCCTCTTCTAAGGATTTCAGATCTAATGCGTGATTGAGAATTGGCCCGTCAGACGCACCCCAGGCGTTTGATTCATGTAGGGTTCAACGTTTCAGTGTCAGCTGACAGGATGGTTCACTCCTGGTGCCGAGTGGCCAGCAGCCAGACCCGACCTGGACCTGCCCTCACTCTCGCTCTGAGGCTCGGGATGCTCTGTGACCCGGCTGGACCCTCCTGGTCTTCCTGCTGCGAAGGGATAAGCCCAGTGTCTCACCAGCCCTCCTCCTGGGTCTGTTCCTTCTTCAGGCCCCCCTGTTTCTCTACGAGCTTATTCTGGCCTCAGCGCTGGGCTGGAACCAGCGCCCCATCATCCTGGGCTCAGCTCACGCACCTCCCGGGAGGGATCCGTCCCCATTACTCATCTGAGGATGCTCTTCTTCACTAGTGTGTTTTCTATTCTAGAGAACAGACACTCTAAGCTCTGTAGGAAGTTGGAAGTTTCTTGAGAATAGGAGGGTAGGGGCTCTCAATACACAAGTGACATGGATCACGTTTCCTCCACACTTGCCAGCTCTCTGGGGATGCCTGTGACTATCACCTGGGTGCCGCGGACTGGACCACTCTCTTGAAATCACATCTGGAAACATGGGACATGACCTAGAGCCGCAGAACCTGAGTAACCTAAGGCATAAAACGTTTTGTGTTAAATTGACTTGAACTAAATTAGCACCAGACCAGTTACTGGGTAAATGACATGTGACCCCAGAATTCCCTTTAATGGGGCTGAACAGTGGCCCGGAAGATGTGCTCAAAGTGGCCACTAATTAAAAGGGTGATGTCAAATACATTCCCTTTATGAGAATGGAAGCTAGAGCCCAGGGAGCTGGTGCCACTCCAAAAAGAGAACCAGCATGGGCGGGTGATTGAAACGTGATGGAGGGAGATCTTGCAGCCACTCTGTGCTCTGTGTCCCCTTGAGGCAGGGTGTTGGCAGGATGGAGCCCTTCTGCAGCCTTCGTGGTAGCTGTGCTTGCTCAGATGACACCTTCGCCATTGAAAACCGACAAGGATTTGTCATATATAGCTTTTATTATGCTGAAGTATGTTCCTTCTATTCCTGCTTTCTGGAGAGTTTTAATCATAAAAGGATGTTGAATTTTATCAAAGGCTTTTTCTGCATCTATTGAGATAATCATATGGTTTTTATCTTTCAATTTGTTAATGTGGTATATTACATTGATTGATTTGCAGATATTAAAGAATTATTGCATTCCTGGGATAAAGCCCACTTGGTCATGATGTATGTTTTTTTAATATATTGCTGGATTCTGTTTGCTAGAATTTTGTTAAGGATTTTTGCATCTATGTTCATCGGTGATATTGGCCTGTAGTTTTCTTTTTTTGTGGCATCTTTGTCTGGTTTTGGAATTAGGGTGATGGTGGCCTCATAGAATGAGTTTGGAAGTTTATCTTCTTCTGCAATTTTCTGGAAGAGTTTGAGTAAGATAGATGTTAGCTCTTCTCTAAATTTTTGGTAGAATTCAGCTGTGAAGCCATCTGGCCCTGTGCTTTTGTTTCCTGGAAGATTTCTGATTACAGTTTCGATTTCCTTACTTGTGATGGGTCTGTTAAGATCTTCTATTTCTTTCTGGCTCAGTTTTGAAAAGTTATACTTTTCTAAGAATTTGTCCATTTCTTCCAAGTTGTCCGTTTTATTGGCATAGAGCTGCTGGTAGTAGTCTCTTATGATCCTTTTTATTTCAGTGTAGTCTGTCGTGATCTCTCCATTTTCATTTCTAATTTTGTTAATTTGGTTCTTCTCCCTTTGATTCTTGAGTCTTGCTAACAGTTTGTCAATTTTGTTTATTTTTTCAAAAAACCAGCTTTTAGCTTTGTTGATTTTTGCTATGGCCTCTTTAGTTTTTTTGCATTTATTTCTGCCCTAATTTTTAAGATTTCTTTCCTTCTACTAACCCTGGGGTTCTTCATTTCTTCCTTCTCTAGTTGGTTGATGGGAATGCAAACTAGTACAGCCACTACGGAGAACAGTGTGGAGATTTCTTAAAAAACTGGAATTAGAACTGCCATATGACCCAGCAATCCCACTTCTGGGCATACACACCGAGGAAACCAGAACTGAAAGAGACACGTGCACCCCAGTGTTCATCGCAGCACTGTTTATAATAGCCAGGACATGGAAGCAACCTAGATGCCCATCAGCAGATGAATGGATAAGGAAGCTGTGGTACATATACACCATGGAATATTACTCAGCCATTAAAAAGAACTCATTTGAATCAGTTCTAATGAGATGGATGAAACTGGAGCCCATCATACAGAGTGAAGTAAGCCAGAAAGATAAAGACCAATACAGTATACCAACACATATATATGGAATTTAGAAAGATGATAACGATAACCCTATATGCAAAACAGAAAAAGAGACACAGATGTACAGAACAGACTTTTGGACTCTGTGGGAGAAGGCGAGGGTGGGATGTTTTGAGAGAACAGCATTGAAACATGTATATTATCTAAGGTGAAACAGATCACCAGCCCAGGCTGGATGCATGAGACAAGTGCTCGGGCCTGGTGCATTGGGAAGACCCAGAGGAATCGGGTGGAGAGGGAGGTGGGAGGGGGGTTCAGGATGGGGAACACACGTGGATCCATGGCTGATTCATGTCAGTGTATGGCAAAAACCACTACAATATTGTAAAGTAATTAGCCTCCAACTAATAAAAATAAATGGAAAACAAAACAAAACAAAAACCAACAAGGAGAAAATGAAAGTCTTCCCTGTTTTCTGTGTCACACACAGATACCCCGTTGTTTGGCAGCTGGTTAAAATTCATATTTCCCTTGTCTGGTTTTTAGCGACTGTGGAGATCCAGCTAATGTGGGTCACCCTGTCTCTGCCCTCTTGGCTAACCAGCTGGTCACACTTACTTTTCTTTGTGTGTGACTCTTTTCCTTCTCTCCTTTTCACAGCATGGTATCAGCAGCGATCTTCACGGTACAACCTGTTGCAAAGCATTTGCTCTTCTGTGAATATAGTGACATAAAGGGCATGTTGCATGTATCCAATCCTTTTAACGACTTAAGATCCAAGATTTTTTTTCCCCTCAGTGGCATGACCATCAACAGAAACGATTAGTCAGCTCCTAGGAATTTGAGATTTTGCTAATCCTGCTAGAATGGGAAATTCTAAGAATTTCAAAATAGACTTTTCCATCTGTGGAGCTTCAGTGACAGTTCCTGGACTGTACAGTGCTAACTCAGGGAAATGAAGGCTGACTTCACTGTCAGCATGTCCGTCACCCCTGTGAAACCTGAGGTGATGGTGTCCTTTCTCCTCCTGGTGAGGAGAGTGGTCCAGCCATGGGAGCGGGGAGACGGGCAGCCTCGCTCTCACCTCGCCTGTGGCTTCTGCTTGGTCCACAGCTGACAGGGACCTGCCGCTGAGAACCATTCACTGGCAGCTGAAGCCTCTGGTCTTCTCCCCACTTCACTGGGAAATCTCCAAGAAGAGAAGACAGAGCCTCCCGGCTACATAGATGCTGCTTGAGGAGCATGCAACCATCACCTTGCGCAGAGCTGAGGACCCAGAGCATGATGGGAATTTCTCACCTGGACAAACCCAGAAGATCCCTCCTGAGGTGTGTAGGAAATTTGTTTCACCCACGGGTCACAAAATAGATTGTTATTGATATGAATTTTAGTTGACTGCCAGGTCATTGTTAATTTATCCCTGACTTAGGCAGAAAAAAATTAATTGTTAAATCGAGCAGGATTTTTTTTGTTTTTTTTCATGAGCATGACCCTACAGCTGCTAGAAATCTTGCAGAGGAGAGGGTAAATAAACCCAGGAGCAGGGTGTGCTGTTTTCAAAACTTTCTGCCTGGAGAGGAGTCTGGAGAGCTAGAAGGTTCATTTTGGAAGATCAGTCTTCTGTGCTGACAAGGGAGTGGATCTGCTTTGGCCAGAAGCAGGCCAGAACAACTTCATGATGCTCTGAGGCAAGGCTGCAGGACGGGGCATATCAAACAGAACCAACACTGACCTCACTTGGGGTTGAGAAGCTGAATCCCAAGTCCTTAATCTCTCCTCCCATTGTCCTGGGATCCCTACCTGACCCCATCCTCCTGGGTCCCCAACCTCCCCCCATCCTCCTGGGTCCCTGACCTCCCCCCATCCTCCTGGGTCCCTGACCTCCCCCATCCTCCTGGGTCCCTGACCTCCCCCCATCCTCCTTAGTCCCTGACCTCCCCCCATCCTCCAGGGTCCCTGACCTCCCCCCATCCTCCCGGGTCCCTGACCTCCCCCCCATCCTCCCGGGTCCCTGACCTCCCCCCCATCCTCCTGGGTCCCTGACCTCCCCCATCCTCCTTAGTCCCTGACCTCCCCCCATCCTCCCAGGTTCCCGACCTCCCCCCATCCTCCCGGGTCCCTGACATCCCCCCATCCTCCCGGGTCCCCGACCTCCCCCCATCCTCCTTAGTCCCTGACCTCCCCCCATCCTCCCGGGTCCCCGACCTCCCCGCATCCTCCCGGGTCCCTGACCTCCCCCCATCCTCCCGGGTCCCTGACCTCCCCCCATCCTCCCGGGTCCCTGACCTCCCCCCATCCTCCCGGGTCCCTGACCCCCCCATCCTCCCGGGTCCCTGACCTCCCCATTCTCCCGGGTCCCTGACCTCCCCCCATCCTCCCGGGTCCCTGACCTCCCCCCATCCTCCTGGGTCCCTGACCCCCCCATCCTCCTGGGTCCCTGACCCCCCCATCCTCCTGGGTCCCTGACCCCCCCATCCTCCCGGGTCCCTGACCTCCCCCCATCCTCCCGGGTCCCTGACCTCCCCCCATCCTCCTGGGTCCCTGACCTCCCCCCATCCTCCTGGGTCCCTGACTCCCCCATCCTCCCGGGTCCCTGACACCCCCATCCTCCTGGGTCCCTGACCCCCCATCCTCCCGGGTCCCTGACCTCCCCATTCTCCCGGGTCCCTGACCTCCCCCCATCCTCCCGGGTCCCTGACCTCCCCCCCATCCTCCCGGGTCCCTGACCTCCCCCCATCCTCCTGGGTCCCTGACCTCCCCCCATCCTCCTGGGTCCCTGACCCCCCCATCCTCCCGGGTCCCTGACCTCCCCATTCTCCCGGGTCCCTGACCTCCCCCCATCCTCCCGGGTCCCTGACCTCCCCCCATCCTCCCGGATCCCTGACCTCCCCCCATCCTCCTGGGTCCCTGACTTCCCACCAATCATCCCGGGTCCCTGACCCCCCCTCCACCTTCCCAGGTTCCTGACCTCCCCCCATCCTCCTGGGTCCCTGACTTCCCACCAATCATCCCGGGTCCCTGACCCCCCCTCCACCTTCCCAGGTTCCTGACCTCCCCTCGTCCTCCTGGGTCCCTGACCTCACCCCATCCTCCCGGGTCCCTGACTTCCCACCAATCCTCCTTAGTCCTGACCTCCCCCCCATCCTCCCGGGTCCCTGACCGCCCCCCATCCTCCCGGGTCCCTGACTGAACCCCGTCCTCCTGGCCTCAGGGGAGTCCTCTTGGCTGTGTCCCTACATATTCCTCTCATTTCCTCTTCCCCCAAATTTTCCCCATGTTTTCTCTCCTTACATTCACATTTTCTCTCTTTTTGCTACTCTCTTTCTATAGATATCTATATCTATTACACATACACATTAAAATGTTTAAAATTCACAGCTGAATCATCACGCATCCACACTAAAATGAAATCAAGCATCCCTTTTGGGAATTTATGCTGCTTGACAGATAATGTTGATCTGTCCTCTTGACATGCCACCCAGTCCACTGTCTTGTCTTATCATAAAGGTTAGAAGAGAATCTCTCAGCTTCCCAGCTTCTCTAGAATCCCTGCTCCGGTTAAAACCTGCCTGCAGTTTCTCAGGCCTGACAAGACTGTTAGAAAGGCTTTTCTCAGGAGACCTTGGCCATGAACCCTCCCCAGGAGACTGCAGGCTCTAAGGGGAGCTGCGGTGCAGGTTGAGGGAATCTGGTGCTCCCCCCATCATCCGGTCCCTGTGCTCTGGCTCCCTGGAGAGTGAGACCCCCACATCTGAGCTGACCCACCCTCTCCCATAATGGTGGGTACAGGGTGCCATGGGGGGTGGAGGATGGAGATGGGAGCTTGTACCATTGCAGTGGGTGATTATAGGCTTCACCCTTGTTACCTTCCTTGGCTGCTCTTAAGCCCCTGGAAGTTCAGTGCTGTCTCCCAGCTCAGCTGAGCTCCTGACAACCATGTCACACAATTTTAGGCAATTAGATCTAAGAGGATGGATGGTGTACTTTTACTTTCCTGCTCAGGCAGGCAGAGAATTGTGGATAGATGGGCAAGCATCGTTCTGCCTTCATCCTGCCTGGAGGACAGATGTGATGGCTGGAGAGGCAGCGGCTATGGTTTGAACATAACACGAGAAGCCTCGTCCTTATAAGTCCTGAGAAGGGGTGAAGGAGCCTGTGTTTTGAAAACACATCTGAAGGTGAAAGTGAAAGCTGCTCAGTCATGTCCAGCTCTTTGCGACCCCATGGACTATACAGTCCATGGAATTCTCCAGGCCAGAGTACTGGAGTGGGTAGCCTTTCCCTTTTCCAGGGGATCTTCCCAACCCAGGGATTGAACCCAGGTCTCCCACATTGCAAGTGGATTCTTTACCAACTGAGCCACAAGGAAAGTGTATTTAAACCATTGCAAAGCCTTGGGATCCCTCTCCTGGCATTTTATCTTGTGCAAGGACCTGAAACTTCTATAATGATTTTTAAACATATCTTCAAACTGTCTGACTCTTCCCATCAGAACGTAAAGTCTAACACCCTTCCCTTCAATAATGGGGCAGCTTTAGCTCCTTGTTCCTAATAGAACACAGCAAGCAGGATGCTGAGGCCAGGTTACAGACGGGGTGCCTGTGTCTGTCTCTCTGTTCTCTGTCTCTGTCTATCTCTCTCCTGCCTTCAGGGCTCTTAGTGGACGCAGAAGATGTCCAGCCACACGGAGGCCACCATGCTAGAGAGGCCACAGTGGTTTTTAAACATGAGCACAATCTTGCCACTGCTGACCATCTAAGGCAGGGGATGGTGTGTCCAGGCTGGAGACAGACAGCTGCAGGTTGAGCAGAAGGGTTTGGGTTACTCAAGATTTAGCGTGAATCATTCCGGGGGGCCTGGGAGGCAGGGAGAGTGATGAATGCTGCTAATTATCCTGCTAAGTGTTTCCTGTGACTGGAGGCTACTTGGTTGTAGAGGCAATTCTCTCTTTATTGTGTATGAATGTATTTACAAGACCCACGTGGGCGTCGGTGCCTGGGGAGCCCTATTGCACAGGTGCCCTGGGTGATAACACAGCGAGCAGTCCGGCCCCGCTGCGCCTCCCCTGCTGGGGCTGTAGGTCCACTGCGGGGGTGCAAGGTGGACACCAAGTCTAGACACAGAATTATTTCATCATGTAATATTAATAAACTATCAGTCATCTATTTATCTACGCTTCCGGAATTTGCTGTCTACCCTGCAGACATTGAAAGTGAAGTCGCTCAGTCGTGTCTGACTCTTTGTGACCCTGTGGACTATAGCCTGTCAGGCTCCTCTGTCCATGGGACTCTCCAGGCAAGAACACTGGAATGGGTTGCCATTTGCTTCTCCAGGGGATCTTTCTGACCCAGGGATCGAACCTGGGTCTCCTGCACTGCATGCAGACTCTACCTTCTGAGCCACCAGGGAAGTCCATTGAGTCGGAAGTATATGGCAGAAAAAGAAGAGGAAATAAAGAACCTCTTGGTGAAGGTGAAAGAAGAGAGTGAAAAAGCTGGCTTAAAACTCAACATTCAAAAAACAAAGATCATGGCATCCGGTCCCATCACTTCATGGCAAACAGATGGAGGGAAACATGGAAGTAGCAACAGATTTTATTTTCTTGGGTTTCAAAATCAGTGCGGATGGTGACTATAGCCATGAAGTTAAAAGATGCTTGCTTCTTGGAAGAAAAGTTGTGACAGACCTAGACAGCATATTAAGCAGCAGAGAAAGCATGGTCCCTTCCTCCTGATCAGAAGGAGACAGTTGTGCATGAAAGAAGGGATGGAGTTCGCCAAGCCTTGCAGAATGAGAAAGCAGTACTGGGCGAGTGCTGGTTTTTCAAAGAGGATGTTTTAAATCGCCAGCGCCGCAGAACCAGCAGAAAAGGAGCAGAAATTTCATTTTGCTAGCTTGTATTTTCAAACATTTAAAGAATGTGTTGTATGCCTCCGTTGATTGAATGAAGTGATCCAAAAGGGCCACACAGGGTTTGGCATCTTCAAAATGGTGTTGGTGCTTCTGAAAATGCCCCAGAAAAATGAAACATGTTGTGAAGGGTGAATTATAGCCGGACGTGAGTTGTCTTGTTAAAACGTCATCCCTCTTCCCCGGCTGCCTCCTTCCCGTCTCGTTAAGCCAGCTGACTGGCTCCATCCAGACAATTACGATGGTGATTTACTGCTCGGTTGTTTCTGGGAGCTGAAGGGGGAGGGTGTCCCATCTTCTGCGTCTCATGGGGGCCAGTCAGGCTTAGCTGCAGCAGTAAACACAGCACGAGAAGCAGGGGTGTAGGAATGCGTTCTGCCTGCTGTTAGAAGCCAAGATATAAAACGAGATTTATTTGCAACAATCTGATAGAGAAAATTGAGTCCTGGGAATTGATGTCCCAGAAAGCCTTTCAAGTCAGCCTAGAGTCACCACATGACGTGAGTCACACCGCAGAATAGGGAGGAGTCAGGGGAGGATAACAGCTCTGACATCTGCCGTGCCCACTCTCAGGGATAAAGGGATCGGCCGACTGTACATCTCGAACTGTGGTCACGGTGACAGAATCCCCCGTCTGCTCCCTCCTGACAGCTGGACACTCTGGGCCCTCAAATCAGTGCCATAATTCAACTTTATAAGATGCAGTTCTTCCACAGATTTGATGCCAAATTAACTCCCCATCACCCGCCCCGCCATGGCTCTCTCCTTTTCCCAAAAGGTTTCATCTAATGTCGGTGTGTGCATGCATGCTCAGGCACTCACTTGTGCCCGACTCTCTGTGACCCCGTGAACTGTAGCCCACCAGGCTCCTCTGTCCATGGGATTCTCCAGGCAAGAATACTGGAGTGGGTTGCCATGCCCTCCTCCAGGGGATCTTCCTGACCCAGGGATCAAGCCTGCATCTTGCTTGGTGGGTGGATTCTTTACCACTTGAGCCACCTGGGAAGCCCTTCATCCTAATAAATAATTTCAATCATTATTCTTCTAGTTCTTCTAGGTTCTTCTAGTATTTCACATTTTAGTTCTTTAGTTTTTCTGAGAACTCCTATTGAAATTTGAATTTGATGGTACAGCAATCCCCAGCTGATGTTTTTAAACTGTGTGTGTGCTCAGTTGTGTCTGACTCTTTGTGACTCCACAGACTACTGTAGCTTGCAAGGCTTCTCTGTCCATGGAATTTTCCAGGCAAGAATACTGGAGTGGGTTGCCATTTCCTTCTCCAGGGGATCTTCTTAACCTAGGAATCGAACCTGCATCTCTCATGCCTCTTGCATTGGCAGGCAGTTTCTTTACCAACTGTGCCACCTGGGAAGCTGAAATTAGTGTGGAGATTAGATGTTTATGTTAAATTTCCTTTACTCAGGTGTTTGCTCAGCAGCTAGTATGTTTGTAACAATGTTAATGTGTGTCTTGCCTTGCTGGGCTATGATCAGAGAGAAGATACATGTGATTTTCCCACTGGTGCAACTTGCTTCCAGGATACATTTCAAGTCTATATATGTTTGCAAACTACCAGAGGTTGCAGGTAAAGCTAAAAAAAAAAAAGTGGAAGTTCATGAGTCTCAGAGGACTTTGCAGCACCCAGGAAGCCTGTGAGGCTGACTCCCAGTTTGGAATTAGCCAGGGTCCAAGCTCAGGACAGCAGGGAGGGGAACCAGCGTCCCTGCTGGATCCTCTATTCCCCCCAGATTCTCAGTCCCATCCCCACCCCTCCCCCACACACTTGGGCAAAAGTCATTGTTTCAAAAGTTACAACACCTAGACTTCCCCTCCTACTCCTGCAAACTTGTCCATAATTTATAGCTACTTCTGTGAAAAAACCAGATGATGACTTCAGAAGGGAACACTTTTGACAGCCTTGTTGCCCCCTCCAGCTGCAAACAAGGGTGGCGATAGCCTTCAGGATAGCTGGCACTGGGGACTGTCACTCACTGTGTCCTTAGCACAAAGTGGTGCCCCGCCCCACACCCAGGAAGGGTTTGTGTCAGAATCCTGTGAGCTGTGTTTTGCTCTGCTTGTTTTGAACATGTACAATGTCTCCATGCAGAGTGCATAATAGTCACAGTTCGGTCATTTTGGTCTCCTGAGGACTCAGATAGTAAAGAATCTGCCCAAAATGTGGGAGACCTGGGTTTGATCCCTCAGTCAGGAAGATCCCCTGGAGAAGGAAATGGCAACCCACTCCAGTATTCTTGCCTGGAGAATCCCATGGACAGAGGAGCCTGGTGGGCTATAGTCCTTGGAATTGCAAAGAGTCAGACTCAACTGAGCAACTAGCACTTTAATTTGGGTCATTTCATCTTATTTTCCCAAGAAAGGTGGGAAAAAATGACTAATCGTGTGATGGGTGAGTCTTTCTTTGGCCCATAAAGTGTAATTGGATCAAGAATTTCTCAAAATAATGATATGTCAATAATATGTCTTGAAACAACTCATCTGCATGGCATTTATATTTACTTTATATTAATAGTTTGATCCATTGCTCTAGCTGAACAAGACCCTCAAGTTTTAACTTTCTAGCTAAAAACCTGAAAATATCAAGACTACTTTCATTGTTTCATTGTTGTTCATCTGTATATTGTTCCCTGCTTTCCTCCTCTACACCCCACACTCACTCTTCCTTTACTTTGCTGATGGAAAAAAACGCACAACCAGAAAGGTCGAGAGTTAGGTTTTATTTGGTGGGCAAAGCTGAGAACTTAAGCCCAGGACACTGCAGCTCAGTTAGCTCCAAGGGACTGGTCCCAAGAGACAAGGGAGGAGCCAGGGTATCTAGGAGTTTTTGCACCAAAAACCAGGTAGTCCAAACATTGAAAGATTCCTGTTAATTAAAGAAAACCCAACATGTCAAGGAATTTAGCGCTTTTCTGTGTGTGAAGGTGCAGGAGTCTGGGCTAACTGAAATCGTAGCTCTGACTGCATCACGGCTGTCTGGGGCCACTGTCTGCTTTCCCATCCTGAGTCCCCTCGGGGGCAGCGTTGAGGGGTGGTGGCTGTAACGCAGTAGCTCGATGGCCAGGCTGCAACGTCCTTTGTTTACTGATATGGCAGGTGACATTTTTCATTAACAACTTTGATAAGGCAAAGTGTCTATGCAGCTTAAACTGTCTGAGAAATTTGAAGGAAGCTAATTGTAGATTCCGTATCAGGAAAGATGTGTGGATAGTCAGTTTTCTTTTCTGCTGGTTCCTAAGGCTGATTCTGAGAAGGGTTTTATTTTGAAGCAGCCATGGACTCACAGAAAGCTGTGAGACCAATACCCTGAGTTCCATTTTCTCCTCTCCCATCTCCCCTGGATGGTGACATCTTAGGTCAGCAGAGCCCAGTGTCAGAGTAGTGACCTGCGAACCGGGTGGGGGCCTTGCCTAGTTTCACCAGTTTCCACAGGCAATTGTGCACATGTGTATGTGCTTGTGCGTGAGACTGGCCTTTTTGCTCAGCACACCGCCCTTGGGTCCATCCAAGCTGTGTGGCGTTCCTTCATGTGGATGGTTCCAGATTCCTTTTAACCACTCACTCTTCGAAAGATACTCAGGCTGCTTCCAAGCCTCTGTGACCACACACTAAGCTGCTGTGAACACAGGATTTTGTGTCTGAGTCTGTGAACAGGAGTGCTCATCTCTCTGGGATAAATGCCCAAGTGTACGATCGCTAGGCCTTTGGACTGCATGCAGAGTGCATGTTTAGTTTTATGAGAAACTGCTGAGCTGTTTCCCAAGGGTGGCTGGACCGTCTTCTGTTTCTCCTAGCAGTGCCAGAGAGGAGCGTGTCTTTCTGGGAGCATCTTGTGTTTTGATCCCATCTCCACCCAGTCCCTCCCGACTGGAGTGGTGGAGGAAGTGGAGTCACGGAGAGTGGCTGGGCCAGGCAGCCCTCTTCTCCACGCGGGACAGTCTGTATCTGTGGGCAGGTCGGGGTGAGCTGCTGGGACGGCCGTGTTCTCAGGGGTTGCTGGGGTGGTGGTCCGGGTGTGTCCAAAGCCCTGACGCACGGAGCTCGGAGGTGTCCACACCTGAGGCCTTGGCCACGGTCTCCCCACTGTCATCCTGAGGACTGGTCCTTGCCCACATGGGAGCTCCCCAGCCCCCTGCTCTACACACGCGTTCCACATGCTGTGTGCGGTCCCCTGCAGCCCCTCGGGGACCCATGTTCCCAGGTGACCTGCAAACCTGCCCTCCCCACTGCGACCACCTCATCCGTGCACTGGGCGGGTGGGCGGCCACCAACTCCACTTCCCACTGATGAGGGAGGCTTCCTCAGCCTTGACACTCACAGAAGAAGCGCATCCTGGATGCCCTTTCTGTGACAAAGTGTCTGATGTCAACAGGAGCCGTGGAGCAAACTCACCTGCCCGACGTGAGCCTCAGCGTAAGCCCAGAAAGGAACTCCTAGCGCTGTCTTCCCGCCTCAGTTCCTGTGTATATTTGACCGCTCCAGCTGTCTGGGTGCCTGACTCCCTCCTCCCTCCCTGCTCACAGCTCTTCCCCAGGAGTGGTTTGGGGATGAAAAATGAGCATTTTCCATCCAGGGTGCAGAGAAAGCTCCCCACGTCTTTACTGCGCCTTCCTGACTTGGCATCTGCAACAGTGGTCAGGGATCGCCTTCCTTAGTGATGGTGCAAATGCCAGGTGCTGTCACAGGGCCCCAAGGTAACAGCAGTTTACAGAAGACAGAAATGTATTTCTCTCTCTGGACTCAGAGCTAATATGACACCTCTGCATGTCAACCAACCAATTGCCTTTATCTGGTTTCTCCACCATCCTCAACAGGCCACTCCAGTCTTGTGTCAGCCTGAGCAGCCCTCTCCCTTGTGTTCATCTCTCACCTGCAGGAAGTGGGGGGCAGGATGAGAGAAGACCCTCCTCCCCTTCTCTGGATGACCAGAAGATGGCCCACATAATTTTTGCTTAAATCCTATCAACCTCGCCCTCGTTTGGCTGTGAGAAGCTGGAAAGTGTGGTCGCCATACTAGGCAGCTGTGGGGTTGGCGGGGACATGCGTGGTCAGAACTGAACTTCAAACAGCAAGGAATGCCTGGCAGGGTCGGGTACGTTGCCCTCTAGGTTTGGCACAGGAAGGAGTGGTGTCATCTTGGGCGGTGGTTCTCAGCCAGGGACACATTGCCCCCCAGGATAGGCTTGGCCCCATGTGGAGATGTTGCTGGTGGTCGTAACTGGGCACATGTCCTGGCATCGAGTGTAGATGCTTCTCAACACTCTGCCGGGCTCACAGGCGAGGACTCAACCATCATGCAGTAGTGGCGTGGTGAGAGCCCTCGCTCACCACATGCTAACGTCTCTCAGCTTTCCTTTTGTTCTTTTCTGGAAATTTTTCCACAGCTAGTGTCTTCTTAGGTGAGATTAGAGAGGTATCAATGTGCTTCCCAGGTGGCGCTAATGGTAAAGAACTTACCTGCCAAAGCAGGAGATGTAAGAGATGTAAGAGACATGGGTTTGATCCCTGAAGCAGGAAGATCCCCTGGAGGAGGAAGTGGCAACCACTCCAGTATTCTTGCCTCGAAGGAGCCTGGCAGGCTACAGTCCATGGGGTTGCAAAGAGTCAGACGCAACTGAAGTAACTTAACACACACAATGTGCTTCCAGCAGATGGAAGCCCATTTGCTGTGGGCTGGATTGCATGCCTCTAAATTCACAGGTTGAAAATCTTGCCTGACACAGTGGTGTTAGCAAGAGACAGAGGGGTGCTTTGGGAGGTGTTTGGTCATGATGGTGTGGCCCTCCTGAATAGGATTAGTGCCCATATAAAGAAGGCCCCACAGAGCCCCTCACCCCTTCCTCCACATGAGGACACATAGGAAAGGCTCCAATCATGAACCTGGATGAGGCCATGGACAAGTCACCTCTGATCTTAAATGCCCAGCCCCTGTGAGACATAAACGTCTTTTGTTTATGAGATGCCCAGGATGGAGTGAGACAGGCTGTGAGGTACTGATGCTCTGCTTGCTGTCGATCTCTATAGGGAAGGAATGAAGCTTGCCACCCAGCAGGCACAGTTCTGTAGGAGTTACTGCCAGCCCAGCTTCAGTCCCGAAGGTGAAGCCATTCTTGTCTCTTTTTTCCCCCACTGTTTAATAATACGCATCATCTCTCTAACACAGAGGAAAGAAGGAAATCTATTCAATTAGAGACAAGTGTAACTTCATACAATGAATCACAGTCTTCTTAAGGGAAATAAAAGTAATTTGTTTTTAGTAAGAAGGAACCTGTAATTATTTGGTGATGGAGGAAAGACTGCCCGTTAGCACTTTGTGTTTACTTTGAATGTGGGGACACACGCTGCTGCTTTCGCTGTTAGTCTTAGGCATGAAATACTGTGCGTTACGTCTTGTGATTTCGGGATCTGATGACCTCCATGGATGACATTAAACGTGTGACTTGGCGTTTCAGGACATAAATCTCAAATAATCAGCCTGAGAGGACAGCACCAAACCCTCTCGGGAGGTTGCCAGCATGAGGTATGGCCTCTGTAATAAACTCGAGGTGGAGATGCGACTTGTCCCTGGTGGAGCCGGAGGGGAAGGGTAGGAGCAGGTCCCAGATGCTGCAGTGACCACTCAGAGGCTGTGTCCTGTGAACGGAAAACCAGCCTCTGGAAGTTGTCCCCTGGGATGAGGACACACCGTGAGTCAGCTGTGCCCCACTGACACTTTTTATTACTTCAGGGGGTTGTTGAGCTTCACTCATTTTCTTTTGGACAGAAACAAGCCAAGCTCCTTGTCTCCTGTCTCCCTGGACCTGAGAGACCTGTAATGTCCTTCATGGGACATGACTGTAGCCTCTCTCTGTTTTTAAAAAAAATTTATTTATTTATTTGGCTATGCCAGATCTTAGTTGCAGCATGCAAACTCTTAGTTGCAACATCTGGGATCTAGCGCCCTGACCAGGGATTGAACCCCGGCTCCCTGCATTGGGAGCATGGAGTCTTAGCCACTGGACCACCAGAAAAGTCCCTATAACCTCTCTTAAAATATCCATTTCACAGCAAGTCACAAGTGAAGTGTGCTAAGTCACTTCAGTCGCGTCCAACTCTTTTGTGAGCCCACGGACTGTAGCCTGCCAGGCTCCTGTGTCCATGGGATTCTCCAGGCAAGAACACTGGAGTAGGTTACCAGGCCCTCCTCCAGGGGATCTTCCCGACCCAGGGATCGAACCCATGTCTCATACGACTCCTGCATTGGCAGGTGGGATCTTTACCGCTAGTGCCACTTGGGAAGCATTTCACAGCGAGTCATACACACTCTTGCATTTTGTTGCATCTCTCTCCTCTATTTTTCTTTTTGTATCTTCACCACTTGTCTTTCCAATTAGACAGTAAAAGCTTTGGGGGGAAACTTCCTTTCTTACTGTGGTACATATATACAGTGGAGTATTACTCAGCCATAAAAAGAATGAAATAATGCGATTTGCAGCAAAAGGTGGATCTAGAAATTATCATACTAAGTGAAGAAAGTCAGAGAGAGACAAATATCATATGATATCATTCATATGTGCAATCTTAAAAAAAGATAATATAAATGAGCTTATTTACAAAACAGAAACAGACTTATGGTAACTGAAGTGGAAGGGAGGGTAGAGATAAATTAGGAGTTTGGGATTAACATACACACACTACTATATATAAAACCCTTCCCTGGTAGCTCAGCTGATAAATGCATTGCTTGCAATGCAGGAGACCCTGGTTCAACTCTTGGGTCAGGAAGATCCCCTGGAGAAGGGATAGGCTATCTACTCCAGTATTCTTGGGCTTCCCTGGTGGCTCAGAAGATAATGAATCCATCTGCAATGCTGGAGACCTGGGTTCTATCCCTGGGTTTCGAAGATCCCCTGGAGGAGGGCATGGCAACCCACTCCAGTATTCTTGCCTGGAGAATCCCCATGGACAGAGGAGCCTGGTGAGCTGCAGTCTGTGGTGTCACAATTGAGCGACTAGCACACACAGGTATATAAAATAGATAAGCATGCAGTCTTACTGTATAGCACAGGGAACGATATTCAGTGTCTCGTAATAACCTGTGATGGAGTACAGTCTGAAACAGTATAAAGCTGAATCACTTTGCTGTATGCCTGAAGCTAACACAACATTGCTCTCGACTGAAGTCTCGGTGAGACTGTTAGCAAAAGTCTGTACTTCGTCTTCCCGTGACCTCTATCACGGGGTCTTCCACGTGCCACGTCTCTACTGAATGCTGGGCTGCCTTCACTTTGTATTACGGCTGCTAAGCATGGTCTTGAAGTCATCCTGACACAAGGATCCTGAGTCTGCATGCAATTCAATTGTTCTCAATCAGGAATACAAAAGAATTTGAAACATAACAGAGAAAAAGACCTGGATTTTATGTGATTATGAGCTATTTTAAATAGGGACATATATAAACTTTAAAACAATATACAGAACTTTAATTCATTGTATCCACTGATATCTAGTAAAAATCCTTTAAAGGAGAATGCGTGTGAAGTGTTGAGCCCATGTGCCAATGAAGGGAAGTTTTCTTGTATTAAAAACCAACTGACTGGACTCTCTAGTGAGGAGGGGCCAAGCCAGCCAGGACCTTGGACACAGACCTCTCAGTCGGGGGTGGGGTTTTGGGGATGGGGGTGTTGGGGAGGCTCCCTTGAAGCTGGGAGACTTGGCAGGTGAGCTGACCCTCTAGCCAGAGGGCAGTGGTGGAAATGGGGGGTGGGTGTCAGGACTGAGGTCAGACTTAGAACCACTGCCGGGACACTGAGCCTGGCAGACATGCTGCCCTGGGGGCTTGATCTTAAATCCCTAACTGGCCTTAACCATTAGAAATTGGGGGAGAGATGTTTTTTAAAATAGTTTCATAAAATTTCAGGCATTGCACTCTTCCACTCCTGTATTCTTGCCTGGGAAATCCCACGGACAGAGAAATCTGGTGTGGTACAGTCCATGGGGTTGTAAGAATTGGACACAACTGAGCGACTCAACAGCACATGGTGCTTCTTGGTGGAATGTGCACCGAGTGACGTCCTCAAGGAGACCTACCAGCCCTGCCTTCCCCACAGCCTCCCTCTTCAATGAAGAGAGTCCTTACGTTAGCATTTGTGCTCCTTGTGTGTGAACAGTGCTATCTCCTAGGGAACCTCGTAACCTACTGGTGGACAGTAACTGCCATCATCACTCTTTGTAGTATTTCTGAGTTATTATTCTTTTACTTTACGAGCATGATACTCTCAGAGGAGCCCGCTCTGACCTCGGATCCCCCACTGGGTCACAGTCCTCTGTTAGTGTCCTATTCCTCCCCCACACAGGCCCTCCCACTGTTGCAATGAAATAACAATTGCTTGATTAATTGTTTCATGCCTGTCTCCCTTGCCAGATTATTTTCCCAATGAAAGCAGGAACCAGGTCTGTTTTAATCATAGCTGCAGCCAACACTTGTTCTTGCCCATAGCAATAAATTCTTTTTAAATGAGTTATATCATTCTTTCGTCTATTCATCCATTAGCTAACGCATTTAGAACAAGCTCTCAGAACTGTGCTACAAACAGGGACACAAAAAATGACATGATCAGGTCTGCATTCAAGGAGCTTATGATGTAGTGCAGAGGTCTTAACCCATGAAGGTTAACTTTGAGAACCTGGTGAAAACAATGCTCCCTCTCCCCAGAAACTACCATATTCATTTTAAATGGAAGCAAGATTTTGTAGGTGGCTTGCAATGTTCATAGATCCCCTGAAGTCTATTCACTGTCTTCTAAATTTCCCTGGTCCCTGGAATTTATTCACCATCTTCCTAAAACTCCCTAAATTCCAAGGTCCTGCCATGAAACTGAGACTTGAAAACACATACAAGTTGAGACTTCCCTGGAAGTCCAGTGGTTAAAACACTGCACTTCCACTGAAGGGGGCACGGGTTCAACCACTGGTTGGGGAACTAAGATTCTGCATGCCCTGCTCATGGCCAAAAAATAGAAAAACAAAAAATACACACACAAGTTAAAGAGAGGAGTGAAGGAGGGTATCAGAGTGTCCTGCTGGGTTGAGAAATGCTTCCCTGGAAAAGATGTTTGAGCCACATTCTGAGTGCTAAATCTGATGTCCTCAGGAATAAGGACAGGTGGCGCAGACAGTGTTTGAAACCGCACAACTCAGAGTGGGATTTGAACCCACTGTCTTTTCATCGAGACCACACACCCGGTCTCAGGACTTAAGGAAGCTCAGGTTCTTTACATCTCGTTGCAGGAAGAACTTAGTGAGAGACAAAGCAGCAGATAAAAAGTGGATTTATTCAGAGAGATACACATTCCATAGACAGTATGTGGTCTGCCAAAAAGGCTGGAAGCCCTGAAATATGGGATGATTTGTTTTTATGGGCTGGGTAATTCCATCAGCTAATGAGTGGACAGATTAGTCCAACTATTTGGTGGAAGGGGTGGTGATTTCCAGAAATTGGGCCACTGCCCACTTGCTGGCATTTTATGGTCAGCCTGGGGATGATCCTGACCCCTGGATGAGTGTCATTAACTGTGTTATACATGAACATCACCAGGTGGTCAATACCGAAATCAGATTGATTATATTCTTTGCAGCCAAATATGGAGAGTTTCCATGCAGTCAGCAAAAACAAGACTGGGAGCTGACTGTGGCTCAGATCATGAACTCCTTATTGCCAAATTCAGACTGAAATTGAAGAAAGTAGGGAAAACCACTAGACCATTCAGAAAGAAAGAAAGAAAGTGAAGTCGCTCAGTCATGTTCGATTCTTTGCGACCCCATGGACTGTAGCCTACCAGGCTCTTCGGACCATGGGATTTTCCAGCAAGAGTACTGGTGTGGGTTGCCATTTCCTTCTCCAGGGGATTATCCCGAATCAGGGATTGAATTCAGGTCTCCTGCACTGCAGGCAGACACTTTACTGTCTGAGCTACCGGGAAGCCCTAAAGAATACTGGAGTGGGTTACCATGCCCTCCTCCAGGGGATCTTCCCAACCCAGTGATCGAATCCAGGTCTCCTGCATTGTGGGCAGATTCTTTACCAACTGAGCCACCAGGGAAGCCAGACCATTCAGGTATGAGCTAAATCAAATCACTTACGAATATACAGTGTAAGTGACAAATAGATTCAAGTGATTAGATCTGAAGAACTAAGAACTGAAGAACTATGGACAGAGGCTTGTAACACTCTACAGGAGGTGGTGATCAAAACCATCCCCAAGAAAAAGAAATGCAAAAAGGCAAAATGGCTGTCTGAGGAGGCCTTACAAATACCTGTGAAAAGAAGAGAAGCTAAAGGCAAAGGAGAAAAGGAAATATATACCCATTTGATTGCAGAGTTCCAAAGAATAGCAAGAAGAGATAAGAAAGCCTTCCTCAGTGATCAACGCAAAGAAATAGAGGAAAACAGTAGAATGGGAAAGACAAGTGACCTCTTCAAGAAAATTGGAGATACCAAGGGAATATTTCAGCAAAGATGGGCACAATAAAGGACATAAATGGTATGGACCTAACAGAAGCAGAAGATATTAAGAAGAGGTGGCAAGAATACACAGAAAAACTATACAAAAAATATCTTCACGACCCAGATAACCACGAGGGTGCAATCACTCACCCTGAGCCAGACATCTTGGAATGTGAGGTCAAGTGAGCCTTAGGAAGCATCACTACAAACAAAGCTAGTGGAGGTGATAGAATTCTAGTTGAGCTATTTCAAATCCTAAAAGATATGCAGTTAAAGTGCTGCATTCAATATGCCAGCAAATTTGGAAAAACTCAGCAATGGCCGAAGTACTGGACAAGGTCAGTTTTTATTCCAATACCAAAGAATGACAATGCCAAAGAATGTTCAAACTACCGCACAACTGCACTCATCTCACACACTAGCAAAGTAATGCTCATAATTCTCCAAGCCATGTTTCAGCAATATGTGAACCGTGAACTTCCAGATGTTCAAGCTGGTTTTAGAAAAGGCAGAGGAACCAGAGATCAAATTGCCAGCATCCGTTGCATCATCGAAAAATCAGGAGAATTCCAAAAAAGATCATTTACTTCTGCTTTATCAACTACACCAAAGTCTTTGACTGTGCGGATAACAACAAACTGGAAAATTCTGAAAGAAATGGGAATACCAGACCACCTGACCTGCCTCCTGAGAAACCTGTACACAGATCAAGAAGCAACAGTTAGAACTAGACAAGGAACAACAGACTGGTTCCAAATTGGGAAAGGAATATGTCAAGGCTGTATACTGTTACCTTGCTTATTTAACTTCTATGCAGAGTACATCATGTAAAATGCCAGGGTGGATGAAGCACAAGCTGGAATCAAGATTGCTGTGAGGAATATCAGTAACTTCAGATATACTGATGACACCACCTTTATGGCAGAAAGTGAAGAGGAACTAAGGAGCCTTTTGATGAAGTTGAAAGAAGAGAGTGAAAAAGTTGGCTTAAAACTCAACATTCAAAAAACTAAGATCATGGCATCATGCCCCATCACTTCATGGCAAATAGATGGGGAAACAATGGAAACAGTGACAGACTTTATTTTCTTGGGTTCCAACATCACTGCAGATGGTGACTGCAGCCATGAAATGAAAAGGTGCTTGCTCCTTGGAAGAAAAGCTATGAAAACCTAGACAGTATATTAAAAAAATAGAGACACCACTTTGCCAACAAAGTCCCATCTAGTCAAAACTATGGTTTTTCCAGTAGTCATATATGGACCATAAAGAAAGATGAACACTGAAGAACTGATGCTTTTGAACTGTGGTGTTGGAGAAGTCTCTTGAGAGTCCCTTGGTCTGCAAGGAGATCAAACCAGTCAATCCTAAAGGAAATTAGTCCTGAATATTCACTGGAAGGACTGATGCTGAAGCTGAAGTTCCAATACTTTGGCCACCTGATGTGAAGAACTGACTCACTGGAAAAGACCCTGATGCTGGGAAAGATTGAAGGCAGGAGGAGAAGGGGACGACAGAGGATGAAATGGTTGGGTCACTGCTTTGATGGACATGAGTTTGAGCATGATCCAGGAGATGGTGATGGACAGGGAAGTCTGGCGTGCTGCAGTCCATGGGGTCGCAAAGAGTCAGACATGACCGAGCAGCTGAACTGAACTGATTACAATGAGCACGTAATGTGGCTCAAGGTCCACTGGAAGTCGAATTTCTTCTGCCATCTTGGGCCTAGTTGGTTCTTACCAGTTTATGTCATGTCCTCACTGGCTGTGTGATTCCTTTAAAGATTGTGCCTTGACCCCTTCTTTCCTGTCTTGTGTTTGGGAAAGCATGGGAGCGGGAAGAGATGTGTCACTGGGGGAACTGAAAAACCTCAAGGAGATACAACCAGTCAATCCTAAAGGAAACCAGTCTTGAATATTAATTGGAAGGACTGATGCTGAAGCTGAAGCTCCAATACTTTGACCACCTGATGCGAAGAGGTGCCTTATGCTGATACTGGGAAAGACTGAAGGCGGGAGGAGAAGGGGACGACAGAGGATGAGGTGGTTGGATGGCATCACTGACTCAATGGACATGAGTTTGAGCAAGCTCTGGGAGATAGTGATGGACAGGGAAGTCTGGCATGCTGCAGTCCATGGGGTTGCAAAGAGTCAGACACGACTGAGCGACTGGAAAACAACAATACCCAGCGTGAGACAAGAAGGCGTGCTGGGGGAGGGTGTGTTGGTTGGAACTGGCCAGCAGGTTGGGAGAGGGTGGCTGCGGGGTGGGAAGGTGCTGCAATGCCTTATCCCTCGGGCGGGAGAACCAGACGTGACTTCAGGGGGAGCTGTCTGCTGAGGAGCTGGGGACAAATGGAAGGGTAAGATCCTGGGGGCCAGTTGTTCCCATGTACCCATCATTCAGGTCCAGGGCCTGGATGCGGGTGATACTCTGGGGTTGATAGGCGTGTACAGGCTGGAATGGCACTTAGGGAGGAGAATCAGCAGGACTCTGACTGACTGCAGGTCACCCATGTGCAGGATGGCGGGAATAAACTCCAGGTTTTTGCCTTAAGCAGTTGAGTGCACATTGAAATAGTTTCCAAAGGCATCCTTGGGCACAAACACCCTCCTCTTTTGCATGAATGCCAAGCTGACAGAATAAGGGTGCTCACGGGACACTTTTTTTCCCATTCAAAATGAAATAAGCTTTTGTAAATGATAGAAAGGATATTCCTTACAATGTAGGTGACCCAGCAGATTGGCTAGGAGAACATCCAGAGGAAACTGATGCTGTTGTTTCATCGCAAAGGTTGTGTGTAAGGCAGGTTTCTAATATCCCTACTGAGCCTGCGCCCAGAGCCCAGAGCCCCGACTACTGAGCCTGTATCCAGAGCCCGGAGCCCCGACTGCTGAGCCCGCATGCCCTAGAGCCCACGCTCAGAAATAACAGAAGCCACCGCCATGGGAAGCCCGCACATCACAGGTTGGAGTAGCCCCCTACGCGCCTGCAGCTAGAGAAAGCCGGAGCAGTAATGAAGACCCGGCACAGCCAAAAATAAAGGGTACAGTGCTTTCAACTAAATTTTACTTACTAAAAATGTTGGGTTGTTTTTTTTGAGATTTCCCTGGCTGTCCAGTGGTTAGGACTCAACGCTTCCACTGCCCGGGACCCGGATTAGATCCCTGACGGGAGAATGAAGATCCTGTCAGCTGTGTGGTGTGGCCAAAAACAATAAATTTAAAAAAAAATTTTTTTAAGTTATACTAATGTAGAAAAAAATTACTTTTTCCTAAAATTCTTTTAGCAATCAAACGGCATTCCTTTTATAACAAGAAAACTAATGCAAAGTATGTATATTTAAAAATGTGTACAGTAGACTTTATATATAAGGAATTTTCTTGAGTATCTCCAATGATTGAAGCAAAGAGAAAATATGTTCTGGCAAGCTACAGTTCATGGGGTTGCAAAAGACTCGGACATGACGGCACGCACACACACACACACATGTCCTTAGGTTGGTGTAAACTGAAGGGTAAACTATGGTCATCGTACTGTTACGAAAGTGACATGTGGAGTGAGGAGGGAAGCCCAGACGTGGCCCACCCCCGTGGCTCAGTTCACTGTCCTACGGGGGAAGGAGACCCAGCTTAGTTCACAGACCCTCGCGCCCCTCTCCAGGGCTCTGGAGACCCTGCTCCTGCCGTGGCCACCTCCCCACCCCCTGCCTGACGGCTGGCAGGTGGTGATGCGTGTCCTGACCTGGGTGCTGCTGGCACTGCACTCAGAACTTGCCTTGGGGTTTAAACTGAAGCTAGTTGCACAGGAGCAGCTCCACCCAAGCACTGGTGTGTGTACACAGTGAGGATCATCAGAAGGCTTCGAGAATTTGAATGTCATCCCACCTCCTGTGTATATAATCTTTGTGGTAGATGCAGTGTATCTAAAAACCAGGCTTTTTCCAAAACAGTGTGCAAGAAAAAATGTATAACCTTTTTCTTATTTGAAATTGACAGAACTCTTTTTTTTCAGTTTATTTTTTAATTGGAGTATAATTGCTTTATAATATTGCATTAGTTTCTGCCATACAGCAACATGAATCAGCCACAGGTATACATATGTCCCCTCCCTCTTGAGCCTCCCTCCCACCTCCTGCCTCATCCCACCCTGCTAGGTTGTCACAGAGCACCAGGTTAGATCCCTGCATCATATAGCAAATTCCCACTGGGTATCTATTTTACATCTGCTAATGTATATGTTTCAGTGCCACTCTCTCAATTCTTCCCTCCCTCTCCTTCCCCGGCTGTGTCCACAAGTCTGTTCTCTGCATCTGTATCTCCACTGCTGCCCTGCAAATAGGTTCATCAGTACCATCTTTTTACATTCCATATATATATATATATATGTATATATATATGTTAATATTCAATAATTTTCTCTTTCTGACTTCATTCTGTTTAACAGGCTCTAGGTTCATCCACCTCACTAGAAATAACTCAAATGTGTCTTTTTTTATGACTGAGTAATATTTCACCGTATAGACTCTGTACCACAGCTTCTTTATCCATTCATCTTGACAGAACTCCTGACAATGATTGAACCTCTCTGCTTTGCCCCATGATGCTGGCTGCCAGGAATATAACTGTCAAGTAGACAGACACATATGTTGGCAATTGGTCTAAAAGTATTTTCCCCAGATTGCACCTGGGTGTATAGTGGCAGAGGGGCTCAGGCAAATTTGGTCTAACCCATCTTGATGTCACTACTAGACCATGTTCTTAAATTCAGCTTTTATCTTGTGACTTCTGGGGTTTCAGTGCCTCCCTATTTAAGACCTGCATATGATTTTAAGGCTTCCCTGGTGGCTCAGATGGTAAAGAGTCTGCCTCCCAATGCAGGAGACCCAGGTTTGATCTCTGGGTTGGGAAGATCCCCTGGAGAAGGGAATGGCCATCCACTCCAGTATTCTTGCCTGGAGAATCCCATGGACAGAGGAGCCTGGTGGGCTGCAGTTCATGGGGCTGCAAAGAGTCAGAGACGACTGAGCAACTAGCACTCACAGCAAACCAGCATTAGCCCAACTTTGCTGAAATCAGCCTTATCTCCTCAATGTTTCAGACCCACAAAGACCCATTCTTGGGTCTGAATGTTTGCTTATACTGTTTACATTCCTACTGCACTCAATTTTAATAAAGCCTCTTTTGGTGTTCCATCCCCAACTTACAAAAATAGATGCTATAAAATGACATTACAGGACTTTCCTGGAGGTGCAGTGGATAAGAAATCACCTGCCAATGCAGGGGACACGGGTTTGACCCCTGGTCTGGGAAGATTCCACATGCCATGGGGCGACTAAGCCTGGGCACCACAGCTACTGTGCCCGCAAGCGGCAGCAACTGAAGCCCACACGTCCTGGAGCCTGTGCTCGGCAGCAAGAGAAGCCACCGCAATGAGAGGCGTGCGCACAGCAACGAAGACCAGCACAGCCCAAACTAAACAGAATAAAGAAATTAAATTTTAAAGTGACATTAGATTGTTCACAACAAGCAAAGTCCACTATAATACTTACAGTGCTGCTTATGAGACCCACAGGAGGAAGCTTCACTCAGACCTCTCTGCTGTACAACCAGCATCTTCATCTCTTCCAGAAATGACGATGTGTCATCAATTGTGTTCCTCTGCTTGCTTTTGGAGAAGGAAACGGCAACCCACTCCAGTACTCTTGCCTGGAAAATCCCACAGACGGAGCAGCCTGTTAGGCTACAGTCCATGGGGTCACAAGGAGTCGGACACGACTGAGAGACCTCACTTTCACTTTCAGTTGGTTTGCTTTAACCACTAGGAAGCCCAGACTCTCCTGTGCATCGCTTCTTTCGTACTGCACAGGTCCTTACTACACGGCTTGACTGTTGCAGCTTTTCCATTGACCCACGTCATTCTTGCCTTGAGGGGCGAGGGTGGTCTCTTTTTCCTTTAAAATGCATGTCTGTATTTTTAAAGGGGACAGATGTTTGCTCATCTGACATTTCCCACGCTCAGGAGTCCCGGCACCATGCCTCACGGATCTGGAGTCCAGGCGTGCCTGGGACCGACTTCTCCCCTGCGGCGTGGATCCCCGTCCCGTCTCATGGACTGTTCACAGAACCTACCTCCTGTCCCCGGAGCTGGAGTCCTTACTTATGCGATGGCTTTAGCTGGGGCCTACTCCCAGCCTCCAGGGAGCATTCACAGCACAGCTGTTTGCTTCCCTCCTAGAGCCAGCAGGAACACCTCTTGGGCCCTGAATCCCCCACGGGGATTCTTTGTCTTTGTCTTCTTTGTTTTTTGTGTCCCCCCCCCCCCCCATTTTATAAAATTGAAGTATGGTTGATTTACAGTGTTGTGCCAGTCTCTGCTGTATAGTAAGTGACTCACTTATACACATATACATTCTTTTTATATTCTTTTCCATGATGATTTATCACAGGATATTGAATGCAGTTCCCCGTGCTACAGTAGGACCTGGTTGTTTATCCGTCCTGTGTATACTAGTTTGCATCTGCTAATCCCAATTTCCTAATCCATCCGTTTCCTTCCCCCAACACCTTTGGCAACCCAACCCTGCTTCCTATGGCTATGAGTCTCTTTCTGTTTCATACATAGGTTCATTTGTGCCATATTTTAGGTTCCACATATAAGGTGTATCATACGGTATTTGTCTCTTTCTGATTTAACTCACTTAGTATGATAATCTCTAGTTGCATCCGTGTTGCTGCAAATGGCGTTATTTCATTCTTTTTATGGCTGAGTAATAGTCCATTGTATAGATATGTACCACATCTTCTTTATTTATCCGCCTGTTGGCAGACAGGTTGTTTCTGTGTTTTGGCTATTGCAAATAGCGCTGCTGTGAGCACAGGGGTGCATGGGTCTTTTTAAATTATTATTTTCTGGGGGTATACACCCAGGAGTTTGATTGCAGGATCATATGGGAGCTCTAGTTTCAGTCTTCTGAGGAACCTCCATATTCTTCTCCATAGTGGCTGCGCCAACTTGCATCCCCACTAGCAGTGCGTGAGGGCTCTCTCTTCTCCACTCCCGCTCCAGCATTTGTTATTTGTAGATTTTTAAAATGATGGCCATAAATCGGACAGGTGTGAGGTGATGCCTCATTATAGTTTTGATTTGCATTTCTCTAGGAATTAGTGATGCTGAGCATCGTTTTATGTGCCTATTGGACGTCTGTATGTCTTCTTTGAAAAAAATATCTATTAAGGTCTTCTGCCCATTTTCCAGTTGTTTGGTTATTTAGCTGTTGAGCAGGCTTTTAGTGTCTTTGACTTCATCCTCAGCAACCAGCCAGAGAAAATGCTCTGTTTTAAGAGTGTCACCTGATTAGACTAGGCTCACCCAGCTCATCCACATATTTTAAGGTTAATTGAATTGTGATTTAATTACATCTTCAAATCCCCTTCCCCGTGGTTCCTAGGTGAGTATTGGGTTGAATGGAGGACTATTCAAGTGTGAACAAAAACATGCCATGATTTACAGAATATATTTTTATTTTGAAAAGAGCAATAGTTGCAGTGTCCCACCTTTGTGTAAGAAAAAGAGTAAAACAGGAAAGAGGCCAGCATTTTCTAATATTTTCAAAAAGAAAGAATGGAAGGATAAATAAAAATCAATGAAAACAATGTTTTATACGGGTAGGAAGAGAACAGGAGACAGAGGCAAGGATGAAAGTGTGTTCTCCGAATGTGCCTGCTTTGTTGTTTACACTTCAGACAAAATTAAGTACAAAATCATAAAGCAATTTCTAAAAACTGCAAACAACCCAGTATCAAGTTTGTGCTGTAACTCCTCAGAGGAGAAATATTCAAAGTGCTTTTAAATCACAGTATTTTGACACTACCACTCTATACTTTAGGGACAAAAGATAACCCTATTAAGAAACTTTAACCTAAAAAAAAAAAAAAAAAAAAGAAACTTTAACCTGCATCCAGTGTTCTTGTCAATGTTAATATTGCTATTGCTGGAGTTGTTTTCTTCCCCAATTTTAAAAATTGTGGTAAAATACACATAGAATTTAATTTACTTTCTCAACCACTTGTAAGTGTACAGATTAGTGGTATTATGATCACAGACATTACCATTACACCTCTCCTGAACTCTTTTCCTATTGCAGAACTGAAACATCATACCCGCTAACCAACTCTTCTTTCGTCCTCCTGCCCAGTCTCTGGCGATTGCCATCCTACTTCCTGTCTATACCATACTGACTTCTCTCAGTACCTCCTATACAGGTAGAATCATACAGTATTTGTTGTTTTGTGACTGGCTTATGTAGTTTAGCGTGATGTCCTTAAGGTTCAACCAAAAGTGAAAGTGAAAGTCGCTCAGTGGTGTCTGACTCTTTGAGACCCCACAGACTAATCCATGGAATTCTCCAGGCCCGAATACTGGAGTGGGTAGCCTATCCTTTCTCCAGTGGATCTTACTGACCCAGGAATCAAACTGGGGTTTCCCGCATTGTGGGCAGATTCTTTACCAACTGAGCTATCAGGGAAGCCCTTAAGGTTTAACCAAGTTGTAGCATATTGCCGAATTCCTTTTTCAGACTGAGTAATATACTACAGAGTGTGAGTGTGTGTGTGTGTGTGTGCGTGCGCGTGCATGCGCGTGCTACATATGCTTATCCATCATCTATCATTGGTCACTTGGGTTGCTTTTACATTTTAGTAATGCTGTTATGAACATGGGGTTACAAATGTTGCTTCGAGACCTTGCTTTCAATTCTTTTCAGCATCTACTCAAAGGTGGAGTTGCTGAATTATGTGGAAAGACTATCTTTTGTTTTGAGGAATTACCGTTCCATTTTCCGGAGCAACTGTACCAGTTTACCTTCCCATCAGCAGAGCACAAGTGTTTCAGTTTCCCTACATCCTCTCCAATGCTTGTTGTTCTTATAGTAGCCATCCTAAAGGGTGTGAAGTTTTACTGTGTATTTTTGCAGACCACTTCACATCCCTCTTGGGGCTCAGTTCAGATCAGTTCAGTCGCTCAGCTTTGTCTGACTCTTTGCGACCCCATAAATCTCAGCACGCCAGGCCTCCCTGTCCATCTTAAACTCCTGGAGTTTACCCAAACTCATGTCCATCGAGTTGGTGATGCCATCCAGCCATCTCATCCTCTGTCGGCCCCTTCTCCTCCTGCCCCCAACCCCTCCCAGCATCAGAGTCTTTTCCAATGAGTCAACTCTTCGCATGAGATGGCCAAAGTATTGGAGTTTCAGCTTCAGCATCAGTGCTTCCAATGAACACCCAGGACTGATCTCCTTTAGAATGGACTGGTTGGATCTCCTTGCAGTTCAAGGGACTCTCAAGAGTCTTCTCCAACACCACAGTTCAAAAGCATAAATTCTTTGGTGCTCAGCTTTCTTCACAGTCCAACTCTCACATCCATACATGACCACTGGAAAAACCATAGCCATGACTAGAGGGACCTTTGTTGGTGAGGTGGGACAAAAATGATGCTGTTTGCTTAGCTCTGTTTTATTTGATTCTTCCCCTTCCTTCTTTCATCTGCATCCAGTCCTGTAACCTAGCTTCTCCATGCATATCTTCTTCTTCATTGACCTCCCTTTTCTCTGAGTTCTCCTGTTAAGATACTTCCGCAGGTCATGATTGTGGTTGCTCACTAGTGTTTCATGTGGAATTGTCCTGTTGCCCCACCTGATCTACTTTTTACCAGTGGGGACCATGGCTTACTTTTCTGAAACATCTCATATGATACTATAGCAAGCATAATGGTAATGAATGGTAATGAAACTTAGCTTTCACCTTATTAACCTGGGGAACACTGAGCGTATCCTCTTCAGAATTGCAGGAAACTATAAGGATGCTTGAGGCTCATGTTTTGGATCTGGGAGACCATTCACTTGGGTAACTTCTTGAGCTCCTCCTGTGTGTTTCTGACTGGACACACTTGGCTCTGCAACAACACCCTCTGAGGAGAACGGGGGCCTGGGTTGGGGAGGGGCAGGTAGGATGGGCTCTGACCCTTGAGTCCCACTCCTTCCACAGTCCCAGACCTTCCACAGGGAGGTCTGGGGTGTGCCCCCCACAGTGCTCACTCCTTCTGGGGAGTGAAACCAAGTCCACCTAAAACTGAGTTCATCTGCCCAGTTTTTGATGAACCTCTCTCTCCAAAATGTGAGTCCTTTTCTTGTCCAACGCCTGTTCTCCTCAAGATGAAGAATTAAGGGACAGGCGGGAGATGAGACTGAGCAGGACCCTGCGGGCCCTCCAGGTATAAAAGCTTCTGTGTCACCGATTTCTTGCTGGTAGGAAGGAGGCTTTCAGCATCCTAGACCTTTCCTGAGTTCCAAAGGGCAGATTCAAACAGTTACTCATTACGGGATGGGGAAGCAGAAAGAAGCAATAGCATGAGATGGGGCCGGGTCCTGGTTCCTGCTCAGAGGACATGCATAACAACACGATACATGTGTCTGAGTTGTTCTGCAGGAACTAAAGCCCCACCCAGTTAGAGGTGGTGACTTCCGGCTGAGTGCAAGCAAGAGGACCCCAGAGTGTTTGGAACCAGAGGCTGACATTGGAGATACCTAGAGCACCACTCTGTCACCTCACCACCAACCAGTCAGAGGAGGGTTAGGCACTCTGCGGCCTGTGTTATTCGTCATTCAGTTGTGTCTGACTCTTTGTGACCTCCTGGACTGTAGCCTGCCAGGGTCCTCTGCCCATGGGATTCTCCAGGCACGGATACTGGAGTGGGTAGCCATTTCCTTCTCCAGGGGATCTTCCCGATTCAGGGTGAACCTGTGTATCCTTTGGCTCCTGCACTGGCAGGTGGACTCTTTACTGAGCTGCCTGGAAGCTCCACACACTATGCAAACCTCCTAGGAAATTTTGCCCATAAAAACACCTTTGCCAAAACTGTTACCGAATGCATGTTCCTGTGCTAAATGCACAGTGTGGCCAATGATACCAACAGCAGACAGTTTGGAGCAGAGAAAGTTTTACTGAAGGGCTAGGCAAGGAGACTGGTGCCTTGTATCCAAGGAACCCCCAAACTCACCGAAGGGTTTCAGCAAAGCATTTTCAAAGGCCATTTTTAAAGGTATGGCTGGTTTTGCAGACCTGACACAAGAATTCCATGTTCTCACAGATGTCCAAGTACGTCAGGTCACAAAGATCCTATAAAGCTACAAGACAAATGTTATTCTGTTTTACAACTTTTTTTAAAAAAAAATCTCTATTTGGTGGGAAAAGTGTTAACTTTTAAAAGGGCAGGGACTTGATTATGGGCTCGCCTGTATATTTTAGGCTATAGACAACATTCCTAACCCAAAGCAAAAACCATAGACTGCAAAGGTTATAGTAAAACAACTGACCCAATATGGGGTCAGATTTGTTCTTCCCTGTTAGAGTCTTGCAATAGAACGTATTTTACTCCAAACTCCAAAATTTTGGTTTGATGGGCTTCCCTGGTGGCTCAGAGGGTAAAGAATCTGCATGCAATGCAGGGTATGCAGGCAGGCACAGGAATCAAATTCCACAACAGGAGGACTGGGGTCCCATGGGAGTCTGACCCACGTGCCACTCCTTTGGGTCTCAGCCAAACACAACCTGGAGCACATATCCGAGGTCCTCATGCCCGAGTCCCTGCCTGTCACGGCCTTGATTTAACCCACAACATCCAGAATCCAGTGTGTTAGCAACCCCGATGCCCAAGACCCACTTCCTACCGGGCAGCCCCCGGAGCCTGGAACCCTTCTCTCCCAGCACCAGCCCACGCCCTTCCGCCTGCACCAAGACTACAAGTCCCAGCGTGCAGCGCGGCCCTTGTACTGTCCCGCCGGCCCACGTTGGCATCCGCCGGGGGCGCGCCGCCCGGAGCACGTGCGCGCTGACGTCGACGTGCCAACGTGACTGGCGGTTGCGGCGCTCTGAGTTTCTGGGCCCGCACCGGTTCCAATCCGGCGGCGGGAGCTGTGGGCCCGCGATTCAGTTTGAGGGTGCCGCGCTGTGTAAATTTGCGAGGCCGTTGGGAAGGGCCGTCTCTTGTAGCCTCTTCCCCTGGGCCTGCGGCTCCGCGTCCCAGATGGACAAGGTGTGCGCCGTGTTCGGAGGCTCCCGGGGCATCGGCAGGGCGGTGGCCCGCTTGATGGCCCAGAGAGGCTATCGACTGGCCATCGTCGCCCGGAATCTGGAGGGGGCCAGAGCCGCGGCCGGGGACCTGGGCGGTGGGTACCGACCGGGGTCGCACCCCCTCTGCGCGGCCGGTGTGGGTCTGAGAAGCCGTCTTGTGCGCCCTCCGCCCGCAGGCGGCAGACCCGCCGTGCTGAGGGGCGGCGCAGGCGTGCTTGGGTCTCGCGAGGAGGCCCGCGCCTCGGGCGTGTGCGCATGTGCAGGCAGTGCCGCCTTGGGCATCCGGGTTGTGGGTGGGCTCTTTTCCTGGCGTCCGCAGCGTTGAAGCACTGTATGCCTTGATGACCTTCACCAAGGGACAGTGAGATTGTTCCGCCAGATTCCGCTTAAGTCCCGTTTTCTCCTGTCTATTAGAAATGGATTCGCAGTTGGTTTGCGAATTTCAGTCTCTGGCTGGTAGTGAGACGGGGTGCTGTGAAGGTTCGAGCTCGCAGCTAAGAGTTAGGAGGGCTGGGCTCAGAGGCACCTTGTTCACTGTCGGGGCACCTTTACGCAACGTCACCCCGACTTCACATAGGCCTCCAGAGCTTTAAGAAGGTAATTTTAGTGTTAATGTACCACGCAAGGTTAGCCAGAAGACAAAGAATTGTTTACCTTTCCTTTTTTTTAAAAAAAAAATGGCAGTGTTAAGTGGTATAATGTTGATAAAGATTGCTTTCTTTGAAGTTGAATTTTTTTTTTTTTTTTTGTATTTAAACATTCGCAGAAAGTGGACTTTAAAAACCAGGTAACAGTTTTTAGTAAATTTTTTTTTTTTCATGATTTTGTGCTTTCAACATTTTAAAAAATGGCTTCTTGCTTTGTTTCATCCCTTCTAATAGTCACGCTATAATACTAGCTATATAAGATTGTGCTATAGTTTAAACAGAAAAAACGGTAGTGTTTATTTCAAAGCCAGGAAACCAGTTCGACAAGAATGTAACTGAATTAAACATTAAGCTTATGTATGCAAGCGTGTTCAGTCGTGTCCCACTCTTTGCAACCCCACCGACAGTAGCCCCGCCAGGCTCCTCTGTCCATGGAATTTTCCAGGCAAGAATACTGGAATGGGATGCCGTTTCCTTCTCCAGGGGGTCTTCCCAGCCCTGGGATTGAACTCTTGTCTCTTGTGCCTCCTGTATTGCAGGCAGATTCTTTACCACTAAGCCACTGGGAATGTATCAAGTTTCCAAAAAAGGAATATAAAACTGAGAAAACTGCTGAATTAAGTGGCATAGGGTCAGTGTCAAAACTGTAAATATTGGTAGGTGACTCATACAAAGTGTTATGAACATGAGAAAGGTGCTCCCGCACTTTTGTTGATTAAAAAAGTGTTTTAAGGTTGCATAATTTGCTCCTGCTTGTTCCCCACCTTCCTCCATCCAGTTTCTTAGACTGAACTCCATGAGATCAGGAATCTGGAACTTAATCGTCCTTTATCTCAAGTTCTGGATAGAACAGATGTAAGGCTTCCATGGTGGCTCAGATGGTGAAGAATCCGTCTGCAATGCAGGAAGACACGGGTTGGATCCTTGGGTTGGGAAGATCACCTGGAGAAGGGAATGGCTACCCCCGCCAATATTTTTGCCTGGAGAATTCCATGGACAGAGGAACCTGGTGGGCTATAGCCTGAAAGGTTGCAAAGAGTCAGACCCTACTGAGTGGGGCATGACTGAATGATTGACACTACTACACTAGCTCATCGTAGTTGTTTGATGAATGTGTACTGAATCATGTTTACAAACAAGGTATACTTTATTTGTAACTTTAATTTTGTTGTGTAGGAGATCATCTGGCATTGAGCTGTGATGTTGCCAAGGAACATGATGTTCAAAATACATTTGAAGAGATAGAGAAAAACTTAGGTCGCGTTAATTTTTTGGTAAATGCAGCTGGAATTAACAGGTTGGTCACAAATTTAAGTACATTTCTAATTTTTTTCCTCCTAATTTTCTTTTGATTAATATGAGTTAGTATATTAAATTGTTTTACTTCTAATTGGAAGCAAAGGTATGTATTTTAAAATTTGGTCTGCAAGCTGCACGCTCTTTTCATTGTTTTATATTGAGATTATAATAAGGGTTTCATTTAGTTTTTTGTGTGTCAAAGTGTTATTACAGGGAAAAAACCCCTTTAAACTAAATGTGTGCTATTGGAATAGTTATATGTGTGTGTAGTACAGGTATAATATGATGCCTGGAAAGTGTACATATTAGGGGTACAGTTTAGTTTTACCATTGTAATCAACACTCATATTGAGCTGAAGAACTTTACCAGAAATCCAGAAGACTCTCTTGTTTTCTTCCCAGTTAGTACTTCCTTTTAGGTGACCACTGTCGTGACTATTTATGTTTCCTTGCAGATCAAGTTTAAAATGGGCTGTCCAGGTGTTCTAACTCAGAGGCAAAGCTCTTCTTATATTCTACTTCTGGAAAAATAATGTTATCTATTTGTTGATTTTAATTTGTCTTGCCCCATTTTTAAATCACATGGGATTGTTTTGGTTTGATTCTGCTTTTTGGTAGGGATAACCTGTTAGTAAGGACAAATGCTGAAGAGATGCTGTCTCAGCTCCACACTAACCTCCTGGGCTCCATGCTGACCTGTAGAGCTGCCGTGAGGACGATGATTAAACAGCAGAGCGGGTCCATTGTGAATGTGGGTGAGTCTTCACCTCTGCGTGTGTGGTATTATCTATGGCACCACAGAAATTTAGTCAACTGATTTGCAGTTTATTTACCTGTGAAACTTGGACAGAATGTGTCTTTGTTATCCATGGAAAAAGGATTTTATTAACTGATTAATAGGTGAAGCAGGAATCACCAATCCACATCCTTCTAGCGGTCAAGCAGGTGTTATGGAGTGACACCACCGGGCACTGGGGCAGTGACAGCTCACGCTGGGAGACACATGACCTCAGGCACCCAGCTTTGGTGTCCAGAGGCTGTGTGGAATAGCCCCGATCCAGCAGGTTGTTGCTGTGCACAAATATGGTTCAGTGTGACCCGATATTTTGCATATTTAAGAGAAATTGGACATCCTGATTCTTACATGAAACCAAATTTTCAAAATGTGATCAAGGAATGAAAAACTTGTAGTTGGTGAGGGCTAAAAAATGACTTCTGCAGTGACTGCGTGTGTCACTAGTAAATCCAGCACAGAGGTCTGGGAGGTTTTCTTAAGAGAATAACCTTTAAGAGAATAACCTTTTCAGTGTTTAGAATGGATGTTATGTAATTCCTGGGCTTCAGGTCACCTGCCCTACAGGGCAGAGTAGAGTATGTGCCTGTAGACTTTAAAATGCAGAGTGACTTGAAATTTCGTTTCAGTGTGGTGGTTTGAGACTAGCAGCATGCCTGCCATCTCCCATTTAAGCCGTGATACCTTATAGGCCACAAAAAAGGGATGCTGCTCTTCGAGTAGGTGACCCTACTCTAATACAGGAACTGTCTTTCCAAGCCAGAATACAGAGTGCTTCCTTTTTGATATTGACCAAAGGAAAGAATATTGTGCTAGTAACAATTAGAACATTTTGGGCATGTACCCTTAAAAATGTGAGAGGTCGATTTCTTCTAAAAGATTCGTAACTAAGTTGACTTTTGCCTTCTGACATAGCCAGATAATGATATGGCTTCTTGTAAGCTGGTATACTACCACATCCTGGGAAAGGAGGGTGTATTTGTTCAAGTCTAAAACATGCCCTTTTTAGACATACATAAAACAAAATCTCATATCAGTCTTTTGCTTACATGCAGACTTTTAGACTTGTGCTGTAAGTCAATAAAATAGACTATTGAAAATAATTTAGGAGACTCTTATGACCAAAGAGGTTACTGTAAATTTCTGGAAAGACGTTGGTATTTCAAAAGTTACTGCTTTGCAGAGGAACAGCTGTGTGGTGGAACCTCGGCTGCTCAAGCCTCCTGCTCAGCCTTGCCTCCAAGTCTGTATTTTTCCTTTTGTGTTTCTCCTTGTTGCTCTTCCTCCCCCAAATCCCTTTCTCTATCCAGCTGCATTTCCTCTGTCTGATCAGTGACTTTTCTCACTCTCTCTGTACTCATCCTTTCTCTTCCTTTGTCTTTAACTGACATGTAATACCTAATGTGGATAAATATTTTATCCTTGGACTTGCTGATCATAAGAAGTATGTGGAGTGTTTTTATTTTCTAAAATTAAATTACTTTCTCAAAAATTTTATGAAGTTCTTGATTACTTTTTATATTACATGAAGTTAAGTTACACGGCTCAAAATAGCCTGGAGTTAAAACTCCCCTCCAGGTCCTCCCCACCATTCTATGCAAAACAAAGAACTCTCTCACCCAAATTAAAAAATGGACTTTAAGGCTGATTATGCCCAGCTCCCACCCAGTCCAGCCTCTGGCTGATCTCCAGAAATCCTTGCCCCAGCCGTTTAAGAGATAACTCCTCCGAACAACCTTGGAGAAGAACAGGCCCCCTTAAGACAGTAGCTTTCCACATACATGCCTCTATATGCTTACTGTTTTCTTGGGTTAGTGCATCCACTCGCTAATCTCACTGCTGCCCCTTCTGCCTCATTAAAGGTGATCTGTTCCTGTACAGTGCTAGTCTCATTCTTTTCCCAAACCTCGCCTTCTCTAACTCTTTACCCTACATTACATATACAGGTCATTGATGCAGAAAATGACTTCCCCAATTTCTGTTCTGCAAGAATTTATTTGCATACAGTTGATACTTGGGTTATAAATTATTCTTTCATATTCATATAATTGAGCCACCCAAGAATCTTTATATTAGGCAGTACAAGTTGATACATATCTGAAGGTAACTAAATTGCAATTTTACAAGAAGTTTACAATAGAAGCTTTGCTAATTTAATCAACAGTAGTTGAAATTTAGTAAAATTTTTCTTCGAATGAACTGTTTTTTAGCTGGAAATAAAAACTTTGTGCCTGTGTTATAGGTCATAAAATCAGTCTTTACCTGGCTTGTCGGTTCTGGTTTTAACCTCTTCCTCCTGGAAGCCTCTATAAACTCTGTAGACTTTTTATCATGCTTCCCCTCCTCAGAGATGAGCGTGGGTTCCTGTGACTTAGTGGATCAGTTCTCAGCCACCGCCTAGTCCTCCGGGTTCTACGGGAGTTTTCTTTGGCTCCTGTTTCTGAGCAGACTCAGACTCTAAGTCTTGCTACTCAAATGACAATGGTTAGAATTCCTCATTTTAGCAAAGAACAAGGTAAGGGTGTGTACCTTGTTTGTTTACTATAGACTATCTGAATGTGCAGAATAATAACCCTATGAATGTGGTTTGAATTTGCTCTCATTTCTTTTTCTAGGAAGTGTTGTTGGTCTAAAAGGCAATTCTGGCCAGTCTGTATACAGTGCCAGTAAAGGAGGATTAGTCGGATTTTCACGTGCTCTTGCCAAAGAAGTAGCAAAAAAGAAAATTAGAGTGAATGTAGTTGCACCAGGTCAGTGGAAACTTCTTTTTTCTTTTAATTTATGTGAATCTGTGGTTTTATAAAATAATAGCAAAGGCTGGTCTTGTGTCGGTAAGTATGCCATCGTCACCAAGCACTCTCAGAGGTCTGGGGACAGGAGCAGGGAACCCACAGGGGACATGGAGCAGGGTGGTGGTGGGATTTGAACTCTGTCTGATGGAGCTGGGGGCCGAGACTCATGCCAGGCACGCTGCATCCGTGCTGGACACAAGAGAAACTCCCCATTTAAAAGTCAGGTATAACTTGGAACTCTCAAGAACTGAATGTACGAATGTCAAGTAAGTGGGGTGAGGCGTGTTGGTGACGTATATACTGCAGTTGAGTGGGCCGAAGTTGTGTCCCTCTGCAGAACTGTTTGCATTTTAATTGTCTTTGTCCTCTTTGGGGATGTGTTACCGATTTGCTACTCACTGGGATACAGTGTTTGCTAATTTAGACATTGTCAGTTTGTCAAAGCATAACTTTTCAAACAATGCATCCATTACCTAATATAGTCCCTGCATCTAGATTAAAGAAGTAACACATCTGTATACTTAAAATATCTGAAGAGCACTGTCGTATGATGTGCTTTTCATAACAGCACGAATCAGAGGAGGCAATCCAACAAGGCTGCCTTGGTGATGTCCTTTGTACATTCCATGGCATCATTGGCTGCAGTAACTGACCTACTGATAACCTCAGAGACTGCGGGTTTGGTTCCAGATACCGCAGGAGAGTGCGAATCACAGTAAAGCAATCAGCAAACTTTGTTTCCCAGTGCATATAGAAATTACGTTTATACTATACTGTAGTCTATTAAATGTGCAGTAACACTGTATCTAGAAAACCAGTGTTCATACCTTAATTTAAAAATACCATAAGATCCTCTTTGACCCATCTCCTAAAGTAATGGAAATTAAAAAAAAAGCAGATGGGACCTAATTAAGCTTAAAAGCTTTTGCACAAAAAAGACAATACAAATAAGATGGAAAGGCAGCCCTCAGAATGGGAGAAAATAATTGCAAACAAACAACTGACAAAGAATTAATCTCTAAAATATATAAGCAGCTCATGCAGCTCAATATGGGAAAAACAGACAACCCCATCAGAAAATGGGTAGAAGACCTAAACAGACATTTCTGCAAAGAAGACATCCAGATGAGCAATAGATACGTGAAAATATGCACCACATTGCTCAATAAGACACATGTAGCCCAGCATTACCTGTAGCACTATTTACAGTAGCTAGGACATGGAAGCAGCCTAGATGTCAATCAACAGCTGAATGGATAAAGAAGCTGAGGTACATATCAGTTCAGTCGTGTCCGACTCTTTGTGACCCCATGAACTGCAGCACGCCGGGCTTCCCTGTCCATCACCAACTCCCGGAGCCTACTTAAACTCATGTCCATCACATCGGTGATGCCATCCAACCATTTCCTCCTCCCACCTTCAGTCTTTTCCAGCATCAGGGTCTTTTCCAGTGAATTGTTTTTTTGCATCAGGTGGCCAAAGTATTGGAGTTTCAGCTTCAGCATCAGTCCTTCCAGTAAATATTCAGGACTGATTTCCTTTAAGATGGGACTGGTTGGATCTCCTTACTGTCCAAGGGACTCTTGAGTCTTCTCCAGCACTATAGTTCAAAAGCATCAATTCTTTGGCACTCAGCTTTCTTTATAGTCCAGCTCTCACATACGTACATGACTACTGGAAAAACTATAGCTTTGACTAGACGGACCTTTGTTGGTAAAGTAATGTCTCTGTTTTTTAATATGTTGTCTAGGTTGGTCGTAACTTTCCTTCCAAGGAGTAAGTGTTTTTAATTTCATGGCTACAATCACCATCTGCAGTGATTTTGGAGCCCAAGAAAATAAAGTCTGTCACTGTTTCCATTGTTTCCCCATCTATTTGCCATGAAGTGATGGGGCAGGATGCCATGTTCTTAGTTTTCTGCATGTTGAGTTTTAAGGCAGATTTTTCACTCTCCTCTTTCATTTTCATCAGGAGGCTCTTTATTTCTTTGCTTTCTGCCATAAGGGTGGTGTCATCGGCTTATCTGAGGTTACTGATATTTCTCCTGGCAATCTTGATTCCAGCTTATGCTTCATCCAGCCCAGCATTTTGTATGATGTACTCTGCATATAAGTTACATAAGCAGGGTGACAGTATACAGCCTTGACGTACTCCTTTCCTGATTTGGAACCAGTCTTTTGTTTCATGTCCGGTTCTTACTGTTGCTTCTTGACCTGCATACAGATTTCTCAGGAGGCAGGTCAGGTGGTCAGGTATTCCTATCTCTTTAAGAATTTTCCACACTTTGTTGTGATCCACACAGTCAAAGGCTTTGGCATAGTCAATAAAGCAGAAGTAGATGTTTTTTCTGGAACTTTCTTGCTTTTTCGATGATCCAGTGGATGTTGGCAGTTTGATCTCTGGTTCCTCTGCCTTTTCTAAATCCAGCTTGAACATCTGGAAGTTCGCAGTTCACGTACTGTTTGAAGCCTAGCTTGGAGAATTTTGAGCATTACTTTACTAGCGTGTGAGATGAGTTTAATTATGTGGTAGTTTGAACATTCTTTGGCATTGCCTTTCTTTGGTATTGGAATGAAGACTGACCTTTTCCAATCCTGTGGCCATTGTTGAGTTTTCTAGATATGCTGCCATATTGAGTGCAGCATTTTCACAGCATCATCTTTTAGGATTTGAAATAGCTCAACTGGAATTCCATTACTTCTGCTAGCTTTGTTCATAGCGATGCTTCCTAAGGCCCACTTGACTTCACATTCCAGGATGTCTGGCTCTAGGTGAGTGATCATACCATCCTGGTTATCTAGGTCGTGAAGATCTTTTTTGTATAGTTCTTCTGTGTATTCTGACTTCCCTGGTGGCTCAGAGAGTAAAGCATCTGCCTATAATGCAGGAACCTAGGTTCGATTCCTGGGTTGGGAAGATCCCCTGGCGTAGGGCATGGTAGCCCACTCCAGTATTCTTTAGGGCTTCCCTGGTAGCTCAGACAGTAAAGCATCTGCCTGCAGTGCGGGAGACCTGGATTCAATCCCTGGTTCGGGAAGATCCCCTGGAGGAAGAAATGGCAACCCACTCCAATACTCTTGCTGGAAAATCTCATGGTCCGAAGAGCCTGGTAGGCAACAGTCCGTGGGGTCGCAAAGAGTCGGACATGACTGAGAGACTTCACTTTCACTTTCTGTGTATTCTTGCCACCTCTTCTTAATATCTTCTGCTTCTGTTAGGTCCATACCGTTTCTGTCCTTTATTGAGCCCATCTTTGCATAAAATGTTGCCTTGGTATCTCTGATTTTCTTGAAGAGCTCTCTAGTCTCCCATTCTATTGTTTTCCTGTTTCTTTGCATTGATCACTGAGGAAGGCTTTCTTATCTTTCCTTGCTGTTCTTTGGGACTGTGTATTCAGATGGGAATATCTTTCCTCTTATCTTTTGCCTTTAGCTTCTCTTCTTTTCTCAGCTATTTGTAAGGGCGCCTTAGACAACCATTTTGTCTTTTTCCATTTCTTTTTTTGGGGGAAAGTCTTGGTCCCTGCCTCTCCTGTACAATGTATCGAACCTCCATCCATAGTTCTTCAGGCACTGTATCTATCAGATCTAATCCCTTGAATCTATTTCTCACTTCCACTGTATAATCGTAAGGGATTTGATGTAGGTCATTGCTGAATGGCGTAGTGGTTTTCCCTGCTTTCCTCAATTTCAATGTGAATTTGGCAATAAGGAGTTCCTGGTCTGAGCCACAGTCAGCTCCCAGTCTTGTTTTTGCTGACTGTATAGAGCTTCTCCATCTTTGGCTGCAGAGAATATAATCAACCTGATTTTAGTGTTGATGTCCATATGTACAGTCTTCTCTTGTGTTGTTGGAAAAGGGTGTTTGCTATGACCCACGCCTCCACTGGAGACTCCTGGACACTCACAGGCCTGTCTGGGTCACTGCTCCTTTCTCCTGGGCCTTGGTGCACAAGGTTTTGTTTGTGCCCTCCAAAGGTCTGTTTCCAGCCCTGTGTAAGTTCTGGTGGCTCTGTGGTGGGGTGAATGGCGACGTCCTCCAACAGGGCTTAAGCCATACCCAGGTCTGCTGCACCCAGAGCCCCTGGGGCAGGCCACTGCTGACCCGGACCTCCACAGGAGACATTCAGACGCAGTTCTGGCTCAGCCTCTGTGGGTCGGGCCTGCATTTTGTGCCCTTCCCAGGTCTGGGCAGCTGGGCGAGCAGGTGCTTGGCAAGTGTGCCATCCCAGGTGGGCCGTGTGTCTCAATCACCTCCCTGGTCCCGGCCGCTCAGCTTTCCGGGTACGCCGTGTGTCTCCTCTGGAGAGCTGATAGCAGGCTGTGACCCTCCTGGCAGATGTCAGCCATCCAGGATCTCAGGAGGACGTGGTTAGCAGCTGGGAGCCTGCTCACAGTTTGGTGGAAGATGCTCTGGGGCTGAGACTGTAGCAGCCCCTTGCCTTCCAGCTGTCAAGCCTGCCTCTCTGCCTCCGGGCGGGGAGGGGCTGGCTGGCTGTGTTTGGTAATCTTTGGTATTGCTCAGTCCTTTGTTCTGTGTGAGGGCCAGGCTGCATGATAGGTTGTTAGGTTAGAGCCTTTCCTGGGCTGCTCTCTTTTCTGCAGTTAGGTGTGCATTCTGTGGGTGGTTTTTTTTTTCTCCCAGTTATGTTGCCTCTGAGATTCCAGGTCTCCCTACAGACCCATCTGTGAGAGGGTTTTCTACTGTGTGGAAATTTCTCGTCCTTCACGACTCCCTCCCCAGGACAGGTCTCTGTCCCTAACTCTTTTGTCTCTCTTTTTGTCTTCTATATTTTCTCCTTCTTCCTTTCGAAGAGAATGGGCCGCCTTTCTGGGTACCTGGTATCCTACACCAGTGTTCAGAAGTTGTTTTGTGGAAGTTGCTCAGCATTCAAATGATTTTTTGATGAATTTGTGGGGGAGAAAGTGGTCTCCCCGTCCTATTACACATGGAATATTACTTAGCCATAAAAAGGAATGGATTTGATTCAGTTGAACTGGGGTGGAGGAACCTACAGTCTGTGAAGTAAGTCAGAAAGAGAAGAACAAATATTGTATATTAGTACATATATATGGAATCTAGAAGAAAGCTATTGATGAACCTGTTTACAGGGCAGCAGTAGAGACATACACACAGAGAATAGACGTGTGGACACAGAGCATGTGAGGGGAGCAGGGCATGAACAGGGAGAGGAGCCTTGAGACATGTATTACTGTACGTAAAATAGATGGCTGATGGGGAGTTTCCGTATAACGCAGCGCTCAGCCCACTGCTCTGACAACCGGGAGTTGAGATGGGGGTGGGTGGGAGGCAGGATCACGAGGCAGGGTTTCTGTCTGTACCTGTGGCTGAGTCACACTGTTGAGCGGCAGGAACCAACACAGCATTGTAAAGCAGTTATCACTCCATTTAAAAAGAAACTAAAAAATACTTTATTGCTAAAAAATGTTAACCATCATTTGAGCCTTCAGCAAGTCAGGCTGTAGTGCTGACATCAAAGGTCACTGATTACAGACACCACAACAAATAACAGTATAAAGAACAGTCAGAAATACAATGTTCAGTATAATGAACAGTCAGAGTCATGAACTGAGCAAAGGCCGTTGGGAAAATGGCAGGTAGACTTGCTTGATCCAGAGTTACCACAAACCTGCAACTTGTAAAAAAACCAAAAATGCAGTATCTGCAAGGCCCCTTAAAACGAGGTTGGCCTGTACTCCAGAAAGCCAGTGTTTGTACAGAGAAGAAGGTGTTAATATCACAGGTCACATATGTTTGTTTTCAAAATGGAGAAGATGCCTTTCCCTGGGTGTCATCGTGCCTCAGAGAGCTACCCTGTATTCACATTAGAATTTCAACACAGAGAAAAATTTGAAGGAAAAAAGATACTTTACAGAGACTCAGGAGGGAGAAATTCTTTTGAAAAGTGACTCTGAAGTAGTCAATTTTAACAGGGATTGTAGCTGTGAAGGGGCCTCTGTGTGATACAAACTTTAGGTATCTTTGTGTTTTTCATAATATGGTCTTTCTAAACTGTCTGGATCTTCCAATTTTACAACTTTTACCTTTATGTTATTTGCCTTTTGACAAATTACTAGTTTATAAATATTGCCTGGATTAGTTGAGACTAATAAAAAGGTGCTAAAACTCAAATCTGGTTATGACTTGTGAGCTGGTGTGAAGGTAGGCTTGGTTATTGCACTTTCAAAGACAATGAATGCCCTTCTTACTCTTGCTGGCTGCACGGGACCTCTGTCCCACATGCTGAGGGCCCTGTGGCCAGTGCGCTGGGGGTTCGCGAGGAGGCTGAGGGCGACCTGGGCCACTCTGTCCAGTGTGGCCCAGAGCTGTCGACCGGCAGGGACCAGGGCACCGTCAGGAGTGTCCTGCGTCCCCGTTGAGTGTTAGTCAGACACTAGCTCCAAATCCATAAACGTTTGAGAAGTGACACGATGTAGGTGCATCTTTGTTTAAAAGGTAATCCCGAGCGGCCTTGTGGTCGTCACAGCGCTGTGAGGTGTCTGTGCTTCGTGCGGCCTGGTTGGGTGTTGGTGTTAGCCGACTTCAATGTGTAAAGTAGATGATGTGTGGTTTGGGGGGTCTCTTATGTGCTTCCCACTTTTCGGATTGCAGGAGTGTGGGTGATGAAGAGTCAGCTCTCGGTCACAGTGAGCTACAAGCTGCATGGTTTGAGCGTGATGCAAGTGAGCCTCACTCCTAGTAATTCATTCAACAGACTCCCCGAGTGTGTCCCGTGTGCCAGGGCTGGCAGCGTTCCAGATTACAAACACGAATAAGGTGTTTGTGTCACAGGGAATGAGGTGCAGTGGGAAAGACAGGCGTGTAGACAGATAATTACACTGCCACGTGATGAATGCAAAGTAGGTACCCGCATGATGCTATGGAAACGCTGGAGAAGGAATGCTTAATTTTGTCAGTCAATTGTTGTCAAGGAAACAGACTAAACAGTGTGAATCCAGTTTGTGTCCAAAGGGAAATTTTATGAGTGTCAGGGAAGTGTGCTTGTATTGCCTTTCTAGAGATACTATTTTCCAGTGCAGTTTACACTGCAGGAAAGAAAAAACCTGTTGCCAGAAATGTGGACATTGAGTGGAGTGACCTTTATTGTATTACATGGGCTATAGTGTGGCATGTGGCGCTGGCTGTGCCGTAAGCCTGGCCTGAGCGTGCTTCATTCGCCAGCGGTGAGGTTCACGCTGGAATGGCCGCGTCTGACTGAGTCTGTGGATTGTTCATTAGCGCAGCTTTAGATAGTGATTTCAACCACATTCTTCAGATCTTTGAACAGAGCTGAGAAACATCAGAATTAATATTTTTATATTTTTTAATTGAAGGATAATTGCTTTTAGACTTTTGTTGCTTTCTGTCAAACATCAGCATGGATCACCCATAGGTATACATGTGTCCCCTCCCTCCTGAACCTTCCTCCCACCTCCCTCCCATCCCACCCTTCTAGGTTGATACAGAGCCTCCGTTTGAGTTCCCTGAATCATACATCAAAGTCCCATTGGCTGTCTATTTCACATGTGGTGATGTAAGTTTCCACTTCACTCCCTCCATACATCTCACCCTCTCCTCCCCTCCCCCTGTGCCCATAGGTCTGTTCTCTATGTCTGTTTCTCCACTGCTGCCCTGAAAATAAATTCCTCAGTACCATCTTTCTAGATTCCGTATGTGTGCGTTAGTAAAAGGTATTTATCTTTCTCTTTCTGACTTACTTAACTCTGAATAATAGGCTCTAGGTTCATCCATTAAGTCATCAGAACTGACTCAGATGTGTTCCTTTTTATGGCTGAGTAATATTCCATTGTGTGTATGAACCACAGCTTCTTTATCCATTCATCTGTTGATAGACATCTTGGCTGCTTCCATGTTCTAGCTATGGTAAATAGTGCAGCAGTGAACATTGGGTTACATGTGTCTTTTTCAATTTTTGTTTCCTCAGGGTATATGCTGGGTCATATGGTGGTTTTATTCCTAGTTTTTTAAGGAATCTCCATACCGTCTTCCATAGTGGTTGTATCAGTTTATATTCCCACCAGCAGTGCAAGAGGGTTCCCTTTTGTCCACACGTTCTCTAGCATTTATTGTTTGTAGACTTTGATGATGATCATTCTAACTGGTGTGAGGTAGTATCTCATTGTGTTTTTGGTTTTCATTTCTCTGATAATGAGTGATGTTGAGCATCTTTTCATGTGTTTAATAGCCATCTGCATTTCTTCTTTGGAGAAGTGTCTGTTGAGGTCTTTTTTCCACTTTTTGATTGGATTGTTTAATATGTTTATTTTTAATGTTAGTTTTCCTGGTCACCTTCAGATGGAGATGCCGATGAAGGAAAAATCAGTTAAAAAGCAAATCATAATAGGAAAAACAAAGAACAAGCAAATTAATAAATTAGCCTATCATTTGCTTCCTAATAATTTTTAACTTTTTAAAGATAAGTTAGTGGCTAATTTTGATATTACATTAGCAGTAAATTTCCCATGTTGATAAATGTTACTGATTATTATTGAACATGAGAAACAGAATATTTGATAAATTGCAGCTATCTGTTGGATACATTACTTTTAAAAGTGTGTTTTCAATAGATAACACAGACATATGGTACAAAATTCAGAAGTACAGAGAAGCTTAAAGTGAAAAGTGAGTTGTCCTCTGGTCATGCACTGCCGTCCTCGGAGGCAGCCCCTGCAACTGGTTTTCTCCGTGTTTCACTTAGAAGCTAGAAGTGTGTGTGTGTCGTTTTCTCTGCGGCTCATATATAAGCCATTGACGTGTGTGTGTGTGTGTGTGTGTGTGTGCTGTCCATGAGGCAGCCTCTGCGACAGCTCTGAGGGACTGGTGCAAAGAGCCAAGATACATGGGAGTTTTTGTGACGAAAACCAGGTCGTCAGAACATCACAAGATTACTGTTGACTAGAGAAAACCAGACCCCTCAAATTGAGGAACTTAGTGCTTCTCTGCGTATGGAGATGGAGTGTCCGGGCTCCCATCCTGAGCCCCTGCAGGCGCATGTTGGGGCGGGGTCCTCAGGGCTGAGGGCTGGCGGTGGGCAGCAGCCCGCCCGTGTCTGCCCGGAGGCCCCCAGGGCTCCGCCGTGGGGGCGCTGACTGCAGCAGCCTCTGTTTGCTCCTGTGGCAGCAGCACGTGTCATTCACAGCACGCACGTGTAAGAGGACACAGGCTGATGGAACTGCCTTCCTCATAGAGCAATCTCTGCTGGAGTTGATTCCGTGCTGTTGCATGTAGAACTGTTGTACTTTTTAAATAATGGCTTGGTGGCAGTGTAACTGACATAGCGTGATTCGCCATTTAGAGTGTCTGATGTACTGGGTTGAGTGCAGTCACACACTTGTTCCATCATCACTGTGACCCACTGGAGAACACGTATGTTCATCGTCCCAGAAGAAACCCTGGAGCCGTGAGCATTCAGGAGTCCCCATTTCCCTCAGTCGCCGCAGCCTTTCACAGCCTCTCACCCGCCTCCCATCTGTCCACAGAAGTGTGCGCTGCTGTGACCGCCGCGCCACTTTACTGCCTGAAGTAGAAGCTGGCGATGTGTTTCACGGGGGCGCGGGCAGCCATGTAAGCTGTGCCCCCTCAGCGGGCGCTTCCGCTGTTGTTTCTGATCTCTGGTTTAGCTGCTAACACTGACAGTACCTGTGCCATCCAGCCATCTCCTCCTCTGCCGTCCCCTTCTCCTCCCGCCCTCAATCTTTCCCAGCATCAGGGTCTTTTCTAATGAGTCAGCCCTTTGCATCAGGCGGCCAAAATATTCAACGAATGGAAGTGAGGAATTGAATTCTTATTCACGTTTGTATCCATCCACTTACCTTGTGCTAAGAGTTGGACCAAATATTTGGTGGTCAAATATTTTAGTGTTGAGTAACTCTTCATTGAATTAAACTGAATAAAAAATAAGGACTTGAATGTTTGATTATTAGCAAAATTCTATTTCCTAAAACAAGGTTTATTAATGATCTCAAATTAAATTTCCAGCAGGAATTTTTTTAATTGAGCAAGTGTTTCTTAGTGTCTAACCTTTTCGACTAAACAGGCACACATTTCTCTTTCAGGATTCATTCACACAGATATGACGAAAGACTTGAATGAAGAACATTTAAAGAAGAATATCCCTCTGGGAAGGTTTGGAGACGCCCTTGATGTGGCCCAGGCGGTCGTGTTTCTTTTGGAGTCTCCGTATGTGACAGGGCACGTCCTGGTGGTGGACGGCGGCCTGCAGCTCACCATGTAGCCGACTCCTGTCACTGTTGCTGGAGTCAGGGGCAGTCTGTGTTACACCTCTGTTTGCTAATCAAAGCTGCTGATGCTGCCGATGTTGGCTTCTGTCTTCATACAAGTATGTCTGTAAAGACAGTGTGAGAGCAGCTGCGTTTTCCAAATGACACGTGTCTTCTGGGCAGCGTTGGTGTGCAGTCCCTCCTTACAGGGTTACCTCCAGCCCTGGGGGCTTCAGATGTTCCCGCCCCTTACAGAACAGTGTCCATGTGTCTGTGCGTAACCTCTGTATACTGCACATCATCTCTGTTGTTGTTCCGTCACCTAGTTGTGTCCGACTCTCTGCAACCCCTCACACTGTAGCTGGCCATGCTCCTCTGTCCATGGAATTTTCCCGGCAAGAATATTGGGAGTGGGTTGCCATTTCCTTTTCCAAGGGATCTTCCTGACCCAGGGATCGAACCCTTGTCTCCTCAGTCTCCTGCGTTGGGAGGTGGATTCCTTACCACTGTGCACCAGGGAAGCCCAAATCTAAATCATTCTTAGATTACATATAATGCCTAGCACAGTGTAAATGCTGTGTAAATAATTGAAATACAGTGTAAATGCTATGTAAATAGTTGATTTTTAGAACTTTCAAAAACATACTTAGAAATTTAAAAACTTTAAAAAATATATTTTCTATCCATAGTTGGCTGAACCCATGGATGTAGAAGCCGGATGCAGAGGGCCAAGTGTCTAGACATTTTGCAAGTAATGAAAACAGATGTTATCTTAATTTATGCATTTTGTTACAAAAGTGGAAAAAATTACGTGATCTGATTGTCGTTAGATACTTTGTTGTGATAGCTTACGGTGAACAGTGTTGGATTCGTGATCTCCGTGATCTCCGAAGAAGAAGATTTAACTTTGGGACCAGGGACCTGGGTTGATCCCCCAAGAACTTTTGTGTAGCAGAGTTTTATTAAAGTGGAAAGGGACTGGGAAAGCTTCTGACACAGACTTCCGAAGTGGGTGGAGAGTGCCCCCTCACTAGTGTTAGCAAGGGAGGTATGTACTTTGTAATTGATTATTACAATGCGTCAGAAGAATGCCTCAAGGTTGTGAAAATTTTAGCAGGCCCACTCCCGCAATTTCATTTTAGGGTAAGGGATCAGAATTTAACAGCAGAGAGACCCCACCAGTCCCACCCCCATAGCGTGCGTTCTGAGACGCCAGGCTCAGCAGGAGGCTTTCGGGAGGAGCGACTGCCCTCAGGCAGGGTGCACTGTTGTTATACCGTCCTTGGAACAGAGTTTCAGCTGAGCTGTTTGTTGTGTAACCATCAGTTCTGGGCTTAAGGAAAAAATGTCTTATGTGACTAAGACTGAGGAATGTAGAGGGAAAATCTTTGTCCTTTCCTCCTGCTTGAGAACCCCAGACCTCTCTCTCCTCGGGGACCCCTGACTTGTTATCAGCCTGCCTAGGCACTGGCGCTCTCAGCTGCATTGGGCCAGATACTCTAGGAGTTAGCGTGGCAGGCCAAGACAGGTGCACCGAAGCAGGAGGACTCGAAGGGCATCAGGCAGGTGCCTTCACGAGCCTGCTGGGGCTGGCCAGTGTAGCCCTTTGCCCGTCCCCTGAATAGGCAGCTGTCACACAGGCTGAGAAAGACAGTCAGACACAGACCTGACTGTGGAGTCTGGGTTTTGAGTGGCACTGCGCCTCTGTGAGCCGCTGGGTACAACAGACCACACTGGACAGAGGAGTCTGGTGGGTACAGTCCATGGGGCCGGAGCTGGACGCAGCTGAGCGACTAAACAGCAAGTCTGGGTGGCTGATGTGTCCTGTGGAAATCTCAGGGGCGCTGTGGTTAACCCTTGGTTTTAGTACCTGGTCCAGCTGTGAGTTGCATAGACCTCATCAGCTTAGGATGTGGAACTGGTGTTTCTTGGGTTGCAGTTTTTTTTTTTTTAATTCCTCAAAACTCTCAATTTAGCTGGCTTCTTAAAAACAGCATAAGAAATAATGACATTTTAAAAATTAAGAATTTTTGCATTAATGAATATAATGATTCTTATGTGAAATTTTAGAAGAATAACAATTGTGAACAATCACTAGTAACCATGCAGTAACAGTGAGTGCAGTGTCTTTACAAGGAGCAGGTAAAGCATTAGTCTTGAATGAAAATACTTGTCTGAGATTAGAAATGACGCAAATTGTGTGAAAACATCAGATGATACCTATTTTGCATTGATCTTTTTTGTGAGAATAGCATGATAATTTTACTTACCACTGGGTTCATGTTGGTTTTTTATTGTTTCAAATGTTTTCAATATTGCATTTTAAAAAGTAATCTCTTTACAGTTTTATTGGAGCTGAACATGATTTTATGTAAACAGATTAATTTTACATTGAAAGTTGGTACAAAAGTATGAATAGGATATACGACATAAATGCAGACTGATAAAAATAAAAATAATAAAGTCAAATCTGTGTTCTAAATCAAGATTTGTGATTCCTTTAAAATTCTTTTAAACTGATCTTCAAAATAGTCTTTACTTGGCGAAGTCTATTCAGGAGGTAACAGGTCAGAAGTTTCTGTTATCAGCCAGGCTGCCTGCTCAGTGTAGACATGGCAGGCGCCTGCTGAACACCGGGTGGGGAAGCAGCAGGCGGCGGTTTCAAGCTCCGCAGACAGGACACGCCTTGCCAGCGCCTTGCCCGGGCCGGCTCCCCTCTGGCTCCTCACAAGGCCGCCTTGGCTGGCGGTCAGGAAGGAAACAGGTACCACTTGAAATAACGACACTGAGGTGTGAGTTACAGGTGGATTTAACATTCAGTTGTGTGTATTCACACGTTGAGAAATGAGCCCTTTTACACTGTCCACTGCTCCCGCCGACATGACTGGTGGAGGGTGGAGTGAGGCCGTGAAAAGGCACGGTGAGCCTCGGCCCCGGGTGCTCCGGGCCAGATGGCTGCAGCCGGGTGTCGGCTGTCAGCCACGTGCAGAGGTGCCAGAGCTTCAGTGACTTCTTAACAAGAAAACTTATCTGCAGCTGTAATCTGGTGCTTGTGTGCCAACAGTCCAGCCTGGATCAAGGGCTCTTTAGAAACTGGTTTATGGTTAAAGCTAGGGTTAACAGTTTTGCATGGAAGGTTTTTAAATTTGTGCCTCTTATTTTTTTTCCCCATAATCAGTTTTTTTTCTTTTTTTTTTTTAAATTTTTTTTATTAGTTGGAGGCTAATTACTTCACAACATTTCAGTGGGTTTTGTCATACAGTGACATGAATCAGCCATCAAGTTACACGTATTCCCCATCCCGATCCCCCCTCCCACCTCCCTCTCCACCCAACTCCCCTGGGTCCTCCCAGTGCACCAGGCCCGAGCACTTGTCTCATGCATCCCACCTGGGCTGGTGATCTGTTTCACCATAGATAATATACATGCTGTTCTTTCGAAACATCCCACCCATAATCAGTTTATAAGAGGATTTTAAACTGCTTTCTAGGAGAAAATTGTATGTTATAATCTTGGGGGTGATGATTTACATGAGGATGATTTAATGCGTATGCTTGTGTTATCTAGAATGAAGCAAGATTATTCTAAAATTCGCATTATGCCTTACATTGCTGGAACATTTTCCCAAGTTTTTAAGACAGAAATATGTGTAAGCTGAAAAGTCATACCACAGCCCTAACTTGAAAAACGTATGATACTTAATAATTTTAAAATTCCTTTTATATAATTATCATCTTTCAGTTACATTGTAAGCACCGGAGGGCAGAAACCATATTGTGTTTCCATTCCTTTGGTTAAATAACTCAGTAAATATTGGTTGAATACCAAGTGTCTTGTACTTCCTTTGATTCCTCCACCTTTCCCGTTCAGCCCTGAGAACATGGGGTACGTTTCAGAAGTGCGCTGATAAATCCTTACATGTTTGATTCAGGGTCATTTGGGCTTCCCTGGTGGCTTAGCTGGTAAAGAATCCGCCTGCAATGCGGGATAACTGGGTTCTGTCTCTGGGTTGGGAAGATCCCCTGGAGAACAGAAAGGCTACTCACTCCAGTATTCTAACCTGGAGAATTCCATGGACTGTATAGTCCATGGGGTTGCAAAGAGTCGAACTTGACTTAGCGACTTTCACGTCACTTCATCGGTCATTACACTATTCTATGGCGGTGCAGTGGGGTGGGTCACTGAAATGCATCTTGTTCTCTCAGTACACATCCTGAAATAGTCTGTCACTCAGCTTCCCTTCTGTATGTATCTCTGATCCTTACTTTCCATTCCTAACAATTCAAATGCTAAGCTCATCAACTGTTATCTCTTAAGCAACAGAAATAACCCAGAGTAATTACCAGCAATTTAATTTGGAATTCTTGGACTGATAATCCAAAGGGGAATGGTATTGGTATCAGCTGGAAAAAAATTTTCCCCCCAAATTTTAAAGACGTGTCAGCAGCCCGGTCCACGTGAATTTTGCTGTGGTAGGGTGGGGTGGAAATGGCAACCCGCTCCAGTATTCTTGCCTGGAAAATCCCATGGACAGAGAAGCCATGGGTTCGCAAAGAGTCGGACATGACTGAGCGACTTCACTTTCACTTTCTTTCTTTAGGGTGGGGTGAGGAAAATGTGGAGATGTTTTTAGGAAATGTTTCCAGTGATTCAAAGTGTTCATTACTTCGGTAAGTTCCGACTGTATACGAGACACTGTAGTCGTGGGAAGTACAGTGGTGGGAAAAACAAAAACAAACCTGGGTTCCCTGGAGCCCACAGACTGATGGGGTTCGGTCGGGGGCAAGCAGACCTTAAGCCAATACCAGACGGCAAAGCACAGCTGAGGTGAGCATGGAGGGGCAAGAAGCTCCTGTTCACCGCCACTCCTGCTGGGGACTTGTCCTGTTCTGGCAGGTCAAGAGCGGCTCCTCCGGCAGGACGGCTGAACTGAAAGGGAAGCCTTGTTCAGAGGGAGCAGCATGTGGGCAGCTCGGAGGAGAGGGAAGCTGCTGAGACCACCTCGGGAGCGGTGGTTTAGCTGCTCAGTTGTGTCCGACTCTTGCGACCCCATTGACTGTAGCCTGCCAGGCTCTGTCCATGGGATTCTCTAGGCAAAGACTACCGGAGTGGGTTGCCATGTCCTTCTCCAGAGACCACCTTCAGTTCAGTTCAGTTCAGTTCAGTCGCTCAGTCGTGTCCGACTCTTTGCGACCCCATGAATCGCAGCACGCCAGGCCTCCCTGTCCATCACCAACTCCCGGAGTTCACTCAAACTCATGCCCATCGAGTCGGTGATGCCATCCAGCCATCTCATCCTCTGTTGTCCCGTTCTCCTCCTGCCCCCAATCCTTCCCAGCATCAGGGTCTTTTCCAATGAGTCAACTCTTCGCATGAGGTGGCCAAAGTATTGGAGTTTCAACTTAAACATCAGTCCTTCCAATGAACACCCAGAACTGATCTCCTTCAGGGTGGACTGGTTGGATCTCCTTGCAGTCCAAGGGACTCTCAAGAGTCTTCTCCAATACCACAGTTCAAAAGCATCAATTTTTCGGCACTCAGCTTTCTTCACAGTCCAACTCTCACATCCATACATGACCACTGGGAAAACCATAGCCTTGACTAGACAGACCTTTGTTGGCATAATAATGTCTCTGCTTTTTAATATGCTATCTAGGTTGGTCATAACTTTCCTTCCAAGGAGTAAGCGTCTTTTAATTTCATGACTGCAGTCACCATCTGCAGTGATTTAGGACCACCTTAAGCCAGCTGAATTGAGATCATGAAAGTAGCTAAGGGGAGACCTCAAGTGCGCACGCGTTAGGAACGTCCAGGAGGGTGTTGGGAAGAACACCACACACAGCTCATCTATGTATAAACGGTAATGAAGGCATGAGGAGTGTGCCCAGGAGAGGGGTCACAGCGAGGAACTAACGCTGACAACCGCCTATCTGTGTAGCACCCGATACAGGCCACGAGCCCCATGCAGTTCTTGGTCCGGAAGGGGGGGCCTGTGGGGGCCTGGTGAGCCACTTGCAGTTCACAAGGGAGGCGGGGCCTGGGGGTGGAGCCAGGCGGACCACAAGATGTTCTCCGCCAGGGAGGCAGGGCCTGGGGTGGGGGGAAGGCCAGGCAAGTCCCGTGATGTTCTCCACAAGGGAGGTGGGGCCTGGGGGAGCCAGGGGAGTCCAAGGAAGCGCCTGAGACTAGCTAGCAGGTAGGAGTGATGGGTCAGGATGCCCTGGTTGAGGGAAAGTTTTCTGGAAGGAAGGCATTCTGCGTGTCATTTCTGCTGGATACGGTGAGTCGCAAATAAAAAGAGCTAAAAGATGATGCTGTTAAAGTGCTGCACTCAATATGCCAGCAAATTTGGAAAACTCAGCAGTGGCCACAGGACTGGAAAAGGTCAGTTTTCATTCCAATACCAAAGAAAGGCAATGCCAAAGATTGTTCAGACTACCACACAATTGCACTCATCTCACAGGCTAGCAAAGTAATGTTCAAAATTCTCCAAGCCAGTATTCAACAGTATGTGAATTGTGAACTGCCAGATGTTCAAGCTGGTTTTAGAAAAGGCAGAGGAACCAGAGATCAAATTGCCAACATCTGTTGGGTCATTGGAAAAGCAAGAGAGTTCCAGAAAAACATCTGCTTTATTAACTAGACCAAAGCCTTTGGTTGTGTAGATCACAATAAACTGTGGAAAATTTTGAAAGACATGGGAATACCACACCACCTGACCTGCCTCCTGAGATATCTGTATGCAGGTCAAGAAGCAACAGTTAGAACCAGAACAACAGACTGGTTCCAAATTGGGAAAGGAGTATGTCAAGGTCATATATTGTCACCCTGCTTATTTAACTTATATGCAGAGTACAACATGAGAAGTGCTGGGCTGGATGAAGCACAAGCTGGAATCAAAATTGCGGGAGAAATATTAATAACCTCAGATATGCAGACGACACCACCCTATGGCAGAAAGTGAAGAACTAAAGAGCCTCTTGATGAGAGTGAGAGGAGAGTGAAAAAGAGTGCTTAAAATTAAACATTCAAAAAAGGAAGATCATGACATCCGATCCCATCACTTCATGGCAAATAAAAGGGGAAACAGTGACAGACTTTATTTTTGGGGGCTCCAAAATCACTGCAGATGGTGACTGCACCCATGAAATTAAAAGCTGCTTGCTCCTTGGAAAAAAAGCTGTAACCAACCTAGACAGCATATTAAAAAGCAGAGACCTTAACTTTGCCGACCAAGGTCCATCTAGTCAAAGCTATGGTTTTTCCAGTAGTCATGTATGGATGTGAGAGTTGGGCTATAAAGAAAGCTGAGCGCCAAAGAATTGATGCTTTTGAACTGTGGTGTTGGAGAAGACTCCTGAGAGTCCCTTGGACTGCAAGGCGATCCAAGGCGATCCAACCAGTCCATCCTAGGGGAGATCAGTCCTGAATATTCGTTGGAAGGACTGATACTGAAGCTGAAACTCCAATACTTTGGCTCCTGATGTGAAGAACTGACTCATTGAAAAAGACCCTGATGCTGGGAAAGATTGAAGGCGGGAAAAGAAGGGAACGACAGATGATAAGATGGCTAGATGGCATCATCAACTCGATGGACATGAGTTTGAGCAAGCTTCCGGAGTTGCTGATGAACAGGGAAGCCTGGCGTGCTGCAGTCCATGAGGTCGCAGAGTCAGATATGACTGAGTGACTGAACTGAGTGATGCAGGAGTCTTTGATTCCTTGAACAAGAGTGAATTTGTGAGCTGATGGGTTCAGCAGGCAAAGCTTGTGAGGGAAGAAATTAAATTTGGGACTTTAACTCACATTACAAACCTCAGTTCCCTGTGAGAAAAAGCCCTAAATGTCCACATGTTTAGCAGAAAGTGCAGTTGAGCCCAGGACACTGCGGGCGTTTGTCCCCGTTGAGCTGTGACCCCAGGTGCTCCCACCACGGCCGATGGCCCCGAGCACTTACTCCTGGACAGCATATGAACAGACAGCATCTGGAGGCTCAGACCTGTGCCGTTCGAGGCTCACCTGTCCACTGGTGGACACTTTTCAGACCCTGGGATGTGGCAGGAGTTCTTAAACACAAAAAGAAGGGGTTGGTTAAACTGTGTTAACATTAAGACCCTCCTCTGTTATAGCAAAACACCTTAAAAATAGTTTAAAAAAAAAGGCTGATTACAGAGAGGATTTTATGCAACACAGATAACTGACGAAGAGTATCCAATGAATGACAAATCATAACACAGTGGGAAAACAGACAAAAGATACAAAATGGGAATTTTACAGAAAAGGCAACATAGCCAACAGGTATTGAACATTAAGTTCAAACCAATTAGTGGTATGCAAATCAAGACCATGCTCAGAGTTCACTTGACATTCAAGTGGCAAAAATAATCCCTGATCTTTAAGGGATTAATATTAAAATTTGAGAAAGCCTGCTCCATATCACTGGAATTATCAGACTTTTTTTTTAACATCAAATGATCTTTTAACATTGCCGCTCCTGACTCAGCAGATCTGCACGGAATCTGTGAAGCTATATTTCTAACAAATTTCTAATTGATGCTGATGGCCTGTGGACCACAGTTCCACTTCAGGTTGTAGACCAACAGGGTCTGTTAAATGTCACATTGCTGTTGGGAGTATAAATTGGGACATTTGGGAAGATGGGTAGGTAACCTGTAAAGTGAGGACGTAACCCTACTGTTAACCGAAGTCAATTCTTGTACTTGTGCACCAGGAGATGTGTATGTAGCAGAACCTGGCAGGTCTCTACCCAGATTTCCTTGGAACTTTTGCCATTTAAAAAAAATTGCAATATTAGTCTTGGTATTGCTGTCTTTCATTCCCATGGCAAACCACCTTTGTGTCTTTGTTGACAGGGTGCCCTGGGGGTGTGCCTGCCGACAGAAGGCCTGAGGTATTATGTCCCTGGGGGCAGACACTGACTGGCATTCTGCACTTTTTGCATGCATGCTCAGTCGTGTCAACTCCGTGTGAGCCCGTGGACTGCAGCCCGCCAGGCTCCTCTGTCCATGGGATTCTCCAGGCAAGAACACTGGAGTGGGGTGCATGCCCTTCTCCAGGGATTCACTGGTATGGGGGGGGGGGAGGCATTGCTATGCCCATCTCTCCCCCACCCCTCCCCTGATGGGACAGCTTGAAGCTATGATTCTGTGCCTTTAAGTTCCCCACATTTGATTCAAACATGGTTACCTTCTGTAGGACTTTGCTTAATATCACACTCTTACTTGAGTTCCTTTGTCCTGGGATTCTACCTTCCCATTCTGATACAGGTTTTCCCTGGTTACACGCTTGCTTTCTTTTTAACATGCTATTCATTGTTGCTGTTCAGTCACTAAGTTGTGTCCAACTCTTGCAACCCCACGGACTGCAGCACGCCAGGCTTCCCTGCACTTCACTATCTCCTGGAGTTTGCTCAAACTCACATCCCCTGAGTTGGTGATGCCATTCAACCATCTCATCCTCTGCCGCCCCCTTCTCTGCCCTCAATCTTTCCCAGCATCATGGTCTTTTCCAATGAGTTGGCTCTTCATGTCAGGTGACAAAGCATGGGAGCTTCAGCATCAGTGCTTCCAGTGAATATGCAGGGTATTCATGGTACCCTTCTGTTATTCAGGTATAACGTGGGCTACCTCTCTCTACAGGGCTTCCTGAGTGGCTCAGTGGTAAAGATTCACCTGCCAAGGTAGGAGACGGGTTCAGTCTGTGGGTCGGGAAGATCCCCTGGAGAAGGAAATGGCAACCCACTCCAGCATTCTTGCCTGGGAAATCCCATGGACAGAGGAGCCTGGTGGGCTGCAGTCCATGGCATCACAAAAGGGTCAGACACAACTTAGCGACTAAATAAACTTAACGCCCACAAGGTGAGAAGATTACTTCATGCCCCACTTTTTTTAAAATTGTAATTTCATTTGCATTTTATATTGGAGTAGAGTGGATCTCCATTGCTGTGTTTCTTTGAGGTGTGTAGGACCTGACTGAGTTATACATAACTTGTAACTATTGTTTGGGGGGGGTTCTAATTCCCACAAATGTTGTGACAGTAGGTTTAGTAGAGTTCCCGGTGCTATTAAGTAAGTTCTTTATCTGTTTGATATAAGTCAGTGTGTATATGTTTATCTCAAAATCTCATTTTAGCCCTGACCCTCCCATTTAAAAAAACCCAAAAGTTGCGTTCTGTGTGTCGGTCTGTCAGTTCCTGTGTGAATGCACAGGTTCGCTGTGTAAGTGGTCCTCTACGCTGGTCTTTCTTCTCTGACTGACTTCACTTAGTCTGGCCGTCTCTCGGCCCACCCTTGCTGCCGACAGTCACACTGAGTCCCTGTTTTATAGCTGAGTCGTGTTCCACTTCAGAGTTGTACCATTTCGTCTTCCTTTTTCTCCAGATGGACATCTTGGTGGATTCTGTGTCTTGACTGTGGTAAATAGTGGTGCCATGAAAACAGGGATGTGCGTGTCATTTCGAGTTATGATTTTCACTGGGTCTCAGCATCACAGCCCTGAGATGAGTGCATCACATGGTCCCTCTATGTTTCGTTTCTTAAAGAAACCCCGTAATGTCTGCTTGTGGCTGCCCCTATTTCCATCCCCAGCAAGAGTGAAAGAGGATTCCCTTTTCTGGACGTCCCAAGCAGCATTTATTCTGTGTACATCTCTCGGATGGTGGCTGTTCTGATGGGTGGGAAGAGTCGGCACCTCACAGCGGCAATTTGCCTTGATTTACCAATTAGTGATGTGGACTATCTTCCTATGCGCTTTTGTAAGTCATACAGTGAGAGTCCCATTTACCTGTTGAAGCTGACTTCTTGTAAGTCGGCCCTGTTTTGAGTTCTTCTCTGATGATTTATCCCAGGACATTCCTTGAGGGCAGGAGTCGCTTACAGCCCCAGAAGCCTTGTGACTCTATGAAGAGCCCGTGAGCACCGGCTTTCAAGTGGTTGTAACGAAAAGCCGCCACAAGGAGGCAGCATTTCTTCCTGCCCCGCTGCGGTTCCTCCAGCGGCCAGAGCCTCAGGGAAAGACCCTTCCTAGGTTGTCCATGGGAGTGCAATGTGCAGAAGAAACACCCAAAGCTTGTGTATCGCTGCATCTTCCCTGGAGCCGTCCCCCGTGGGCACATCCCAATGCCTGCAGCGTCCCTCTGCTGAGGGGTGCGGTCATCCACAGGAGGGGGGTGAACGCTATGGAAGGAGGGTGGAAGCGGGAACGCGCCCCTGCTTCCTGAGGAGCCACGGAACCCAGGGGACGTCTCAGTGCTTCTCCCGCCCGGAGGCTCCCCGTTGGCTTGGGTTTTGAGGCAGCAGTCCCGCCTGGTCTGGAGATGGTGGACTCCTGCAGGGTCCCCGGTACTCCAGGCCCATGGGGGCGTGGGGCTGACTGGCTGGCAGGTCCTCTCCAGCTCCCTGGGACCCAGGCCTGCTCCGCCTGCAAGGGTGATGGACAGCCCGCCAAGTCCCCGAGGCCTGAGGGGAGTACGGTGGGCGTTTTGTTCCCATGTTCATTCTGGAGGTGTGTCTAGGTAACCGGCAGTGCTGTGGGCTCTTTTGGGTTTCTTTGCGCGTATTTTGTTTCCTAACCGCGTGTCCAGCACCCTCCTTCCCTCACCCACGGAAGTACCCGGGTTCTTTTCTGGCTGTCTTCCAATCGGGGCTGTTGTAATAGTGTGTTGAGTCACGTTTCCTTGGGCTCCAGGGTGGGCCCATGCTGGACATTTACGAGTCGTGTTTCTATGTTCCTGGGAACCAGAAAGTTTGTCTCCACCCTGCACTTTCCCGTTGGTAACCCAGCGCTCCCCTTCGAAGCCCGTGAGGCTGTCTGTCTTTTGGGAATGAGTCCTTCCCTACCACGTCCGGATTCCAAGTCGGATGGACACATCAGCTTTTGGTGCCTGTGTCCCTTCCTTCACGTTGTACAGTCAGGCCTGCTCTCCTCCCTGTGGCCTGAAGTTGCACAGTTTTCCCTGTTCATGGCTGAGTCATACTGCCCTGTGTATGTGTCCTCTATCTTCTGTATCCATTCATGCGGATGGATACGGACTTCCTTCAGGGAAAAGTCACTTCCTGGGTTTTCTTTCGGTGAGAGTGCAGTGTGCTGGAAGAAGCACCCGAAGCGTGTGTCTTTATCTGGTTGTCTTCTGGCATGGGTTGTTAGAGACTTTTGAATAGGGTTTCCATGTTCTATAGGGATGAGGCAGGAGGGTTTGACTTAGGATCCTGCAGATCTTGTGAATTCGATTTGCCTAACAGCATCTTTTTAAAAAGTTGTAGTTCCCCCAAACTGCCACAAGACAACGGCATTTCTTCATGCCACTTTTTTTTGCCCCATAATTTCATTTGTCTTTTATACTGGAGCAGAGTCGGCCTCCAATGTTTCTCCTAGGTGTACAGGAACTTGATTTTGGTATATAGGCACATACATTATTGTTTTGGGAGTTCTAATTCCCATATATGTGTTACAGCAGGTTTAGTAGACTTGCTTGCAATTTGGTAGGTCCTTTGTGATTATCATAAACTGTACGCTCCACTGCTGTTTTATGATGGTAGTCTTTGTCTGCCTGACTTCAGTAAATCTGGTACTATCTCGGTCTGCTCATGATGTGTCTGTTTTACAGCTGAGTGGGGTCCCAGTGAGTAGCTGTACCATGAAGTCTTTTTCTCTGGGTGGATAGTCTGGTGGACTCTAGGTCTTGAGTGTTTTCAATAGCAGTGCTGAGAAAATGGGGTGAAAATGTCATTTCGGATGATGACTCTCTGGGTGTCGGCACAGGAGCGGAGTTCCTGGGCCCTGCACCCGTGTCTAGTTTCGTAAAGAGCCTCCATGCTGTTCTCTTTGTGGCTGCACGGGTCCCCACCCCGCCTGGAACAGCAGGTGTGTGCCCTCCGTGTCAGAGGGCCGCGCGGGCCTGCCCGTGCGAGGGCGCAGCCCACTGGACGTCGGCTCTGCCCTTCTCGCGTGATGAACCTGCTGAGCATGTGCCTGGTGGTCCCGTGTATGCATCCTCTAGGAAATCTAGATTTATACACATACACAAACGCCTATATTCATGTATTTTTAACAGAGCAGCAATAGTTGTGTATATGTCAATGCCAGTCTCTAAATTCCTCTCACCCCGCTCCATTCCCCACACACATGTTCGCCACCTGTTTCTATTTCGGGTTGGAAGTAAGGGTACCTATGTCACTTTTTAGATTTCCCATGTGCGCGTTAGTATGGTGTTTGTGTTTCTGACTTTCTTCATTCATTAGGTGACTGTCTCTAGGTCTAGCCAAGTCTCCACAAATGGCACAGCTTCAGGCCGACCGTCCCTCGGGGTCTGTGTGCTTCTCCGCTGGCTGGCTCTGCCGCTTCCCGTGCCATGGGCGACTGTGCAGGCTTTTAGGATTTCTGTGTTTGTACTCCTAACTCTTGTTTGCTTTCAAAGCTGTGTCTGGTGCTGGACTCAGAGCTGAACAGCTGGGGTCACTCCCCAGGGAGAAGCTCGGGGTTAGCTCCCTCCTGACGTGGGTCACTGTGCCCGGCAGTGGGATCGTGAGGCTCTGACGTGGTGTTTGCTCATTCCCCCGAGGTCACTTTCGAGGAAACTTTTGTGCGCGCAGCAGGAGCTCTGGTGTGTCTGCGGGGAGGAGTGTTCAGCGTCTCGTGCTGACGTCCTGAGCCACAGCGCCGTGCACGCAGTTCCTGAGAGGTGGCGCTTAAGTGGTGCGAAGGTGCTCCCTGTGGGGTCACAGAAACCGGTGTCACGCACGTACCAGGTAAAGTGCTGAGGCGGGCGCGGTTTCGAGAGGGTTCCCAAGGCCCCTCCCGGGTGCCCACCTTCCCTCTCCCCCAGCCCACATCCAGGCTCTGTGTGGACGGGACTTTGCAGATCCCGCATCGGGTGGTCCCTTAAAGTACGGCTTCTTCCCAACAAGAGTTATAGTGTGTGAGGATGTGTGCCGAGGGTCTCGTGCTGGGCGTGGGGGCGCCGTGCCAAGGGGAGCGGGTGGCCCATGGGGGCGGAGTGGCCCTCGCTGACAGGCCCCGTGAGTCCTGTCCAGTGGCCGCGTGGAGCTGGATCCTGTCCAGGTCTCCTGCACCCAGGAGAGAGTGCAGTGCAGTTACCAGTGGGTTTAGTCTGCACGGTTCATGAAGGCTGTGAAGGAAACCAAGCAACTGACCATGTGCTTCACAAAACTGCAGCTCTTATTTGTTAAATATTTATTGTTGTTAAATCCACATTACACCAGCACAACAATCCAAAGTAGTAAGATAGTACTTATTGTTTTTATAAATACATGAAAGGTGGCAAAATAACGCTGCTTAATCCCAAACCCAGCAAATTAGCAAAATGTCACATTCGGGAAAATTTGGCAAGTACGAGAAGACATCAGTCGTAATTCTGCAAGAGAGAGAGAGAGGTCCAGGAGAGCCTCGCGTGCCGGTCTGCCCAGGCTGCAGGCACCAGCGCTCACACTGGGCACGCAGAGCTTGCTTGGCGTGTCGAGAAGGACGTGGAGAGCTGTGCATGTGAAGCAGTGAAGTGGGCTACACGGGGCGGCACACAGGTACAAAATCATTAAAAAACACTACATATCGAGTAACTGAGCTAAGAGAGCTTGCCGTCTTTATCATAAATAATGAGATAAATGTGTTTTGCGTAAGGAATACAGTGTGTTCTCTTCATAGCAAAGTACCGTTATATCATAGCAGGCCCCATTTTCTCGTGTTTAAAGTGGACTGGTTCCAACTTAAAACCGTCAAGCCTGGTCAGAATTCGCTCCGTCCAGCTGACCAGAGTCAGGGGCGCCGGAGACGGCCTTGGGATGACTGGGAGCCCAGCACCTTCTTCAGTCAGCGGCCTCATGGCCGCAGGGAGGAGAAATTATGCTCCCACCCGCCGTCGGCGCCGTGGAGAACACGCACCCCGGCGCCCACCTGGCTCTGGCCCAGTCTCATACCCCCAGCAGACTAGTGCCCACAGGCTGCCTCCGACCCGTGACGACCTCGCTGCTCAGCCCATTACCAACTTGCTCTGTGCATCCCACCTCCAGCTCTGACCCTGCAGTATCCCCAGGGCCCCCACCGCTGGAACCCCAGCTTCTTGACTCAGGAACGGCAGCATCGTAGATGGAATTTGAAGAGAACCAAGGGAAGCCTGGCCTCCACTGGCTCCCGCCCCCCCCCGTCACCTGCGTGGACACCGTCACCATGCACCGTGTATTTCTCCCCTCTTCCCTCCGCTCCTCCCTGGACCCTCACCCCCAACACACCCCGCCTGCCGTGGTCACTTGGGTGGTTGACGCCCTCCGTGGAATGGTCTGTGGTCTGTTTCTGCTTTCCTCAGAGTACATTACGCATTTCAGTATGTAAACTCCCTACCAAGGCAACACAAAAGGAAAATAGGCATAAAGAAAAAGCTAACAACGAAGGTTTTAACCTTGAGAGAAACTCAGGATGTTGCTAGAACTGCAGGCAAGCGGTTCCTTCGTAAGACTTGGTAAAAACGGTTTGCACAGACAAGGCACTTTCTTAACCTTGACAGAAACTCAGGATGTCGCTAGAACTGCAGGCAAGCGGTTCCTTTGTACGACTTAGTAGAAAATGGTTTGCACAGACAAGGCACTTGCGTGGATTTCTTGGTCGTGCCCTCCTGCTGCCCGCACGGGGTCACTGGTGGCGGGAACACACTGCCCGGCCATGCCCTGCTGCTGTGGGGCTGCCTCCGGGAAGCCCCCGCGCTCACGCGGGGTGGCAGCGCTGAGCCAGTGTTGAAGGCACTTGGGACAACACGGAGCGGGGTCACTTCTCCGTGAGGGCTTTGGCATTTCAGACCCCTTGAATCACAGCAGTTCCTGGAGTCTGAACTGGCTGATGAGTGTGAATTCTGTGCAAGGTGTGCATCTACTGGCGTTGTGTGCGCAGCCTCTGGTTTGGTTTACGGGAAGAAAAGCAGAGTCGAGGTGCCCTTTTGTCTCTCGGAGTCGAGGTGCACTTGCGTCCCGCGGCAGGAGGCGGGGCTGGGCGGCGTGGTCTGGGTCTGTGCTCCCGCGAGGGCGCCGGTCACAGGTCCTCGCTCTCCACCAGGCCGGGGCTCAGCGCCAGCGGGGACGGGCCGGCCTCGGGCTGGAACGCCGCTCGGATGTCCAGGCCCTGGTCGGAGAGCGCGGCGTAGCGGCTGGCCGACGGCCGCACCCGCTTCGGCTTGGCGCTCGGCGGCGGCTGCTGCCACTGCGCTGCAAGACACCCGAGCACGCGCAGGTGAGGGGCTGCGGCGGGGCCAAGAGCATGCTCGCAGCATACCCCACACGCCCCCGAGGAGGCCTGAGAGGCCTGCACGCCCTTGTCACGGAGCGCTGTCTACACGGGCTGTGAAGACCGCAGGGGTAACACAGACAGTGCAGTTCACCGCACTGTCACTACTCGCTGCAGCTTGGGGAACCCTCGGAAAAGGCCACTGAGCTTCCTAGCTCCCCTTTTAAGAAAAATCTTCAAAGCTCACAGGTAGGCATGCCACAGGAGTGGCAGTCGTCAGGAATTCTGGATGCACGGGGGAGGGGGGCCTGGCTGAGGTCACAGTTACTGAAGCATTTCACGGAGGTATTTCTTAATTCAGAAATCGGTTCTGAATTTTTCCTCAGGGCTTACTTGTCCTAGAGTGCTACTGTGATAGACGGATACTGACCTAGTCTGTCAACTCAAAAGGGCCGATTTTTTAAAATCAGGGATGCAGGTACACAAGGAGACACACACACACACACAAGCCTACTGCCAAACTACTTCACACACACACACACACACACACACACGAGGCGCTCAGCCCTGGGAAACACGCCCGCCAGCATCAGCGGGCCCCGCTCACAGCCAGACCCTGACGGGTCAGGACACAGGAGGAATGTTAGAGGCGGTCCCGTGCACCATGCGGTAATGGGATGGACACGTCCGTGACTATGCCTGCGCCTAGTGTTAACTCCTAGAGGCGTGGGGGAGAAGGCACAGCTGGGGAGCCCAGGCCACAGAAGCAGAGGCACATGCGGCACTGTGACACACAGCTTCTGAGCGATACTTGGGCACTGTTCTCCTGGCGAGGGTCACTATTACTGTCGGGAAACTACAAACAGAAAGAGAAAGAGCAGGATGAAGTCTGGCGCGGGACGCTCCGGGGCCGCGTGGGACAGATCAGTCTGCGGTGTGGACCCGGAGGCCTCGGGCGCCCAGCACGGGGAGGCACTTACTGTACACGTCGAGTCGGGCCGTGCAGGACACGATCCCGGCCTCGTTCTTGGCCGACACCGTGTACCAGCCCGCGTCGTCCTTCGTGGCGCCCTGGATGAGCAGGCACACGTAGCCATGGTGGTCCTGGTGCATGCTGCGGGAGAGGACCTGCTGTGAGGGCTGCCGGGCCCCTCTGCAGGGCTGCGGCCTCTCCAGCGGGCGAGCATGGAGCCTGCAGGCTCTGCCCTCACCCCCTGGCAGGCGGGTCACCCTCCCGCGTCTGAGGCACAGGTGAGCCCTCACAAAGCGCTGCAGGTGGGGCTGGGAGGCCCGCATTGCCCCTGCACCCCACAGGGGGAGCCCTGCTGCCTCAGGACCCGCAGACCCTGCGGCGGGCAGGGCCCGGCACTCACCTCACGCGGTCCGTGCTGTGGGTCAGAGACTCGTTCTCCTTCTTCCAGAATATCTGTGGCGGGGGTGCCCCCGAGACCCGGCACTCCAAGCGCACGGGGTAGCCGTCCGCCACGCCCGTGTTCTGCAGCTTCTCCAGAAAGACCGGAGGCTTGTGCGCTTCCTTAGCTGGAAGACAGGAGAGCGGTGTCCTGCCCGGGAGACAGGGCAGCGCCACGGAGCCCGCAGCTGCCCTCAACGACGCGGGGCCAGAGGCCCGTCCTCCGCCAAGGGTCCTTCACCGGGAGGGAGCCTGTGCTCACCCCGCACCCCCTGTCCCTCTGTGGGGTGGAGGCTGCGCCCGCCCCACAGCGCCTGCCTGCTGGTCCCGGGGCCTCTCGCAGGCTGGCAGTCGACTAACAAGGGTGCCGCGCTTCCTTAGTCCGCCGCTGCCCCCGGCGACACTGAGGCCCGCCCGCTGCGGTCAATCCGCGAGCTGCCTGCCCTGCTGGCTGGGAGGTGCTGAGGACTTCTAGGCCCCGCTGCAGGGAGACGGCACTGCGCGGGCGGGCGGGGGACGGGCTGTCAGTGGGCGCCTGACGACTAGCAAGGAGGACCGCACCACGGGTCCCGCCGGCATTCTCGGCGGCAGGGAGTCAGAAGGCTTTGTCAGTATCACCCTCACTCTGCCCTCCGTGTCGCCTAGGGTCTGTGGCGGAGACCAGCGCGGACAGTTGTGGCCTCGTGATCATCTTGCAGCTGCCGGCAAGAGAGAGAGCATCCGGCCTTCTCCCCGCCCTCCTCAGAGACAGCCACATCAAGGCAAAGGCTCTACCCCAGACCTGTAAATAACGAGGACCCTGTCTGACCTTAAATTATGTAGGGAGCTAATTTTTACTGGACTTTTTCATCTGAGCTACTCTGGGGGACGCAGGTGGTGGGAGCAGACCTCACTTAGCTTTCTTTCTGGGCCTTTGCTTTCGTAAGAGGATAACGATGGACGGACCTTCACGTCACAACAGCAGACAGCTGCATTCAGAGGCTGTGCTGGGCAGGGCACGGGGATGCAATGCTTCATGGGAGCTCATCCTTGGGAAATTAGTCCTTAAAGTGTGAGCATCACGGCCCATTTACAGCAGGGAGAGTGAGCAGCAGTGATGGGCCGGCCAGAGGACATAGCCAGGAGACGAGGACTGAGCCCTGACTTCTCCCAGAAGTGCCAACGGGACATCTTGGGCCCGAGGACAGGCATGGTCAACAGACAAAACTATACAACAGTGAGCAGCGGGGGCTGGAGGAGGGAGTGAAACTGGACACAGACCACAAGCTGACCGCACGCCTGTGTGCACGTGTCTAGCTGCTGTCAGCAGAATCCTCAGGAGGAGACACCCAGTGTCTGCATTGCTCACTGTCTCTACTAAGCGTGCGGGGCTCTCGGACCTGGAGGAAGACCAGAAATGGGATGGACCCAACTACACAACCAGGGGAGGGTGTGGTCTCCATAGATCCCACCTCTGGGAAACAAGGAAGAAACCAGCTGATGTGCTGAGGACCAGGTGAGGTCACACACAGCACTCTGCAAACAGTGGAGAGAGACAGACACAGCACAGGCTCCCTACACGCTCCTGGAGGGCTCTGCATGCAGCGGTGTGGAACGGACATAACGCACTCTCTCCACTCTTGTGGATTCTCTAAACATCTTCACACACTCATTTTCCTTAGCTAAAGTAAAAAAGTTTATCATCCAGGTCTCCTGCATTGCAGGTGGATTCTTTACCAGCTGAGGCACCAGGGAAGCCCAAGAATACTGGAGAGGGTAGACTATCCCTTCTCCAGGGGATCTTCCTGACCCAGGAATCGAACCAGGGTCTCCTGCATTGCAGGCGGATTCTTTACCAGCCGAGCTACCGGGGAAGGCCCACAGCTAAGTTAACTTTATAATCCTTATGAGTGTATCCTATCTTTCCTATGTTTGCATTAATGAAAATGATTTCAAATGTTAAATGATGAAATCACTGTGGGTGACTTAAGTGGTGTACATGCAGAAATGTGTACAAGCTGCACCTCCCACACTGCTGGCTCATGGACACTGGGCGGTGCTCTCTGCCCCGAGAAACCCTTGGGGCCCAGGACCAGAAACACCCAGCAGAGCCACTCAGAGCCCCTGCTCCGGTCCAGCTGCTGATGGGGAAATGAGACGCAGTCACAGCCCGCCTTGGCAGGTCTCATTCCAGGCTCTGACTGGCTACTCTGGCGAGGCCCACTATTCTGTCTGCTGAGTGTGCGGCTCATGCTGGGGTCGCTGCCGAGCCTCCCCTTGCCCTGAGCGTGTGTTCCCGGGCCTACCTGCGACCACGAGCTCCAGGACGAAGGAGTTCTGCCCCGCCCGGTTGGTGGCCACGCACGTGTAGATGCCGGCATCCCGGGCCGAGACGGGCTCGATGACGAGGGAGTGCACGCCGTTCTCCCGCACCAGCATCCTGTGGGTGCTGTCCTGGCGCACTGGCTTGCCGTCCAGCAGCCAGCTGAGGTCGGGCGTGGGCAGCCCACTGACCTGAGGAAGGAGGGAAATGCATGTGAGCTCCTCTGATGCCAAAATGGGTCGCTCCACCCACAGGAGACGGGCTCTTAGTGTGGGTCCCGGTTCTCTTCTTGGCACAGACAGGCTCACTTCTAAACATCTCCTACAGAGCAACAGAGAGGAGCGTGAGGTGGGGTCCTCAGGGGGCCCAGTGCAGAGAGTCTGTGCTTCACTGCATGGGGCCCAGGTTCAGTCCTTGGTCAGGGAATGGAGACTCTGGGCAGTAAAGATCATTCTCTAAAAGAAGCAGATTTTTCTTACACATTCACAGCTCCCTAGGGCTTCCCTGACAGCTCCTGCAATGCAAGAGACCCCAGGTCGATTCCTGGGTCGGGAAGATCCCCTAGAGAAGGAAGAGGCTACCCACTGCAGTATTCTGGCCTGGAGAGTTCCATGGACTGTATAGTTGTCGATGGGGTTGCAAAGAGTCTGACATGACTGAGCGACTTTCACTTTTACACATAAAACTAAAATTAATATTAATCCCTTGGTATCACCTGATTAAAATAAAATTTTACCTTTTGACTATATGTATACTTATGTTTGTATTCATTTTGGTTCTGTAACTAAAATGTCATTTTACAGGTGGTCTGTGCAAATTCTTACAGACCCACGATAACTACACACATATAAATATACACACTGACATCTGCATACTTACACTGTGGAAAGAATTATGTGGCAAATGATGCGGCTGACAAGGGATTCATCTCCAAAATTTACAAACGGCTCATGAGGCTCAGTATCAGAAAATGGATAGAAGATCTAAACAGACATTTCCCCAAAGAAGACATACAGGAGGTCAAGAGGTACATGACAAGATGCTCAACATCATTAAATATATTAGAGAAATTAAAATCAAATTATGAGAGAAAGGCAAATAAAAAATATGCGGTGTTAGCTCACATCAGCCAAAATGGCCACTGTCAAAAAGCCAACAGATGATAAATACAGGGTGGGGTTAAGAAAAGGGGACCCTCTGAAGGTGCTGTGCTGGTGGGATGTCATGGTAACAGCCTCTGTGGAGAAGCGTGAGGAAGTGTCTTTAAAATGTTCAATAGAGCCACCTTGTGATCCAGCAGCCCGCTCCTGAGTCTATGCGGAAAAAAGAATGAAAAAAAAAACACAGAATTCAAAGTGCACCCAAGAGTGTGCTGCAGCAGTATTTACAACAGCCAGGACAGGGAGGAGACCCAGCCGTCCAACGACAGACGAAGGGATGAAGATGAACGGGTGAAGACGTTCATGCACAGTGCAACATTACTCAGCCATAACAAGGAATAAAACTCGGTCATTTGTAGAGATGTGGATGAAGCTATACAGTTTATATACAGTCTGTTATACAGAGTGAAGTCAGAGAAAAACAAATACTGTATATTAATGCACACATATATAAATCACATCAATATGGAATCTAGAAAGAGTACTGATAAAGCTATTTGCAGGGCAGGAATAGAGACTCAGGATGCAGAGAAAGGACTTGTGGACACGGGGAGCGGAAGGAGAGAGTGGGGCAGACGAATTGAGAGTAGGGCTAACGGATGCACACGGCCACGTGTAAAACGGAGAGCCAGTGGGCAGCCGCTGCGGGGCACATGGACCTCAGCCCGGCGCCGTGATGACCTGGGGGGATGGGGGGTGAGGAGGAGGGAGGCTCGAGAGGGAGGAATCAACATGTGGCCACAGCCGACTCGCGCTGCCGCAGGGCAGAAACACAGCGCTGTAGAGCCATTATCCTCCAGTTACAAAAATAAAATAACAGAAGCGACACATTCGCATGAGCAAATGATTCAGCCATGAAAAAGAATGAAATAATGCCACGTGCTGTAACCTATGGACCGAGAGACAATCATAGTAAAGAGAAGTAAGTCAGAAGAACAAATACCGTGTGGTGTCACTTACAGGTGGAATGTGAAAATGGTCACCAACTAACTACTTTACAAAAGTAGAAGGAATGTACAGACTTGGAAAAACAAACTTATGGTCACCAAAGGGGAAAGGTGGGCTGGAAGGGGTAAATCAGAGGGTGGCATTAACTCATACATGTATACACATAGTCAACACAGACCTACTGTATAGCAAGGGAGGTGTACCAAACACTGCGTAAAAACCTACATATGGAAAAAACTCAGAGACGAATATCTACATTTATAACTGAGTAAGATTCTGTATGCCTACAACATGACATTGTAAATCCACTTTACTCCAAACACATACATACATATGTATGTTCAAGCTAAAAAAATTAAAGTGATGAGACACAAGTTTTCGGTGGCTTCTTGTAGCACATTTCACTCTAATTTACAAACCCCAAAAAGGACTTCCACTAATGCACTCCAATTTGACACCAGCACTATAAATAGCCAGGACAAAGAAGCAACCTTAATGTCCACTGACAGATGGATGGATAAAGAAGATGTGGTACATATATACAGGGGAATATTACTCAGTCATAAAAAGAATGAAATAAATGCCATTTGCCATAGCCTGGGTAGATCTAGAGATGGTCATTTTAAGTAAGTCAGAAAGAGAAAGACAAATAGGATATCACATATATATATATATGGAATCCTGAAAAAAATGATACAGATGAACTTATTTATACAGATGAACTTATTTATAAAATAGAAACAGACTTACTTAGATAATGAATTTATGGTTACCAGGGGAGAAAGGTAGGGCTTTCCAGGTAGCTCTTATGGAAAAGAACCTGCCTGCCATGCAGGAGACATAAGAAAACTCAGGTTCGATCCCTGCTCAGAAAGAGCCGCTGCAGAAGGAAATGGCAACCTGCTTCGGTATTCTCGCCTGGAGAATCTCATGGACAGAGGAGCCTGGCGGGCTAGTCCATGGGGGTCACAAAGATTCGAATACAAGTGAAGTGACTTAGCACCCACACAGCAAGGAGGGGATGAATTGGGAGATTCGGATGGACATATAAGGGGTAGCATATTTAAAACAGATAACCGACAAGGACCTGCTGTATCGCACAGGGAACTAACTCAATATTCTGTAATAACCTAAATGGGAACAAGCAGGAAAAGATGCATGTGTATGACTGCATCACTCTGCTCTACACCTGGAGCTAACACAACACTGTAAATCAGTTACACTCCAACGCAAAACGAAAATTAAAAAAGAGAGCTACTCTGGAAAATACACTCCTGTTAAGAATGAATTTATCCTTTTCAAACATTTCTGTAAGTCCAGAGTAAACTCTTAAGTGCCTCACATTTATATTCCAGAGATAACCAGCAGAGGGAGGCCAAGTAATTTTTCAAAACATTCATACTTCCGAGCTGAAATTTAAATTCAAGGTCAACAAATGGGGCAAAACCAGAGAAGAGAGCCTCAGCACCGGGGGAGGCTGGGCGCGCGCGCTCACCTTGCAGTCCATCCGGCAGAGCTTGCCTTCCTGCACGGTCAGGTCCCCGGGCGCCTGCAGGAAGTGCGGGCGGAAGAAGCGCTCCTGGATGGGCTCCCCCTCATCAGCGCTGTCCCTGGACCGCGAGCGAGGCCTGCAGAGCAGAGAGAGTCAGTAGACGGTACAGATAAACAGACCTAGACAGCAGGCCATTTCTAGGGTTCCAGGCATCTGCTTTTTTTAACACAGGGGCAAAAACATAATTTCCTTACCTGCTTACCTGATCCCTAATCTCAACCTTTGCACCAAAGAAAAAGTCAGGAGGCAAAATCTTGTTTCATTTGGGGGTTTAATATAAATTTAATAGTCTGCTAATTGCAGATCTTAATCTGCTATCCTAATCCTTATGACTAGTATAAATCATGAATTGGGAAAGGGGAAAAAATAGGTTAAAGAAAGTTTTAAAATATTTTTAAAATTGGATGAGAACTGTATGACAATTAGCAGCTCATTTACTACCAAATATTTTTAAGTATCAATAACTATAACTTTCCACTGTGAGTGTAAGTTTGTAGGAAATCAGAAGTTCTTATTTTTTAAAAAATTAATATATTTCTAATAAAAATTTATTTTCATATTAACCAGGAAAACAATTAAATTTTTAGGCAGGTCGTCTGCATCCATTATCCATGTACCTAAAGACAATTTTTTTTGCTTTAAAATAAAATTGTGCACATCTCCCAGATTTTGTGCATCTTTCTTGCTTTTGAGTATGTTTCTAGAGGCACCTTTAAGAGTAAAATGATTTAAAGTGATTGCAGGCCCGCCGGTGTAATAAACTGCACTCCACTATCAAAAAAGAAAATAAAAAATAAAAAAATAAAGTGATTGCAGGGAAGATGTAATAATCCAAGGGCAAGATGTTCAAATTAATTCTGCCAGTGATCATCAGAAAGTAAGTTAAAAAATACTTAACTAGAAAAAGCAAAAGAAAAGTTAGTACAATGGGCTAGAATTATCCACCCTTCAACACAGAGTTCACCCATCAGATCTAGTTTATGAGCCCGACACTCCTCCAGGAAGCAGTGACCCACGAACAGCTGGAGTGAGCTGACGGCCCCGGAAAAGCAGCAGAAGATGGACTTGCTCAGCCGTGCTGGGCTCGCAGCTGGCACAGGGGACGCTGTGCGCGGGCCGTGCCCTGGAGGGCAGCATCACGACTGCGAGCCCCAGGCCTGCGGCTGCCTCCCAGACACAGGCAGGGGCCGCGGGCTGTGGAGCTGCTCGCTATCTCTGCTCCTCCTGCGGCTTCCCTGCCTCTGTGGCCCTGCAGGACCCCAGCCGCCTGAATCCCCTCGCAGCGTCCCCAGGCCAGCAGCCCACCAGCTCCTATGAGGCCGCGCCCATCACTGGGCACCAGCGCCCGCCCATGCTCGTAGGCCCCGGGGGCTGCAGGTACGGAAAGTGTCCAAAATGTGGCCAGTCTGACCTTGAGGTCTGGGTCTCGGGTAAGCTTGTGTGCTGAGTGACGACAGCACAAACCTTCAGGCACAAGGTGGTCAGAGGAAACCAGGGGCCCTCTTGGAGGGCCGCAGTGAGGGACAATGGCCGGGCCTGGGCACGCCTCCTGGCTGGTGTCCCCACCCCAGCCACAGGGAGCCCGCTTCCCCTCACGTGCCCACTGTCCCCCGAGCACGGCCTCTCTGTGGGCTCCCCACCACGCTGATGGTGCCGGGTTTAGGAGCCAGCGAGACCCCAGCAACGCCCGGGAAGGGCGCGGGATGTACCTTCTGCCATGAGGGTGTCCGGCCGGCGGGCGGGGGCTGCGGCCTCTCTGGTTCACGGCCTGGACCATCAGCCGTCCCGTGCAGCTGACGCGGCCCTGCGGGGACAGGACCACAGTGGTGAGGGATGTCCGGGGCCCGCTCCTGCGGCCAGCGCCAGCCCCCGCCCGCCCCCGGGGCTCGGCGTGTGACTCCACATTCATCTGAAGCACTTGAGTAAGACGCTCCCCCTCTGACGCTTGACTTGGTTTTACCGTTTCATCCAGGAGGCCGTTTAAGATGAAGACCCCCTACGAACTGACTGTCACCTGCCAAGGTCTCCCTACCCATCAACATTCTTCCCATGAAATGAGCACATTTGAGATTTATGAACCAGAAGCAGTCATAGCCTGAAACGTGAGGATCACATGATAAAGGTTAGTTAGATATGCTAACGAAAATTTTATCTTTAAAAATATTTTAATTTGAAGTATAGTTGATGGGTCTACAATCATCTTGGCCAACACATCCAAGTTCATCTGAAGTATAGTGGACTTAATATTAGTTTCAGGTGTAAAACATGAGTCAACATTTTTGTTGCTTATACCCCTTATAAAGCGGTGACAAAGCATGCTGCATGCACTACCGTCTCTCTCTGTCAACAGCAAGCCTGACATGTGTCGTCTTAGGGGCATGGAGCAGTGCTAAGGGGCCCGAACTATGGGAATAAGGGACCCAGGGGCTTCAGCTTTCTGGCACAGGCGCCTCTTTCTCCTCATGGCTGGCAGAACAGCAAAGCAGATTTCCTCCTCCACTTGTTCTCGAGGTCCAGGAGCACAAGCAGACGGACTTCTAAACTCTGACAATGACCGAAAGGGAGGAGCCAGGGCAGGAACCTGAGAAGCACACTGATCATTCATTCCAGTCCTTGGTGAATTCGAGCTCCCGGCTGAAGGGCAGCCCCGTGTGCACTCACATCACAGTTGACCACTGACCCCCACGGTCATCCCAAGTGGCCGACATATGGGAGGCCAGAGCTGAGGGTTGCGTGGATTCTCAACCGCCTTCTGAGCTCCCCTGGGAGTGGGCTGACACTGGTGGGGACACGGAGGGAGGCACCCCAGCAGGATGCAGGGAGGGGCTTGCACGTCTCAGCCTGGACCTCCTCAGGCCCCAGGAAAGGCAAGGACTCACACTAACAGTGCCGACAGGAGGGCGAGGCAGCCCCAGGAGGACGGCTGCCGGGAACACACAGCTCGAGTGGCCCTGAACCGCGAGGCAGGCTCCTCCTTCACTGAGGCCACCACATCCCCAAGTACTGTGCAGCTAACTTCAGGAGGGAACAACCCCTGCCCTGCACCAACTGCCTCACAGGTCCCGGCCACGCAACAGAGGCTCTCCCATGCCGACCCCGGCACACGCCGGGGACTCCCCAACACGGCCTGACATCTGAGAATCACTTTCACTGACCTGTCCCACGTGGACTTGTGCAGGTGCACGTGCCTAGAAGAGCCTGTTACAAATCGCACAGCTGACGACTCACCGCGGCCGGTCTAACAGGTGGTCATGGAAGCCCCGTGGTTCTTTCCGGAGCTTGAGAACAAGGAGCTGTGCATTTCACATAGATAGCGCCCCTTGTTCTCAGGACAGGCTTTCCAAACTTTCTGCCTCGTAGCTTCATCACAGGCTGTGGGGCCCCTCAATGCTATCTGTTCACTTTTAACTGTCTTATTAACACATGAAGGAGTAACAGAAGTGAACGTGTGAAGTGAAGCTCGGAAGGAGCCGGGAAACCCTGTGAGGCTGAAACACAGACCCCCAACCAGCCAGACTTCTGAGTGTAACTCTGCTGCTCGCAGCTCTTCTGTTCCGACCAAGTCCTTGGCTGGAGGCTGACACGAGCCCCGAGTGTGAACTCTGAAGGTGGTTCTGCGCGAGATGCCCGGCTGGTGAGGCGCACGTGATGCCTGGCAAGGCTGCTTCTTCACCTGCTGTGGAAACAGCATCTGCCTGTCCTGGCTCACAGAGGCTAACGGGGCCCAGGGCCCAGGATAGTCGCCTGCCCGGACACACAGCACAGCTGGAGAAGGCGCAAACCGCGACGGCCATTCCAGCCCGGGGCAGGACCAGGCTCCTAGCAATGCAGCAAAACAAAGCCAAACATCCGCGTCCGCATTCCACTGCGCTGTCAGGAGGCCTGAGAGCCGGGGCCTGCGGTCCCAGTCTGGCACAGGGGGACGCAGCGCGGCCCCTCCTGACCTCGCTAACCTGCGGCTGCTGTCTCCTGGGGGCAGCCAGGCGAGCACGCCCGGCGCTCTGAGCTCGTCCCCACGGAGACCTGTCAGCAGCCTCTCACACGCCTCTTATCCCTGAAGACCGAGCAGGTGGGAAAGTCTTCTCTGGAATAAACTGCTGGCCATGCTCGCCTCCCTCCCGGCTCTCACCGTCTCTCACGGCTACCCTCAGGACTTATCTCCCCGGCCTGGAGAGCCCAGCCGCTCCCGCTCCACTGTGGAAGCCACGGTGTCAGAAAAGGGAGATGGTGCTGTCCCCCTTCCAAACACGAATCCTTCTAGAACGTGGAAGAAAATCATGGCGCCAAAGGGCGTCAAGGAAGCAGGGAGTTCACGTCAGGCAACCCCATGCTATGCTTCTGGGACTGGAAGCATATGTATATGTGCATGCTTTGTGTATCCTGGAAAACTTAGCTTTTACTTTTGAGATTTATTTCCAGTACCTATTTACATCACGTTCCTTTTAAATCATTTTTAAATTCACAAATTACAAGAATGGCAAAGCCATTTACTATACCATAGCAACTGTTTATAAAGCTGAGTTTATGGAGTGCTGGGCTTCCCTGGTGGCTTAGAGGTAAAGAACCTGCCTGCAATGCAGGAGATGTGAAAGACAGGGGTTTGATCCCTGAATTGGGAAGATCCCCTGGAGAAGGAAGTGGCAGTATTCTTGCCTGGAGAATTCCATGGACAGGGAAGCCTGGTGTGCTGCAGTCCATGGGGCCACAAAGAGTCAGACACGACTGAGCAACTACACAACAACATGGAGTGTGAGGTGTTTCTATCATCATGTTCCCATGGCAACAAGTGACAACTTGCACCAAGGATCAGGCAAAGAAACAGGCTCTCGCGGGTCACAGGTGAAATACCACTTTGTTTTCCTAAGTGGGTAGGAAGTTCATTCCAAATTTTCACAAAATTGGACGCACAATCTTGGATGACTCACAAAACCCACATGTGGCATGTGTGCATGGACCTGCCACTGAAGACCTGGGACAAGAAGGCATTTCACCCCTGAACTAACACCCACCAGGAGACGTGCTCAGAAGCTCACAACAGCGGCTGTCAAGCACCACAAACCCCAAATGCACAGCAACGTCAGCCTGAGGCCCACATCCACTCTCAGGGTCTCCCCAGACTCTGCTTAGGAGTCTCCCCTCCGACACCTGCCTCTTGGTCATTCAGATAGGAAAGGAGTAGTTTAGTGATAAGAACACACCCCGTTAATGAGAATCCTGGTGGATCAGACCTCAAGAGACAGCAGGATTCCGGCATGAGGACCTGCTTTGGCAGGGGAGCCTCTGGGGCCCGGAGTGGTCCCCCTGCTGTTTGCTCAATCCACAGGCGGGATGGAGACACTGTCAGAAAACCAGGCTCGGGACTTCGCTGTGGCCAGGGGCTAAGACCCTACGCTCCCAATGCAGGGGCCCAGGTTCCATCCCTGGTCAGGGAACCAGATCCCACATGCCACAGGTAAGACTCTGCATGCTGCAACTAAAGCGTGATGACCCAGCACAGCCAAATAAACAGACTAAAAAGGAAAAGTGGGCTTCTGGTGTCCTGAGGTAAATGGTCACTCCCCGTCTCTTTGACTCCAAGAGGTAAAGCATGAAGAATCAGACGAGGGGATCTACAGGGCGTGGCCGGCTCTCTGCTGAGGGAGCCGAACTCAGGGCCCCAGGTTGAGGGTGGGGCCTCCTCCTGGCCCTGGTGTGGCTCCTGCCAGCCAGGCTGTGGGGGTGGGAGGTGGATCTTTAGCTAAGCCCTCACCCTAGCCCCCAGCTGTGCAGTCCTGATTCAGCCACACTGGCTGGGAACGCCCCCTCAAGGTGTGATACCACCTGAAGGAGACTACACGCAGACTCCAAACTGCAGTTTGACATTTGCGTTATTCTGTTCTTTAAAGGTGCTCACTCCAACAACAGTTTAAAATGTGCAGCAGGCAAAACGCCTGGACACGAACAGCAGAACCCGGTAGTGGCGGCTGTGGAAGGGACACAGTGAACTCTAGCTCCATCACCTACCCCAGACTTCTCAGGGCACGAGAGCAATCAAGAACCCAACATGAAGGAAAACTCTGGGTTTTGTTGAGTTCTCCATTACTTTTTTAAGAGGAAGAAAACATAAGATGGGAATCAGTAATAGTCAAGAAAGCATACTAAAAATACAATTAAAAAAAAGTTCCACTTTCATTCCCTCAAATGCACCGTGAACACAAACAAGCATTCAAACATAATTATTTCGTAAAGGTCATGACTGTGACTGTTTTTCAGAGGTCATGTGTTCACTGATTGAAATATCAGAGCCTCAAGAAGGTGCATGAACTTGGAAACTGTTCCTGGTCAGTGAGGAGTCCACTGTCCCAGATCACAGGCTGGTTGCGGTGAAATGTGTGAGACTTCAGCTCAGTCTAATTTTAACATTACTGCAGTAATGTATCTTTCCATGACAATGTAACCTTAGGACAGGATAACACTGTTTGCAACACGGCATGCACTTGTAGAAGTATGCAAAAATTGCTAAAATTACCTGTATCATTTTCTAACACTTATGTTTCTTTCAAAAGAAATAATGAAATATAGAATGATACAAATAGATCAGAGATTTTTTTAAAAGGATGACTTGTGAGCAATCTCCATCAGTTACATAACAAAACTGCTAGCTTTCTTTTTTAAAAGTCTTATTTACAGGCTTCCCTGATAGCTCAGTTGGTAAAGAATCTGCCTGCAATACAGGTAGACCCTGGCTCGATTCTTGGGTTGGGAAGATCCCCTGGAGAAAGGAGAGGCTAACCACTCCAGTACTCTGGCCTGGAGAATTCCATGGACTTGGTATAGTCCATGGGGGTCACAAAGAGTCGGACACGACTGATTATGTGGTTTTTGTAGACTTTGTAAAATACTCTGTCAAGTGTTTCAAGCACAAAACCACTTCTTACACATGTCTGTGGATTCAGTACAGTTCCTAAAATATACAAGATAGCCTATAAAAAAGAATTTGCAGGCTTGAATCGGAACCTAGTAGCCAGTAGCTGCCTACTAAATTCTAAGTAGTCAATTAATTTTTTGACCCTAAATCTAAAGGTCAATACAAGAGAAAACAAAACAAAATCCTGAGTGCTCTATTTATATTCTATCAAAATTATAATTTGTCCACACTTATAGGTTACTTAAATTCCACTGAATTAAATGTGCATGTATTTCTTCTAAATATTTAATTTTTGAGTCTTCCTACCACATCTTACACATACCCCTCACTCCCCTTTCTCCTGGGAATGTTATTCTACATGAAATCACATGGTTTGTGCATCTATTTACTGGCTCATCTTCTGTCTTGGGACCTCGTCCTCCCAAGAATGGCAGCCCCACCCCCCATGAGAGGTATGCACAGCAGTCTCTCGACAAATGTTTGTGGAAATAAATGGTGCACATTTGTGAATCATGCACACAAATGTCTAATGGAATAAACAAACACTCAGGAGAGAAAAATCTCTCTCCTGGGAAACCAAGCTGGACAGAGAACGTGGGGGTCCAGCGCCCCAACAGGCGAGCCGCCTCTTCGTCTGGGGACCCCACCGGTTCAGAGCAGAGCCGGGCTGCGCTTCCCACCTGAGGGTTGGCAGCCATGACTGTGTAATTGCCGTCGTCCTCCAGCGTGGAGGCTGCGGTGTGCAGGGAGCAGGTCCCGCTGGGGTCGCTGCGGATGCTGTAGTGATCGTTCTTGGGGGAGATCTGCTTTCCATCCTTAAACCAGTAAATCTGCGGGCAGAGGCAGAGAGGAGGTGAGGCCTGTGTGTGCGGGGTGGGTGGGGAGCTGCTCTGAGCTCCTGCGACAGAATGAGACTGGATACCTGGGTGGGACCTTGGCTTCCGAGGGACGAGGGGGGCAGCGAACAAGGCTAGTTCTAGTCTATCAGAAATTACACGTTCTTTCTTTCTAGAGGATGTATAGGCACTTCCCTGGTGGCCCAGTGGCTAAGACACCTTGCTCCTACTGCAGGAGGCCCAGGTTCAACCCTCAGTCAGGGAACTAGATTCCACTTGCCCCAGCCAAGATCACAGATCTGCATGCTGCAACTCAGACGTGCTGCCGCCAAATAATAAAGTAGGAAGTATTTAAAGTATATTTTAAATAATAAAGTAATATTAAATAAGATAGATTAATAATATATTAAATTATTAATAAAATAAACAATAAATATATAGATAAAAGACGTACATAAGTGGCATTTACATTCACCCATTATTTACATGGAAGACGTGATTAACTCTCAGCTGGCATCACAATTTTCTTTTTGCTTCTGTTTTCAAATGATCTAAGTGGACATGTATTACTTGTAAAGGGAAAAACATTATCTCAAGATTAAAAAAACCAGACCCTAAAGTCCAGTGAATTCGTCTGTGCCGGACACCCAGAACAGGGTGAGAGGGAGGGGTGGGGGGCGCAGCTGGGGGCACAGGGTTGAAGGTTAGAGCTCACCAGCTCTCCCCACTATGTTAAACACAGCAGCATTTAAACTAATTTTCAAATAATAACTTGGAGTGATAGAAAATTGTGAAAAATATAATAAAAGTACATCTTGATTAGACAGAAACGTTCTAAATGGTCATACCATCTCTTCTACAGGTCCCTCCTCCCCTCTTTCTCCTTTAAGCAAGATCCCAGGGCCATCGGTTTCTCACGTTTTGCTGGTTGTATCTGAGCGCAGAAGAGAGGCCACAGTGATGGTCACAGAGCCACAGCACCAACACAGCCAGTACGCTGTGTACTGAGGAAACGACATCCTCGCTTTTTAAGCAGGATGCGGTCACCTCTGTTCCCTGCAGCCCAGGGCACTCCGAGCTGACTCCCAGCAGAGGAAACCTACTTTAGAGCCTGCCATAAAATGAACTTCCTCCTGCATGTACATCACTTGGCAAGTTGAGACCACAGCTGGCCTTTCACTGTTACTCCCTGTCAAAGCCTTTGAATCTGAAAAACTGCTCTTAAACCTTCCAAGTCTAAGGTAGGAAAAGGCCAGAAACGGACAACATGAAGTAAGTGCGCCAAAAACGAGGGTCTGAGAGCTGCAACCTTTCTCTCCCTAGTTTTATGGAAACTATATTACCAATATTACCGGTCTCCAGAACCTAAAAGTTCACCATTGAAACAGACTAGTAACTTCCAGTTCCAAAAGCTAAGTTACATAAAGGCTGACACTTCATAATTATCATGCTCTTACTGGTTGGATTATTTCCGAAGGAATAAAGAAGCTCAGATCAGTATACAGTGTCTCCCTTTCACATTCCTGCTGCTATGCCAGTTCTTTAGAATTCTTTTTTCCCTTTAGTCCTATTTTTCACCTGTATTATACTTAGAAGACAACTTTCCAATGAGAATTAAGAGATGTATTGTGCTGAGCTGCTCAGTCATGTCTGAGTATTCTCAACTCCATGGAGTGCAGTCTGCCAGGCTCCTCTGTCCATGAGGATTCTCCAGGCAAAAGTACTGGAGTGGGTTGCCATGCCCTCCTCCAGGGGATCTTCCCGACCCAGGGACTGAACCCAGGTCTCCCACATTGCAGGTGGATTCTTTACCATCTGAGCCACCAGGGAAGCCCAGATTAAGAGACAGTGCCAACATTCTACCAAGACTGCTCTGAGACAGTGTGGGGAAGATACAACAGAGGAAAACAGTGTGAACTAGAACTCCGCTTCAGTCTGCTCAGGTTTCAAGGGGACAAGCCTCCCGAGGGCAGAATATCCTGGGAGTGCCAGGCAGAGCTTCCGTTTCTCACTGTGCCTCTCTTACTGTCTTCCCTCCAGTTCTGCAGAAAAGTGCAGGCCTGTGTGCTGTTCCATGGGGCCGTGAGCAGTGATCCTAGTCTCTGTCTAAAGAGACGGCCACCCGCCACCCAGGGTCCCCGTGTGCCTGCAGGACAGGCTCTGGCCGGGCTAGCCACAGCCGTTGGACTCTTGCCCCCTCCGCCTCTGTATACACAGGTGGCCTTGGCTTTGTGGATTAAAGATATGATTCCCGCCACTAGTGGCAGCTTCACTGCTCCGTACAGTACAGAGCATGGGCGGGGTTCAAGTTCAGGCCTGGCCGCCACAGCCTCCTGGCCTCGGCCGACCTGCTGGAGCTGAGTCCGACACCTGCAGTGTGGGTGTCACAACCGTGGCTCCGTGTGAGAGAGAGAGGGGAGGGTGTGAGGCGCTCCCTGCCAGTTACTCTCCTGGTCTATCTGTCCTGTCCTCTTAGGTCCCATTCTATCCTACCCTATTCTGTTCAACCTTGTCCGAGTCTAGGGGCTTCCCTGGTGGCTCAGACAGTAAAGAATCCACCTGCAATGCAGGAGATGTGGGCTCAATCCCTGGGTCAGGAAGATCCCCTGGAGGAGGGCATAGCAACCCACTTTAGTATTCTTGCCTGGAAAGTCCCATGGGCAGAGGAGCCTGGCAGGCTACAGTCCATGGGTTCACAAAGAGCAGGACACGATTGAACGACTGACACTTTCACAGTTTCAATTCTGGCATTTGTCCTCCTACCACCACCCTGCAGGCTGGAAGCCAGACCCATCCTCAGGGCACGCAGCTCTGAAGAGGCTGTTGTCTCCACTCACCTTGGGCTTTGGGTCACCGGTCACTCTGCACGTGAATGTCGCAGGCATACCCTCAAAGATCTTGTAATGCTTCAGCTTCACCTCAAAGAAGGGGGCCACTCCGCTCTCCACAGACGTGTCCCCGAAGGGTGCCTCATCCCCTGACTCCTCCACGGGGGACCGCTCCAGCCGGTACTCGATTTCACTGATGAGCCTCTGCTCACAGCTGGAGACCTTGTACTCCTGAGTCAGATGGAGGGGCTGCGTCACTGGCTGGGCCCCTCACGGTACAGAGTGCCCCACCGGACTCAGCCCCTCTCCAGGCATGTTCCCAGAGGGCAGCGATGTGTTCACTACAGAACTAAACAACGAGTCTGCACCCCAGTCACTCCCACATGAACAAAGAACACCTGGAAGGATGCGTGGTGTTTCAAACCATCCTCAAGTCCTATCAACCAAAAAACACCACAGTCACACAACTAGGAGAATGAGTTTCTTCCTCGTCTCTCTTAGAATGGTGAGAAGAAGAAAAAGGCAACGGTTCCTCCTGAACTGCTCATAAAAGTTAAGCACTGACACCACGCTGACCCTTCCCTGTCTGAGGGTGGGCGCCTCCCAGACGGGCAGATGTGGCTCACTTGGCCTGTTCTCCAGTGGGTGACGGAGTAGCGGTACCTTACTCCCTTCTCCTGACGGTCCTCACCGCCCTGCTCCCCAGCTCTGGGCAACCATTCTCCACCCTCTTTAAAGGAAAAAGGGATGGAAAGCCCAGTCAAATATGTGGTTAAAAAAATAGGCATCAAGTGCCCGCCAGCATCCTCTAGTAATGAAGGGGTACAAGAGACCTCCTGCTCATGAAGCATAGAAAAGGCAGCCCATTATGAAACATTCTCTATTTAATAGTAAATGAAACGTTGTTTCAAACGAGGTTTTCTCTTGAAGTTACTCAATCTTTAAAAACAGTCTGGCCGTGGGGTTTTCCTGGTGCCCAGTGGTTAAGACCTAGCACTATCAGTGGAGGGGGCAGGGCTCGAGTAAGATGTCACACATGGCATGCCCCCAAACCCAAAAAAGCCTGTTGGCTTGAGGGAAGAAATTCAGCAGTATGAATAAAACTGCAGGAAATACACAAGTTGCTTTGTCTAATTATTATCAAATTAATCAGTTTAAGAATTAGCTCTTCTTTCTCCTAGAAAACTTTTAACAAATGAGAAACTTCTCACAATTTTAAATTCAGAGTATTCATAAAGGACAGAATAAAATTCGTGTCTGTAAATAAACGACGTGACAAATCACAGTGCAGTAACTCTGTCCATCTGATACAATGAAAACAGACATGGTGAGTGTGTAGGTAATGATCTTAGGGCAGGAAATGCAGACACACAAGTACATGAGGCAGAACAGAGGGACAGACACAGAAGGACTGGGAGGAGAAGAGAGGTAAAGGCGACCTTTTGACCGTCCAGAGGACTCTCTACAGAAGCACGAGATGGCCAGGAGTCCTGAAACAGCAGAAAAGGAGTAGTGAAGCCCAGGAAGAGAAGCGGCAAGAATCCAACCCGATTTCTAGCTTTAAGGGAAACTCCGGTGGGAGCAATATTTAACACAGAAAAACTTTCAGATTTTGAAGGCTGATCCATTTCTCAATAGACAGGAGAAAGGGTTTACTTGGTCCTTTAAACTTGTGTTCAAAAGCTTTCTTTCATCTTAAAACTATTCAGTACATGTGGAGACTCCAAATAGAAGCAAATCCATGAAGTGATTCTGGTGTTAGCAGGGGAACAAAGCAGATTCCCTGCTCATTACTGATTTTCAACTACATTTGTGAAGAAAAACACTCTTTTCTGTACATAGATACTTCACCTGGATGAGGTATTAAGAATGTAACTGAAATTAGTCACAAGTGACTTAACACAATCTCAGTGAATGCATGTTCCTCCACAGACCTGTTTTGCATTACAGCACAGGACAGGGAAATCAGAAAGATACTTGAAAGAAGAGAAACTAATGGATAAGACAAAAAGGACAAGTGCCATCGACTGAAATAACTCCATTATCCCCCAACACAGGGTGTGCTCACTCGCTGCTGGCCAGAGGCCGCCTGTGACCCACCCTTGGTTCTGCACAGAGCTGGCCCAGGACCAGGTCCCTAGGGAGGCTGGGGGAGGTGGGCGGAGAACACTCTGCTCTCCCGGGAAGCCAGAAGGATCGCATACCTGGTTGGCCGCCTCCTCTTCCGGCTCCTGGACGTTGAAGACAGTCGCGCTGTCGGCACCCAGGAGCCGCCGAGCCATCCTTTCTTCATAGGTCAACCTCTAAGCAAAGAAGCCACACGAGTCAGAAAAATCACAGTGCTGCAGCGCCTTGAGAACACGAACGCAAAGAGCAAACGGGCCTGTGGGTCTCTGACCGCTCCCCTCCGCCTCCGGACGCCTGTGCGGACAGGAGCCCTCTGCTCTGTGTCCACCTGCTCCCACTGCGCCTCCAGTCCTGACCCTGAGCTGAGCCACGGTGGCCTGTCCCGAGCGCCATCAACGAACGGAGCACAGACTGAAGGCGAGCACAGCGAGCCGCAGGGCAGAAGTCACCTACAGGTGTGTGTCACGCGTTTATGCCTAATGATGAACACGAAGACAGAGACCTGTAGCCAGCAAGAGGTTTTCTACAGGACGTGTATGGTCATAGCTGTCACAGGCTTCAGAACAGCTCCGAGCCTGGGAAGGGAGTCCGAGGCTGGCGGGCAGGGCTACTTCGAGAGCTCTTCTCCAGGGCCAGGCACGGGGCTTGAACGCAGGCAAACACAGGAAGTCATGAAGGCTGGCTGCACATGCTGACCCAGCAGAGGGGCCGGAAGTGGCCTTGAGCCGACCAGGAGACTGCTCCCAGCGGAGGTGGTGAGGCCCCTGCACTGAGTGCCCAGGGCTTTGGGCTGAACACAAACCAAATGGCCCACTTGCTTTGTCTGATGGGCTGTGCACTTGAGAGCTGGCTCCAAAACGATCAGCCCATTCACTGGGGCATTTTAAAAACAAGCTTTTGATTCAAAAGAGAATAATTAGTAGCACAAAATAAAATTTAAAAAAATGTGTAAATTATTTCAGATGAACTTCCAAACCTCTGAATCCAGACATAGACTCTCCTAGAAACTCTCTAATCAGGAAAATATGCTGGGTAAATCGCTGCTTTCCAGTAACTGCTGGTTTCAGTCCCAGTGGAAACCGGGAAGAGAAGCAGGACACGTGCCAAATGGCAAACGGACCTGAAGTTCCAATGACCTTGTTTTGGGAAAAGGGGCCGAGGGTGAGGAGAGGTGTATCTGTGGCACGGAACGGCTCGTCCACATGCAGCTGTTTAATTTTCTCAACATGCATTAAAGAATCATGGATTCAATTTTCAGACACAGTTTTAAATACTGTTTTAAACACCTGCTCTCCTAAAAAGCCTTCCTAATGTTTGGGGACGGCGGCCTGGTACCACCCCATTCCTCTGGAGCAGAAGCATCACTCGATATTCAGGCCCTCGTCAGACACACCTGCCACCACCAGGAGCCAGGCTCACTCACTGCTGTGCTTCTGAACCACTCTGCGCCGTGTGAACATAAAGTCCATATACCAAGACGCCAGAAACGCGAAGAGACACGTGCAGCGTCAGGAAGAAGCTGTCTGACGGTCACATTTTCTAAGAACGGAAACCTTACTTGTCCTTTTAAAATTCTCAAATGTGGAAATGTATGGAAAATATTGGAAATGTCATTCACTGCTGAAGAAATACAAATAATATATACCTCTCTGCAAAAGAGATCTATGACATATATGCAACAAATGTAAATACATGTAGTGTAATAATAATAGCTTATAGAAATCTTATCTTTTAAACCAAGAGTTATTAGTTCATAAGGAGTATTTAAACAAACCAACAAAAAAACCTTGAAAAAAGCCTTTACCTGGCTTGAGAAAGATCCCATAAGTCTCTGTTTTAATCTTTCAAAGGCTCTGGTTGACAGAGCCAGGGAAAACTTCCAGAATGTGTTCATTTGCACATGCAACCACTTATTTCAGGGAGAAGATATTTCCCCTGTGTGAAAATCTCAGTGAGGTGAGTAATGTGAGGTCTCTTTAGCATGTCAGTCTTCCTCAGCCCCTAAGATCAGTACCCAAGCCCCTCCTCTGGGCCCCAGCCTTCCAATCCAAGTGGTCTGTGCTTATGTCTTTATGTATCAGGGCGGGATAACCGCAGCTCCCAGAAAACCGAGTCAGCACGCAGGCTTTGTCCTCTGGAGAAGGTGCTGAGGGAGACTTTACACAAGAGGGCCCTCTCTGCGTCTACTGAAGAGCCAGGCCGATGCCCCCATAAAGCACACAGGTCACTGGCCACCGCCTAAGAAATCTCATTTCCTAGACTCGTTCGCCAACGCCCTTCAGGAGCTCGGACGTGATGACGAGCAGTGAGCCCAGAAAACAAACAAGCCAACAGGTGACCTGGAAGGACTGGGCCCGTGGAGGAGGCGCCTGTGTGGACTGTGTCCTCGTCCATCCACAACCCGCAGCCTCGGAACAGTGACCACTCCCTTCCAGGACTGAGCTGAGCTGCCCCCACAGACCAGGACAAGCGCGGTAGGAACCGCACCTGGACCGTCTAGACCAGACCGGCACGGTCTCCTAAGGCGCGCGGCCTTCTCTGCAGCGCAGGGCAGGGCACAGAGCCCAGAAGTGAGCTCCGATCCACCGCCTCTGGGCAGAGACCGACCGTGGGGCACAGCCCCCAGCCCTACCCTCCAGCGGGACTGGCTCCCTCTCTCTGCCTCCCACCCAAGGGCTTGCCAGGCCCGACCCTGCTTAGCTTCCAAGCAGGACAAGCGCGGGTGTGATGGGGCGGGGCGGCTGTAGCCTGTCCCTTTTGTCTGTAGCGTTGAAGGTCCTCAGTGTGCTACCGTGGGCTTCCTGCCCCCTCTACCTCCAAGCGGCCGCATCCCCCCCAGCCCCCAGGAATGGTTCATGGAGGGAGGCAGCAAAGCCTCCCCCCATGCTCTCCCCTCCACAAGCAAACCTCAACCCGGAGAGGCGCGTGGGGGCTGGGGCGGGGGGTGGGCGACACCAGCTGTCAGGACGGTGCTCTGTGCTGGCGGAAGGCCAGGTGTGAAGGTGAGGCTCCAGCCCTAAGGCTGGTGAGGGCGGATCTCGGGCGGCTCCAGTGACCGCCCCGCCCCGCCCCCTACCACCCGCTCCTGCTCATCGCGGCCCCGCGCTCTACCGCCCCCTACCGGCTGCCCGTTGTTCAGCAGGTCCTCCTTGAAGCGCAGCTTGCGTTCCAGGTCCTGGATGACGGCGTCCTTGGAGCCCTGGATCTCCTCGTCGGAGGCCATCCTAGCAGGTCTGCTGGCCTTCTTGGGAAGCCCCCTGCGGGTGAGCACACAGTGGAGGCAGGGTCAGGGTTTGGTCCGGCGGGCACACCCAGCCCAGCGCTCAGGGCCCCGGGCGTGCAGTCCACCCTGGGGCCACGCCCATCCTGCTGGGTGTGGACCAGTGACCCAGACGGAACCGCTGGCACACGCTGGGGCCGAGATGAGCGCCGAGGCAGAAGAGGCGCCGTCTGTGTGCATACCTGGGTTTCTGCCGCGTCAGGCTGTGACTTTGGGCATCAACCCTAACTATTCATTGAAAGGACTGATGCTGAAGCTGGAGAACAGATCACAGAACACACCATGTGGCAGGAATTCTAGGTGGGACAGGAATAAACAGGAAGCAGGAATGGATGCAGGCCGGGAGGGGATAGAGGGGGGATGAACGGAAGAGGACCCTAGGATGCTGTTCGGAGCCCCGGGAGCCTGCCAACACCCCTGCTGACCCGCTGGCTGGGGCCGTGCTCTGTTCCGGGCACCAGAGCAGACTGCGCTGCAGCCTCAAGCCACTGTTCTTGCGAAAATCAGCTCCTGCAGTGGAGGTGGGGAGGCGGTGCTGCCAGGCGACAGGAGGGGAGGGTCCAGGTGGAGCTGGACTGGGAGGACCGCATCGGGGAGGGGCGGCCAGAGCCAGCCCAGGGGGTCGATGGGGCACCGGGAAGAGGGAGCCGGGGTGAGGCACCCTCTCCATTTAACAGGGAACCTCTTTTTCTGAGAATATCTCATTTGGACTAATTACTAACGTGATTCAGCAAACACTAAGAAATTATGTTAAAACCTGAGCACAGAGTAAGGGTCAGGCAGAAAGCAGGACGCAGCATCTGCCCCCGACACGCCACCCACCGACTTCCGAGGAGCAAAGAGCCACTCCTCAGGAACAAAAATGTGTCTGCTGATAGAGATGCTTTCCCTTCACAACGGTTCATACAATTAAAAATTAAGACATTTCTTCAAAGTAAACTGTTACCCAAACCAGCACTCCTCACAGTGCCGGGGAGTCAGTGACAGCCCCACCCGCCTGGGGTGCTGACCTCCTGGTGAACACGGTCAGATCGAGCCCACAGGAGCATCCGGCCCCGTCTGCACCGGAGACAACACGACCCAGTGCTCGCGTGCTTGGGGTGGGAACTGCCGCCACTGGAGACACGCCGTTGCCTGAACGCGTGTGTCTGTAACCAGCTTTGGGAAGGGCGGTGACCCCACGGCCTCAGGAGGGAAAGCAGGGAGGGACTGGATCCACAGGAATCCCCTAAACCCTGACCCACATCAACGCCGCGGGCTGCGGGGAGGCCATCCAGCCTTGCTGCCACTGTGGCCCATAGCTGCCTCGGCCCTCTGCCCGGCCCTCCATTGCGCAGACACCAGATACAAAACCACATCTCCACAGACTGTTTATAAGCTACTCTTTTACAGATGAGAACAAGACGATGCTAAACACAAACAATGAAATAGCCATCAGTGCAACTGATGATTAAGAAAATAGAGATATCTGATTTGCTGTACGGCTCAGGAAACTCCAACAGGGGCTCTGTACCAACCTAGAGGGGTGGGGTAGGGAGGGAGATGGGAGGGAGGGTCAAAACGGAGGTTATATATGTGTACCTATGGCTGATTCATCTTGAGGTTTGACAGAAAACAACAAAATTCTGTAAAGCAATTATCCTTCAATTAAAAAAAAAAAGATAAACTGCCCCCCAGGAATTCTACGGTCTATGCCCTCTGGTTCCACGGGGGTGCAGCTGTGACCTCTCTGTCTGTCTGGCTTTGAACACCGCGTTAGCTCCTGCATCCCCAGGGCCTGCTCTGTGTCTTGGTCAAGAGAACTCACCGTTGCCTCTCGTGGCTGAGCAAGAAAACTGCACAGGTCACAGAACAAGGACTGGGATGGACCTGTACACACTGCCATGTCAAACGGTCACCAACAAGGACCTACCGGATAGCACAGGGGACTCTGCTCAATGTCACGTGGCAGCCTGGATGAGAGGAACGTTTGCAGGAGACTGGATGTATGTATATGTGTGGCTGAGGCCCTTTGCTGTCCACCTGAATTTCTACCAACATGTTAATTGGCTGTACTCCAATATAAATTAAAAGTTAAAAGCAACACCAATAAATAAATAAATAAATAAATAAATAAAATAAAGATATCTGAAATTTGCATTTAAGATTTTGGTATCAGATAAGCAAGGAAGCACCATAAAAAACCAACCGAACTAACAGATTCCTACTTCACCAAGTCACTTGTAATCGGTCTGCTACGTGCACTTGACACATATGGCAAAGCTGTCCAACCAGACGAGTAACAGGTGAGTGAACCTGAGTCTGCTGTTACAATCACAAGCGCCCCACGAGAGAAACAAGTGACTGAAGAGGGTCGACTGACCAGGGCTGGGCGGCTCCTACAAGCTCAAGGGCGCCGACTGGTCATGGCAGGCCGAGAGGGACACCCAGTCTTGGGCAAGTCTGAACTGATCCATCTGAGTTACTATGATGGCTAAAAAGTTACTGTTTCATCTTTAATTCAGAATGCAAACCAGTGATCCCACAAGTCTGCAGAGGAAAAATGCTCCAAAGTCATATGAATCAAACCAACAGAAGGAATTCTTTAAGTGTGTGTGATTTTGCAACGGGAAATTTTTTGTGGACAAAAAGGTGACCACATATCTGTGGCTTCTGGGCTGGCATAGAGCTGGAGGCCTGGGGTCACCACTGAACGTGGTGTCAAAGGGCCCAGCTCCCCTGGGTACAGCTTCCCACAGCCATAAAATCAGAGTGATGTCCCCATTAGCTTTGAAGAAATGGCAGGAGCTGCTGGTCTCCTCTCTGGTAATAGTTATAAAATACCATGACTCCATATGAGTAACCATGACAGAGACTGCTAAGAGATAAGCACTTCTGTTACTTCAGATGAGCCTGTAAAACTGCTGAATACAAGGGAATTTCAAAGTCGGAGACCAGAATGAACTGTTTCTGCCTAAGATGATAAAAGGTGTGACACTGCCCCCCTGTCCAAGGCGGTGGTGGACTCATCTTTCATCAAATTCCAACTGACAAGTGTTGTTGTTGTTCACTTGCTAAGTCGTGTCTGACTCTGAGACCCCACTTGACTGCAGCACACCAGGCCTCCCTGTCCATCACCATCTCCCGGAGCCTGCTCAAACTATTGTCCATTGAGTTGGTGATGCCATCCAACCATCTCATCCTCTTCTCCTCATCCTCCTGACCTCAAACTTTCCCAGCATCAGGGTCTTTTCCAATGAATCAGTGCTTTGCATCAGGTGACCCAAGTATTGGAGCTTCAGCTTCAGCATCAGTCCTTCCAATGAATATTCAGGACTGATTTCCTTTAGGATGGACAGTCCAAGGGACTCTCCGAAGTCTTCTCCAGCACCACAGCTCAAAAGCATCAATTCTTTGGCACTCAGTCTTCTCTATGGTCCGGCTCTCACATCTGTACTGGACTACTGGAAAAACCATAGCTTTGACTAGACAGACGTCTGCCGGTAAAGTGATGTCTCTGCTTTTAAAATCACTGTCTAGGTATGTCATAGCTTTTCTTCCAAAGAGCAAGTGTTTTCATAGCCCTTCCAAAGTAAGAGGACAAAGTGTATCACGTAACAAAGAGACAAAGGTTTGCTCAGGCCAGAGGATGGACTCGACTCTGGCTGAAGCCCATGATTACACCACTACCACCCTCGCTCCCCTCCTTATGTGACTATTTACACAGTCACCTGACTAAGCTTTTTCCCATAAGGACCTGAGAAGAAGCCAGATCTCAATCGCAGAATTCCTCAGGCAGCCTTCAGAAAATGCCTAACAATGCAGGACGCGCCCAACAGGCACTTCTGGACACACCTGGAGGGCAAACAGCAGTCTCGTCTCGCAGGAGCCACAAGCCCACCCCAGGGTGGGAGCCTGCTGTGAGTGTAACTCGAATCCTAGGGTCTCCTCACTTTTATTCCCACATGAAATCCATGAGGGTCTCCTCCTTTTCTCTCTGAAGGGCACTGGGGTCCTGCCAGCCCTGAAGCAGGATGTCGACAGGGAGAGGGTTGACATGTGGCCCTGGGCTCGCCCTGGCCAGCAGGCATTTCTGACCTCCTCAGTGGATGGGTGAGTGCCAGCTCTTACTACACTTCAAGACGTGCCAGACGCCTCCCATGGGTTTGTTTTGCCAGCTTATTTATCCTCACAGGGTTTCTAAGTGAAGATTTTAGAGGGCTGCCACGTCAGCACTGTGACCTAAGGAAAGCCATTTGGAGTCCGGCAGAAGATGATGGAACCCTGCAGAGATGGGGTGGGGGGCTGGGGCCAGGGCTGGCTGCATCATTCAGGCCTGGGACAGGGCCTCACGTATCTGCATGAAATGTAGCCACTGACACGTCTGTTCCCTCCAACCACTGCCCGGATGGACATGCAGTGGACGAGTTCACTTCCTGATCCCGGGCACGAAGGGACTGCCACCTCCCCTCGGCGCGCACCCAGCCCCCAGCTGGGGCCCCCACCGTGTGCAGACCGGTGCAGAGGGGTGGTGGGCACTCACGCAGCGGGAGCGGCGCGCGGCAGGCCGAGGGCGGAGACCCCGGTGGAGACGGTGCTGGCGGTGGCTGGCTGCGAGGGCAGCAGGGCGCGGAGCAGCGCTGCAGGCGCGGGGCCTGGGCGGGCGGCGCGGGACGCGGGACCCGGGCCAGGCGGAGGTGGAGGCGGCGGCGGCGGGAAGAAGTCGGGCCCTGCGGCCAGCGCCGGCGGGCTGAGCGGCGGGGGTGGCGGTGGGAGCGCGCCCCACTCGGGCTCAGAGGTCGGCGGGGACGCGGGCGCCGGGGACCGGGGCGCATTGGGGCTCAGGCTCTGGGCGGCGATGAACTGCTTGGGGCGCGCGTAGCTGAAGGAGCTGGAAGCCTGCATGGCGGGCGCGGGGCGGGCAGCCAGCGCGCTCATGGGCTCCGCGCGCGACTCCAGGGGCTCCGGGGACGCGGGCGGCGAGGGGCGCGCGCGGGCTTCGCGCTCCCGGCGGATCTGCTGCTGCAGCTGCTGGATCCTGAGCGCGTCCCTGCGGGGAGAAAAGGACACCTTCAGATGTGCGGCAGGAACCGCATCCCCCAGGAGCCCGAGTGCCACCGAGGACACAGCTGATCAGCGTCTCACCGGACTCAGACCTGAGGCGAGACGAGCCGGCTAACATGCCAGGGGACGCTGTCTGACCCCGGGAGCCACAGCACTGCATTTTAACAGAACCAGAATCTCTTAAGTGGAAAACTTCTAACGTGAGCTCTCACCCTCTCATCTGGGGCCAACGTTTTGGGAAAAATTTATCACAATGGGAAAGTTAAAAGAAACACCGATTTAACTTATTTTTGGCAGATTTACCTGAATCCAATTTGCCTACCTCACTCCTGTCAACTCTAGTCAATAAATACCACAGGTTGGTCTGGGGGTGGGTTGGGGTGGGGGGAGACCCACTTTGATTTCTGCCTTTGCTCCCTAAAAAACACATGCAAAGTTTATTCTACCCCAATTTTGAAACTGCCAACTATTTATTTATACAAACCTTAATACATACTGGCATTTGGCATCACATCTGAAACATACATATAACTCCCATCGTTCATGTGCAGGGGTTCAATAAGCAGTAACAAATTATTAATTTTACAATGCGCTGTGCTGTGTCTCTCAGTTGTGTCCAACTCTTTGTGACCCCATGGACCACAGCCCTCTAGGTTCCTCTATCCATGGGATTCTCCAGGCAAGAATACTAGGGTAGGTTGTCATGCCCTCCTCTAGGGGATCTTCCCAACCCAGGAATCGAAGCCAGGTCTCCTGCATTGCAGGCAGATTCTTTACTGTCTGAGCCACCAGGGCAGTCCAAGAATACTGGAGTGGGTAGCCTATCCCTTCTCCAGCAGATTTTCCCAACCCAGGAATTGAACTGGTTTCTCCTACATTGCAAGTGGATTCTTTACCAGTTGAGCTACCAGGGAAGCTCTGGTATTTTACAATAATGCAGCTTTAATTCCTCAAGTATTTTCCACCAAGCAGAGAGTTTGAATTTTTTTTTTATAAAGTAGCTAGCAATCAGCTAAAATCGTACTCTCATTTTACTCGTAAAACCTTTCCTCTCGAGCTGAGTTTTGCATCCAAGATGTTTTCCTTTATCCACACCAGTGACCACGGCTGCCAGAAGAAGCGTCAACAGCAGGTGGCGTTCTAAGCACAAGTAAAACGGAACAGTCCATGGAGAGGCAGAGCTATGCTAAGCTGAAACCATTTAAAACTAAGCAACCCTCCCATTGAAACCTGTATATTACCATATGTGAAATAGACCAGTCCAAGTTCAACGCATGAAACAGGGCACTCAAAGTTGGTGCACTTGGACAACCCAGAGGGATGGAATGGGGAGGGAGGTGGGAGGGGGGTTCGGGATGGGGGGTGACACATGTACACCCGTGGCTGATTCATGTCAGTGTATGGCAAGAACCACCACAATACTGCAATTAGCCTCCAATTATCATCAATTAATTAACCCCCCAAGCCTTCCTTATCTATAGGCATTAAATCTTCAAATTCAAAGTAATAAGAGAAACTGAAGCTCCTGATCAAAAGTTAAAGAAAAAGATTCAGATCTGCTATCAAGTGTCACTAGATACAACATCGGCGAAGGAATGGGCGAAGGAATCGCTCAACTCCTTCCCACGAATGATTCCCCACTATAATTTAACAGTGAAGTGATTACAATGAAGCACATGAAGACGCCTTCTCGTGAACTGAAAAGTGTAAGGACAACGGGGCTGCACGCGAGTGTCAGGAAGCATTTAACAAAAGGCTTCCTGTGTGCTGTTTTGGATCTGTCAGGAACCCTCTGGCCCTTATTGATTCCTGAATACTCAGGAATTAAGAGAAGAGAGAGGCACGCCTTTCCCGGGGCTGAGGAATCCAGGCATTTCTCATTACAGTGATAAGTACCCTCTTCCTTATTATGAACCAAATGGTAAAAGGTTTGCAACTCTCTCTTTGATAGGGATCACCTTATGTTTTTTAAGTCTGAAATTTTAATCTTTGTCTTTGCTGAGAATAACCACCTTGTAAGACAGTATATATACCCACGCCATGTTGATTAAAACACCTTTGCTCCATCAGAGCTTTGGTCCCCATGTCTGTCTTTCTTTCTATTCCTTCTTTCTGTCTTTCTATTTCTGGCTAATTCCTTGGAGTGCAGAGGCCCGCTGAGCTCACTTTCTTGCCCGGGCTTCTAAGGCCCTCTCGAGAAGGCGCACTGTGCCTTCACCCACTCGAGAGGGCGCCTGGTGCCTACGTGCAGCAGCGCGAGCCCTAAGAACAGGGCTCTATTGGTTTTCTGCGTAAACCAGGGGATATCAGCCTCTCTCTCTCTCACTCTCGGAACCACCAGGTTCCGGTCCATTAAAGGACCAACAAGCGCTATCAGCCTCTCTCTCTCTCTTACTTTCTTATCGTGGACTCCGGATCACCAGGTTCTGGTCCATTAAAGGACCAACACGCGAGAACCTGAGTGGAGCAGCCAGGCTCCCAACAGCAGTGAAGTCTGGGCAGTCCCAGTGGGATGGGCTGAGACTGGGACGCTCTGCTGCAGGACGTGCACCGGGACCCACCACTCCTCGAGTGACGAAGAACTGCAGGGTCTGATGACACCGGCGTGCCTGTGCACTGGGGCAGATTATGGACCATGAGAGACAAAGAGACCGAAAAGCCCAGCTGCCACTTCTGAAGAACCAGGAGCAAAAGCAGGCACTTCGCATGCCCCCTGCACATACCACCACCAGAGAGACAGGCAAGCCACCCAAGCCACCCCTCTGGCCCAACTCCTGGACACACAACTACCCGCACCCCACAGAAGGGAGCGGCTCAGCCTCTCTCTGCTCCAGGAGTGAGCGAGCAAGGGCACGGGTTACTTGCTCTTGTTGCCCACCTGGCCCCCGCCCCTTTGCAGCAGCAGGGGCCCCAATAAAAGCCTTGTATGAATTTCTTGTCTGGCCTCTGGTCGATTTCTGTTGATTGGGGAAGGCCAAGAGCACTGGTGCGCAACAATACGGAGCTTGGTTCCAATGCTTGAAAAGCAGCCGTGCTGCAGCTGGGATACACTGGATGCTGAAGTTCATCACAGAAGTCTCTGTGGTTTGGGTAGACTGAACTGACCCAGGAATGGGACTCATGAACACCATCCACCAATGGTGACTTTCTGACTCTCCAGATGCTCCTTTCTGACCTCCCTGCCTTTACTTTCTTCTTAATTCCTACCCCCCGGAAGATGCATCCTACCCCTGGACCGTCTATCCCCCCACCATCCAGCTGATCTGCCCCAGGACTGGGTGATCCGTGAGCCCGTGGAAGGCACTGTCCCTCCTCTGGGCCAGCTGGGCTCACGACAGCCAGGGCTTCAGCTCGCTCTGAAGGTATTTCCAGCCTGGCTGTGTGAAGCTGCTCTGGCACATGACTCTAGACATCACACTGTCTCTGTGTCTGTGTGGGGACTCCCCTGCCCCAGGTCAGGGATGGCCCCTGACAAGCCAGGCTTTTCAAAGAAGTCTGCCAAGGAAGCTCAGACCATCACAATGCTGGTTCTAATGTTGTCCATGGGCTCAAGCCTCCTCATCCAGGCATTAAGAGCCCCACCACATTTGCTAACTTGCAAGGGCTTAAAACTGCGAGATGCTACTGTTAGCAGTAAGTGCCAGTTCAAGAAGCTAGTGCAGTTTCTGTTCATTTCACAAGTGAGCAGGCATCCTGGTGATCTGTTCCGAGAACATCCTGCATGAAGAACTGGGCCACGCCTTCCACCCCCCACTTTGTGCAGGTGAGGCTGTAACAGGCAGGGCATAGCAGGGCTGGGGGAAGACAGCCGAACAATTATTTTGAATCTGAACATTTCTGACTTGGTTTCTGTGCCAATTCTAATATTAAAAAAAAAAAACAAAACTGAATTAGATGATTCTTACACCTGGATTCTGAGATGACGAAATGCATGAATCTAAGTTCCTTTCTCAGTTCCCAAGCTATTTTTATAAAACTAGGCTTTCACAGAGACAAAAAATCAAATGAAATGAAAGGTCCCAGAAAGGCAAGCTTGCTTGTGGCTTCAGGAAATTACCCAGTTATTTGTCACATTCACATCAGTCTTAGAGATGCTTTCCTGGATCTGACTCCAAAGCAAGGGGGAAAAAAAGCAAATATAAACAAGTGGGACTACATCCATCTAAAATTTATGTACAGAAAGGAGATACCATCAAGACAAAAAGGCAACATACTGAGTGGGAGAAGATAGTTGTGAACTGTATATCCTGTGAAAGTGAAAGTCACTCAGTCCTGTCTGACTCTTTTCGACCCCATGGACTACACAGTCTATGGAATTCTCTAGGCCAGAATACTGGAGTGGGTAGCCTTTCCCTTCTCCGGGGGATCTTCCCAACCCAGGGATCTAAGCCAGGTCTCCTGCATTGCAGGTGGTTTCTTTACCAGCTGTATATCCTGTAAGGAGTTAATATCCAAAATATATAAAGACTCATTCAACTCAACAACAAAAACACAAACAACCCAAACAAACAAAAAAAGGCAGAGGCCCTGAACAGATATTTTTCCAAGGAAGATATACAGATGCCAATAGGCATATGAAAAGATGCCCAACATGGCTAACCAGCAGGGAAATGCAAATCAAAACCACAATGAGGTGTCACCTCCCCCGTGAGAATGGCCATTATCAGAAAGGCAAGGAATAACAAATGTTGGAAAAGATGTGGCAAGAAGAGGAAATTTCTACTGCCTAGCACAGGGAACTCTGCTTGGGATCCTGCAGTGACCTAAATTAGAGAAAGAATCTGAAAAATATTAATAGAAAAAAATTTTAAGAAAAAAAAATTTCTGCTAGGAGGAATGGAAACTGGGGTAGCCACTATGGAAAACAGTATTGAGGCTCCTCAAGAAACTGAAAATCTAATGACTACAGTATGATCCAACAACCCCACCTCTTATGTATCTGAAGAAAATGAAAACACTAATTTGAAAAGACAGACGCACCCCAATGTTCATAGCAGCACATTTACAATAGCCAAGATATAAAGTGAACCTAAGCAGGCACTGAGGAATGAGTGGATGCAGAACGTGTGGTGTGTACATACAGTACGCACGTATGTACACACACATGCACATATCGGGGTGCTACTCAGCCATAAAAGCAGAGAGACCACGCGGACGGCCCTGGAGGCTACTGTGCTAATAAATGAAGTAAGTCAGAGAAAGACAGGTGCCATGTGACTGTCACTCATACGTGGACTCCACACAAAGTATACAGGCGAAGACATCAGTCTAGCTGCTACCGGAGGGACGCGGTTTGGGGGGTGAGCGGGTGTGGGGTCAAGTGGGGCCCACTGCAGCGTGTGGGACATGGCACCATCATGCTCTACACCTGAGACCCACATAAGAAAAGGAAGCACTTGGCATTTGTAAAATTCCTTTCAAAAAACTATTCGGTAAAAAACAATTCAGCACTTTTTTGGTTTTCCCATTGTTTCTGCTGCCCTTTCTCTGAAAACGAAGGAAGAATATGAAACTGATGTGAGTGTCCTAGGGACGTTGCATAAGGTGGGAAACTCGGGTGAAGGCTCCCAGCCTGAAGCAAGACAATGAGGCCATCCTATTAAAGTTGCCCCCGTCCAGCCCCTTCCATTCCCCTCCTCACCCCACCACACCCCAGTTCAGAAAGTCTCAGCAGTTCTCTGCTCTTCTCTCCCTCAATTCTGAAGAACGAGCTTGCAGGACTCTGACGCACTTGCCACAGCCTATGTACAAAGGGGAACCTGCTAAGTGACCTGTTCAAGGTCACATTAGTTCCTGGAGAACCAGGCAGGTACGCGGAGAACCTGGACCTTTAACATGGTTTCCAAGGAGCCTGTGGTCCCCTTCCCTCATGAGGACCCTTCACTCTCATGCCTCTTTGCTTCCATAGCAACCTGCGCCTTTCGGATCTGACAATTGGGCGATGCTTTAAATGTCTACACATGTAGGCATGGACTCTTTCCACGGTGAGGTGTTGCAGCTCCCGGAGGGGATGCGTCAGGACTAATGAGGGGTCCTGTCCCTCTCACAGGAATCACGACTCCCCATTCTTCCACCCCCGACCGTCTGGGCGAATTTATGGATGGCTGCATGGGGAAGATTCAGGTTTCAGAGGGAAACAGAGCTGTGGAAACCATTTTCAGTTTCCGATTCCGTACTCTCTGTCGCCTGATGAAGGCAGCCTTGGAGAAGCCAGGCAGCTGGGCAGCCAAGCGTGGGGGCAAAGGCTGGCCCGGGAGGCACTGGCTAGATGCACACTGTCCCCCTATGAACCCCACAAGCGCCCCCCACACAAGCACGGCCACACCCGCCCTGGCTCCCTTTCAGAGAGGACCACGTTCTTCCTGCAGGGACTGCCCTCTTCATGGGCAAGTGGACAACAGGGGCGCGTGGGGAGGGGGCCTGGAGACAGGGGCAGGGACTGCGCCGGGGTTGGGCTCCCCACCTTCTGCTCACAAAGCCACGGGGGGGTGGTGCTGGCCTGGGAGCGGGGCTGATAAGCCAGTGGGTTAGGTGAGGTCAGGGAAGGGGGGCTCCAAAGCCATGCGCTGCATCGTCCCATCCCGACTGCTCAGTAAACAGAAAAAGGTTATGAAAATGCTAGTTGTTATTACCACAGATTGCTCTGTCCCTGGGGGCTGTAGCCCAAGGTCAAAACGAACGCAGTGAAAGCAGACTTCTGGAAAACAGCTTCTGTGTGACTTGGAAAGTCCCAGGGCTCACAGCAACGAGATGGAGCAATCACAACTGTCCGCAGAGACGCCTGGGGTCGTGAGGCTGGAAAGCAGTCACGCTCTCAGAGTAAACAGGCTGTGGGGTGCATGCTCTCTTTCCCTTCCAACTGTGATAGAAAAGCCCTGCACTCTGCGAAGCGGGCCCTGCGGTTCAGAAGGACTTTAAGGCTGGGCGGGGACCCGCACCCGCTCACACACGCGGGGACACGTCACGGGCCAGCACAACCGCCTGGCGTGTTCAGACAGGCGGCCGATACAGGCCCACCTGGGACCGCCCAATGCCAGGCATTTTCACACGAAGGCAGGTAAGTGAACCTATGGGATAAAGTGCTGGGTGCTCCCACACGGAGTCCTCTCCCACTGGGATGAGCTGAGTGTCGGATGTCTGAGAGCCCGGCAGACTAATGCTGGGCGCTTACAGACAGGAAGGGCTTCAGAACTGGGTCAGCTCCCTTTGTGACTTGCTAGAGGAGTCCCTCAGCGCCCGTGTCCTGCATGCACGCGTCAGGGTGCGTCTTCCAGCACAGAAACAATGCCCACTGGGTGACAGCGACCCAGCACCCGGGTACCGCCCCTGGAGACAGGTATACAAGGGCTGCCCAGGCGGCTCAGGGCTAAAGAACACGCCCGCCAATGAGGAGACCAGGGTTCGATCCCTGGGAGGGGAAGATCCCCTGGAGGAGGAAATGGCAACCCACTCGTGTTCTTGCCTGGGAAATCCCAGAGAGGAGCCTGGTGGGCCACAAGCCACGCGGTCACACAGAGTCGGACACCACTGAGCACCTCTGAGCACACTACACAACAGGTTTACAGGTCACAGTCCCGAGGACAACCGCTTACCCCATCAAAACCAGTTAGCAGGAGCCAAACGAGAATGCACCGCATTAGGTTCAAGGGAGGCTATGAGTGCAAAGGTAACTATTAACATGTATTTAAAAGCATCCCCCAAGAAAAACAAATGCAAAAAGGCAAAATGATTGTCTGAGGAGGACTTACAAATAGCTGAGAAAAGAAGAGTAGCTAAAGGCAAAGGAGAAAAGGAAAGATATACCCATTTGAATGCAGAGTTCTGAAGAATAGCAAGGAGAGATAAGAAAGCCTTCCTCAGTGATCAATGCAAAGAAATAGAGGAAAACAATAGAATGGGAAAGACTACAGATCTCTTCAAGAAAATTAGAGATACCAAGGGAACATTTCATGCAAAGATGGTCTCAATAAAGAACAGAAATGGTAGGGACCTAACAGAAGCAGAAGATATTAAGAAGAGGTGGCAAGAATATGCAGAAAAACTATACATAAAAGATCTTAATGACCCAGATAACCATGATGGTGTGATCACTCACCTAGAGCCAGATATCCTGGAAGGCAAAGTCAAATGCGCCTTAGGAAGCACCACTATGAAGAAAGCTAGTGGAGGTGAGGGAATTCCAGGTGAGCTATTCCAAATCCCAAATGAAGATGCTGATAAAGTGCTGCACTCAATATGCCGGAAAACTGGAAAGCTCAGCAGTGGACACAGGACTGGAAAAGGTCAGTTTTCATTCCAATCCCAAAGAAAGGCAATGCCTTTTCTTAAGGCAGATACACCTGCAGATACATTCCATCCCGAAAGGAAGAAAAACAGCTTTCGGGTTCTGCGTGGCTGGGTGTGTTTCCACCGCAGTGTGCGGTCCTGAACTGTGAACTCCCTGTTGTGTTAATAAATCTTTCTCCTCTTCCTACCACAGAAGCTTTTCTGCCCTTGGTACTGTGACCTGATGCCACCCCCAGCCTCCTTCCTGGAGCCCTCTCCTCTGACCTTTGACAGCAGGCCCAGCCTCATTCGCTGGCCTCTGACCAGGCCTCATCTCCCCCACGGTCTCCCCAGCTTTCTGCCGTGGGTCCCCGCATGCTCTGTGCGTCCCCGACCTACTCTGCGTCACCCTCACCCCCGCACGGGTCCAGAATGACAACTCGACAACCCACTTCCACGCGCCAGAAACGCCGCACTTGATGTCAACTCAGCGCATCTAAGTCAGCCCTGCTCACTCCTCACCATGTCTCCCCCATACAAGACAGATGTTCAAGGGCAAACACACAACCAGGCAGGCCGTCAGGGGTTCTCACCGAGGATGACAGGGAGGGGTCTCCTAGTGCTCCGACAGCTGACTGACACTCGGACGGGACCCCCGGGGGAAGGCAGGCAACCGAGAGCCAACATGTGAAAACAGCCCCGAGAGAAAAGATGAGCAGACGGACAGGCGCCTCGGCCAGGGCAGGCCACCTCAACACCAGTCTCACTGAATTTCCTGTACTAACACCTGCCTCACCCCCATTTCTGGCTTAGGTCATCTGAGACGTTCTCTCACACTGAAGAATGTGGCCTGGGGCCGAGCCATTCCCGCGTCCCTGGTGTACAGACACGGAACTGGACACACGAGAGGTCACACGGCCACACAGGCCTCAGCGGAACAGCCTGTGGGTGGGGACACGCCGAGACCAATGCAGCGCCCTGCTGGAAGCTGGCGAACCCACGCGTGGAGCACACGCCTGCTCCCAAGCGCTCATCTCTGCAGTGGGAACCAGACCACGGTGGAGGGCGGTCTCCTGTTTCTGCTTTCACAGTCTTCTACACTTGTGGTCTGAGTACTTTTTAACGTTGGGCACAGAAAAAATATGATGGTAAAAATACATATAAAATTCTTAAAACATAAATTATAAACATATAACTCTTAAAACATAGAATGACTCCGGAAGCTACTTTTCTAAGAAAGGTCAGGTCATTAAAAAAGACACACAGCTGGCATCTGGAAGCCGAGGAGCCGGCCCTGTGCGCATGTGTGTGCATCTGTGTGTGTGCGTGCGTGTGTGCGTGTGTGTACAGGGCGGGGGGGGGGGGCGCTCAACCTCGCCTCTCCCGTTACCACTGTCGCTTATCTCCTGCGCCATGGCCGTCACCGGGCACCTTCCAGGTACCAAACACCACTGTGACTCTGAGTCCACACTGCCTCATTTAATCTAAAACGCCCACAGGTCCTAGCATCTCCACTTTACAGAAGAGGAAACGGAGGCACAGAGATACAATGAAAGAGCTGTCAAGGTTGCACACCTGGAAAGTGGTGCAAACGCAGATTGAACCCGGGGGTCTGGCCCGTGACCACGGCCCTGGCCTCTCTCATGAAGACGGCAGGTTTATCCGGATCCACGGGTACTGGGGTCTCTCCAGCCACAGAGGACCCTTCTGGTGTGGGTTCTGACCACGGCAGTGTGCGTCTGTCCCTTCTATGTCTGTTCTTCCTTGTCACTGGGACCAGACACTGCAGTGGGGCTTGAACCAGATACACAGAGAACCCGCTACCCGTGCTGAAGACGTTCATGTGATAACGGAACTACTGACATAATACCCAAGGAGGTAATGCTGACGTCTACGCCAGACTTGACAAACCTTCACTCACTGGAGGAACTCTAAAGTAACCTGAAGGAGTTGAGCTGTGAAACTAAGAAATTAGTTTGCTCCCAGAATTTCTTATTCCTGTATTTGTATTATCAACCAGCATATGTTACGCTGAGGGACTACTAAATGTTCTATGTGTGTGCACTGCTCAGTCATGTCCAACTCTTTACGAAGCAATGGACTGTAGCCCGCCAGGCCCCTCTGTCCACGGAACTTTCCCGGCAACGATCCTGGAGCCATTTCCTACTCTAGGGGATCTTCCCAACCCAGGGACCGAACCTGTGTCTCTTGCATCTCTTGTACTGGCAGGCAGATCCGTTACCACTGTGCCACTCATACCTGTAGGAAATGTTCAGTCTCTACTAAACATCAACTATTTAGAGCTACCCAATCTCAGTCTAAAACACAGTGGAGGGACAGACGGTGAGACACACCAGTGAAGAGTCTCACTGCATATTTCACAAGTTAAAAGTGAACCCAAACTTCTAGAGAAGTTTGTCAGGAGACAGGCCACCTAACACATAAAAACCCAGCATGGGTTTCAGGGCACAGAAGTTCCCACGTATGCTCAGCTCTGGCTTTTACTGTGCTCTTGGAAGAAGTCGCAACTTGAAGAGACAGAAAGAAGAAGAATGCGTGAAGAGCTGGCACTGAGCCCTTAGCATGCCTCTTCCAGCACCCCTGCCCCTGGTGACAGGCCTCCCTGCAGGACCGAGGGCCACCAGCGACCTGGAGGTCTTGACTAAGGCAGCTCTCAGCTTCCTCCTGTCTGTGGAATGCAAAGCTGAACTATTTTTAAATTGTTCCTTTAAATACGTTTAAAATGCCTCCAAGTGTAAAATGCACTCTTGTGTCTTTCAAGACTGGAATCTGAATACCACTCACTTGCTAAGTTACTCCATCTCCTGAGAGACTGAATCATTGAAGACGCTGGATTTTTAAAACACTGTTACCTTTGACATGCTGACAAACACCACTACTTTATAAAGAAGATTTTCAGGTTTGTGTGAGCACAGGCCGTCTGTGAAGAATGAAGCATTCTGAGTAAACAACTCGTGATAAATAATGACTTCAGCCTCCTGAGGGTAAAGCAGTGAAAGGAATGCGCAGGTGGGCCCAGGTACGCAGCGCAATCTAGCTCCTCCAAGAGGTCAGCTGTTGCTGGGCTCAGAGTCACCGTCCGAAGGTTCACGGTGCAGATGCACCATCACCTGACCACCAGGCTCCAGCCCCAACCTCTCATCCAAGAAGGAAAACGTTCTTGAAAAAACTCAGAATGGCACTCTAGCAGGCTCAAGAGATATGGTCAGTTAAGAGTCTGGTGACTGTGGAAGGAATCATCAATTTTAAGTGGCTGTGACCCTTCATGCTTTGACCGGCTGACCCTGACATTCCTTAGTGGTGGGAAGGAGGGGTGCTGGGGACGATACCCAGGGGTCTTCCCTTGAGAGGCTGGCCCACTCCTCCCGGCAGGAAATGAAGTCTATCCAAACATGTCCTGGGAAGAACTGTAATAAATGTTCCCTTCCTGAGAAATGACTAAAACCACTAAAATAACCCTTAAAAAACCCAATTATTTATTGAAATGACTCTTAAGAAAAAAATGAGGGAGATTTATTAGAACTGCAGGAGGTTTCCAGCAGGATGACACATGACTGTGTACAGTCCAGAGTCACTCATCTGGCGTTCCAGCAAGTGGAATTTTCTATAACATGGTCTTCAGGCCCATCTCCAACACAGGGAAACCCTGCAACATCTTGAAATGCCTTTCGGAAGAAAAACTTCACAGAAAGTACAGCTGTTGCGCCGCACTTGTTTGCTGAACTTCACAGATCTTTTCCAAGACACGCAGATACTGCAGTTTGCCGCACACACTGGGTTTGTGATTACACTGTGCTGTCTGATACGCGAGCTGCCCTTCACTGAGAGAACAGTACATGCACCTGGACGTGCTGCTGCTGTTTGCTCCTGGCTGAGTCGCACTGCTTGCGGGGTCTTAGTTCCTGGACCAGGGATTGAACCTGGGCCACAGACAGTGCCAAGTACTGACCACTGGTCCGCCAAGGAACGCCCGTGTTCCTTCTGCAACATGAGACAAATAATGGAAAAAGCCACGGCAGAGAGTACAGCGCCTGTGTGACAATGCACATGGGGGGGCGAGGGGTCCAGCGGAGGGAGGGCCCCCGGGCCTCCACCCCCGAGCAGTCTGTGTGAGGTGAGGAGCTGAGGGAGTAACCAGGTTTCCTCACTCCTGGCCTCCCGAGGGAAAACACCAAAGTGTGAACATCTTGCACTAACAATTAAACCAAAAAGTCTTTTCTAACAAGAATATAGATAAAAATTCCAAAGAACAAAAGAACGATGGGGTCCAATTTATTTTGCTTCCATGCAGGGCCACCTTCTCCCTGATGTGTGGGGTGAGCCTGGTTCAGCAGCAGCACAGAGCTGAGCCCAGCGGGTCTGTGTCCCTGTGTGTGTGTGCTTGCCTGTATATCTCTACACGTGTCATACATCCACACGTGTCATGTGTCCACACGTGTAACACACCCACACACACCATACATCCACACGTGTCACACACCACATGCGCCATACGTCTACATGTGTCATACATCCACACGCATCATGTGTCCACACGTGTCACACACCCACACATACCATACATCCACACGTATCACACACCACACGCGCCATATGTCCACACGTGTCACACACCCACACATACCATACATCCACACGTATCACACACCACACGCGCCATATGTCTACATGTGTCATACACCTACACGCACCATACGTCTACACGCGTCATCTCTCTACACGTGTCACACACCCACATGCATTGTCTATATGTGTCATAATCCACCCACGTCATACATCTACACATGTCACACACCCACACACGTCATATTTCTACATGCGTCATACATCCACACGTGTCATACACCTACATGTGTCATACATTCACACACATCTTACATCCACACACGTCATCTCTCTACACACGCCATACATCCACACGCGTCACATCTCTACACACGCCATACATCCACACACGTCATACGCCTACATGCGTCATACATCCACGCACATCTTACACCCACACACGTCATCTCTCTACTCACGCCATACATCCACGCGCGTCACATCTCTACACATGCCATACATCCACACATATCATACGCCTACATGCGTCATACATCCACGCACATCACAGCCTACATGTGTCATACATCCGCACACGTCATGTCTACATGTGTCATGCATCCACACACGTCATACGTCTACACATGTAACAAGATACAGCAGTATGAGCATAATGCATATTTTCAGGTTTAAATATGATAGCATTATTGCCTGAAGATGATAATTTTGAGTAAAAATGATGCAAAATCTGTTTAATTACACTTGTATTCCTACCCTGACCTTCTATGTATGATCTACTGCCTTGGTTGTGGCTACCAGTAAACAAAATGATGTCTGTAATCTCAGAAGCATAAGCAATTCAAACTAAGGGACCAAGGAATTCACATCTTTGTTGCTAATGCCTTCTGAATAAATCCAGATTAATGTTACAGTTTTAAGTACAAAGGCAGAAAAGAATGAACTGATGAGTGACTTTTTCCTTTCTGTGGATATTTATCAATCTATAAAATATGCTGTAAGACATTTAAAGTCACTTATGATACATGTTTAATGACCTAATAACGACTAAATTTAGCGAGCGCACCATGCTGTCATCTCTTAAAAGTTGTCACTGTGTGGTGTCAGGAGGATGCTGGGACCCTGAGGTCCAGGCACTCCCTCCTCCCCTGTTTCCAGGTTGGGGGTAGCCCTCCTTGCCTGTACTTCATCCCCCACCCCTCCTCCCTTTGATGAGTGTGGGGGTAGATATGGCAAAGCATCTGTGAAGGGACAGGTAAGCTTTTCCACTCAAGGCTGAGGTGTCAACGAGCTCATGACACAGGCTTCTCCTCTAGTACAGATCTGAGGCTTGGATCTTTTCTGACTCCTCAATTCGTCACGCGAATGGTCCCAAACTTGAACAGGTTAAAGCAGTAACCCCTTAAATATCCATACATCATTCACACATCCTAAGTCTGAAATAATCTCAGATGTACGGCCCCCCTTGCTAAGAAATCAGCGCATCCTCAAGGCAGCAGTCATCATTTGTTCAGACTTCTCATAGAAGATGGTATGGGTGGCCTCAGGTTGACTCAAAGTAATGACAAAAAAAGCATTAAACAGGGCCACTCCTCTGAGCAAGGCAACTGGAGAACCATCTACTGATGCGCATCTAGGGCAGGTCCCTTCTCACCAGGGGCCTTCCACATCACTCTCCCTCCTCAGGAATTCTGGCAAAAACACCTTTATCCACATCTTTTCAGATCAGTCAGGGTTCAGTATCCCCACCCTCCCCTGAAGACAGAAAGGTTGTCTTTATCAACCCTTTTAAACTCAGCTGGTCTACAATGGAACAAAGTAGAAAGCCCAGAGATAAATCCACAGACACCTACGGACACCTTATCTTCAACAAAGGAGGCAAGGATGTACAATGGAAAAAAGACAACCTCTTTAACAACTGGTGCTGGGAAAACTGGTCAGCCACTTGTAAAAGAATGAAACTAGAACACTTTCTAACACCATACACAAAAATAAACTCAAAATGGACTCACGATCTAAACGTAAGACCAGAGACTATAAAACTCCTAAAGGAAAACAGAGGCAAAACACTCACCGACATAAATCACAGCAAGATCCTCTATGACCCACCTCCCAGAATATTGGAAATAAAAACAAAAATAAAGAAATGGGACCTAATGAAACTTAAAAGCTTTTGCACAACAAAGGAAACTATAAGCAAGGTGAAAAGACAGCCTTCAGAATGGGAGAAAATAATAGCAAATGAAGAAACAGCAAAGGATTAATCTCAAAAATATACAAGCAACTCCTGCAGCTCAATTCCAGAAAAATAAATGACCCAATCAAAAAATGGGCCAAAGAACTAAACAGACATTTCTCCAAAGAAGACATACAGATGGCTAACAAACACATGGAAAGATGCTCAACATCACTCATCATCAGAGAAATGCAAATCAAAACCACAGTGAGGTACCACTGCAATAAATACAATACATAAATACAATAAATAAATTACAATAAATGTTGGAGAGGGTGTGGAGAAAAGGGAACCCTCTTACACTGTTGGTGGGAATGCAAACTAGGACAGCCACTATGGAAAACAGTGTGGAGATTCCTTAAAAAACTGGAAATAGAACTGCCATATGACCCAGCAATCCCACTCCTGGGCATACACACCAAGGAAACCAGATCTGAAAGAGACACGTGTACCCCAATGTTCATTGCAGCACTGTTTATAATAGCCAGGACATGGAAGCAACCTAGATGCCCATCAGCAGATGAATGGATAAGGAAGCTGTGGTACATATACACCATGGAATATTACTCAGCCGTTAAAAAGAATTCATTTGAATCAGTTCTAATGAGATGGATGAAACTGGAGCCCATCATACAGAGTGAAGTAAGCCAGAAAGATACAGACCAATACAGTATATTAACACATATATATGGAATTTAGAAAGATGGTAACGATAACCCTATATGCAAAACAGAAAAAGAGACGCAGATGTACAGGACAGACTTTTGGACTCTGTGGGAGAAGGCGAGGGTGGGATGTTCTGAGAGAATAACATTGAAACAAGTATACTATCGAGGGTGAAACAGATCACCAGCCCAGGTTGGATGCATGAGACAAGTGCTCAGGGCTGGGGCACTGGGAAGACCCAGAGGGATGGGATGGAGAGGGAGGTGGGAGGGGGGATCGGGATTGGGAACACATGTGGATCCATGGCTGATTCATGTCAATGTATGGCAAAAACCACTACAATATTGTAAAGTAATTAGCCTCCAACTAATAAAAATAAATGGAAAAATAAATAAATAAATAAATTCAGCTGATCTAAACACTTAGCTTAAATTTATCCTCACCCAGGGCTCACAACATGTTAACTTTCTTACCTTGTAACAAAATACCACCAAACTTTGATTATAGAGTTGGTAAAAAAAAAAAAACCAAAACACACAAGTGTCAACATAATCTTTTTGACCAACAGAATCTAACAGTTTTGCTTTTAGAATTAAAGTACAATGATAGTTTTGAAAATGGATAAAGTCATAATACAACTTTGTCTCTTTGAAAATGAACTCTTAATTGTAACTAACAACTGCAGACGTTGCTACACAAGATTTCTTTTTATCTCTTTTAAAATTAAATCATATTTCTTAAAGAAGTGCACATCATTAAAAAAAAAAAGCCAAAAAAATTCTACTGGGTTTCTATATGCAAAATAAGCCTTCTTGGACCTCAATTCACACCTTATACAAAAATTTAACTCGAATCTTCAACTTAAATATGAACCTAAAATTGTAAAATTTCACAAAGAAAACATAGGGACATCTTTGTGACTAAGTCAGGCAAAGATTTCTTTGAAAGAAAGTGAAAGTCACTCAGCCATGTCGGACTCTTTGTGACCCCATGGACTATTGCCCACCAGGTTACTCTGTCCATGGAATTCTCCAGGCAGGAATACCGGAGTGGGTTGTCATTGCCTTCTCAAGGCGATCTTCCCAACCCAGGTCTCCTGCATTGCAGGCAGATTTTTTACTGTCTGAGCCACCAGAGATTTCTCTGACAAATACCAAAAAGCGTGGTCCATGAAAGAAAAAAAGACTTTTTTTGCCCTTCAAAATGCAAAGGCTACAAAAAGCAGGCTGTGAGAAGCAAGTTTTCCCTCTCCTATCAGCATTCCCCCCGGCTTTCGGCACACAGCCTGCCCAGTCCCTGGTCCCTCCCGGGCCAGCCCGCGTGAGGACAGCACACAGACCCGTAAGACATGGAGGCTCTACTGCTCTTTGTAAAGAGAGTTTTCCCAAAACACAGACTTCCACATCTGATACACTTCCTCATCACTCGGTGCCATGCTCCTGGTGGCCTCAGCCGGCCACGCACACAGTGGGGGCCAGATTCTTTGGGAGTAATCAGTATCAGTTTATATAAGCAAATATGGAAAAGAAACAGAGCAAACACTTTAATTTGCTTGCCTTGGTGGAAACATGAAACTTCCTACACTATCCATCTCCCTGCACGACTGCGGCCATGCTTCCCAGCTCAGCTGTGTCAGCTGCGGGATCCTGGGGAGAGACGCCGTCATCTGGGGCCTGGCACCGAGACACTGTTTGCTGTACATAGAAACCAGTTCTTCAGCTGCTTCCATTCCTTTGCCTATTTAGTGTTCTCAAATGATGAAATTCTCTTGTAAGTAAAACTGAGAATCTCCTCAGTCACTCTGATAATTAGAGAAGTATGTTGCCGTTCAGTCGCTCAGTCGTGTCTGACTCTTTGCGACCCCATGGATCGCAGCACGCCAGGCCTCCCTGTCCATCACTATCTCCTGGAGCTTGCTCAAACTCACGTCCCTTGAGTCAGTGATGCCGTCCAACCATCTCATCCTCTGGGGTTCCCTTCTCCTCCCGCCCTCAGCCTTTCCCAGATCAGGGTCTTTTCTATTGAGAGAAGGTATCTGCCTGCAAACACGGCCCCGCTACAGAGCCCAGTTCACTCCTAATGACCCATTTAGTAGCTTCATGGACGAGAAGAGGACCTGTGTCTCCCTCGAGCTCACCATCCTGCTTCACAGCTTTTACCACTGACATGTCTTTTACACTTTCGGCCTGCTCGCCAGCCCTCCACCCACCTGTTCTAGCCCTGGAAGGGTGTGGCCTGTGAGGGTGTGGCCTGGGGGGGTGGGTCCATGGCCCTGGCTCACGGAGGAGGGCCCAGAGGAGCCTGGCACACAGCCTGTCCTCAGCAGGTCCTTCTGCACCAGAGACCCCACTGCCCTGCTGTGGAGGGCAGGCACACGGTCGGATGTGACACAGAGGGATGGCCGTGGAGAGTATTTAACATCGTTTCTGCTGTACTGATGTGGGGGTGCAGGTCTGTGTGACTCTCACTCTAAACCCTTGAAGCCTGTGCTGTCTGATCCTGGTGACCACCGGCCACTGAAGCTTGGCCACGTGGCTGACCTGTCCCGAGATGTGCTCTGAGTGTGAACCTCACACTTGTTTCTGAAGATTTCGTTCAAAGACAGAGAGTGTAAAAAATGATCTTGCTCTTCCTGCTTATATTACATGTTGACACGGTATTTTCCATCTGTTGGGTTAAACATGACACACTGCTGAATTTAATCTCTTTCCTTTTCCTTTGTGGTCCGACTGCTGACTGACACGCTCAAGCTGTGCCCGTGGCCTTGTAGGATGTGTGGGCAGCGCACACCCGACTTCCGGAGCTTGCTCCTGGGGCGGGGACCATGGGGCGGGACTGCTCTGCAGGCCTGGCAGGCTGAGGGCCCGCCCCGAGGCGCCACGCCCACGGGAGCAAGGACACAGCGGCTCAGGTCAGGGGCACAAGCCAGCCCCCGGCGACTCACTCATTTTCTATCTTGTTGGCCAACCTCCCAGCCAACAGTATCAGAAATCCTTCTAACACGGTGCTTCTGACCTGTCCCACTCTTCTAAGACATTCACATGCCTGCTTAGGGCCCCTGGCCAGGGGTCATCTCAGGCCCAGTGCCCCCCGTTAGGCAGTAAGGGGAGACCCCAATGTCACAGGGAGCCTCCCCTGCTAAAGGTCATGCGTCAGGGCCACAGTGATGCGGGAAGGTCAGCACCGCCGACTACCAGGAACACGAGCATCGTTGGGTAGGGGCTGGGGGTGAGGGGCTGTGAGGAGACCGGCCTGGGGCCGCCAGCTCAAGGGGAAGATGAAATGCACAGAACGGAGCAAAAGTAAAAAAGGCAGCATGTCACCCAGAGAGGGAGTGACCAGGTCATAGAGCTTAAGTTTCATCACAAATATGATTTTTCCTCCAATTTATAAACGGGCTTCCCTGGGGCTCAGTGGTAAAGAATCCACCTTTGCAATCTCCGCAATGCAGGAGACCTGGGTGGGGAAGATCACCTGGAGAAGGAAAGGGCAACCCACTCCAGTATTCTTGTCTGGAGGATCCCATGCACAGAGGAGCCTGGCAGGCTAGAGTCCATGGGGTTGCAAAGAGTCAGACACAACTGAGCAACTAACACTTTCACTTTTCTAATTTATAAAAATGTTGAAATAAACACCTTAATGTCAAAGTACAAAAACAACTGCCTTGAAATACAGGCTGTTGTTATACCTGGAGTAGGTTTGGGAGGGGGAGAATCTAGACTGAATCCTGTGGGCAGAACAGTGGTCTTCAACATGCTCTGACAGATAGGTTTGCAGGGGCCTCCTGCTGGAAAGTCTGTTCTGCAAAGTTAATACAACCTCCTCAACCACTGTACAAAGTATCTATCTGCTGACTGGAGAAACTATCTCAAAGAAAAGCTGCCAAGTTAAAAAGAGATCACAAAGGATGCTCTGTCCATTCTCTGAGAAAATGTTAAAATGTTAATAAAAGTATTACTTATGCTTGATCAAACTTTATAAAAATGAGATGCCAGGAAAAATATCTACCAGCACACTGGTGAATGCAGGGCTGGAAGAAAGGCCTCCTGGTGTTACTGAGGCAATCGGCTAAAAATAGCCAGCAGCCCCCCTGCTTGGCAACCATTCTCCCCTGGAATTCGGCTGATGGAAATAAAACATGCGGAGAGGCCTGGCCCCCCTCCACAACATTACATCATTCTTCCTTATTAGGAAAGCTTCTTCAAATCTGCCATTCTGCCTGAAACAATCAGAGCTTAATTCTCAATGAGCAATCCCAGGCGGAGAGCTGCCCTAATCAGAAGGGTCTAAACGTCAGGAGGAACGTGGGTGAAGGTAGGCACATTTCTGCCACGGTATTTTTCTTCTCTAAACAGTGGCACTGTAACGGAAGCCACTGAGGAGCTTTCACGTCCCCAAAGAAGGTACATTTAAGAAGCACGTTTACTATTATTCCTCAAACGTTTGCTTCTACATACGTTTTGAAATAGGCACGTGTTATAATGAACAAAGAGGAGAAATCAGAAATTCTTCAAGTCTTGATTTATCACAATTGCAATATTGGTTCTGACCAAACATTTTGGTATCTCACCCTAAGATGATGTTGTGGAAGTTATGAAGCTAAGATCTCCCTCTGGCCCCCAAAGATCCATTACTACTATGTTTGACTTGCAAGACAACTTTGTGTTACCCTCTGGCCTGGGATGTTACCATATTATCATGTTAACCTGGCAACAAAAGCAAAAATAAACAAGTGGGACTACATAAAAATAAAAAGCTTCTGTAGCAAAGGAATCCATCAACAAAATGAAGGGGCAACTATGGGATGGGAGAAAACACCTGTATATCATTTATTTAATAAGGGGTTAAAATCCAAAATACACAGAGAACTCAAGCAACTCAGCTTCAAACAATCCAATTAAAAAATGGCAGAGTAACTGATTAGATATTTTCCCAAGGATATTCAAAGAGCCAACAGGCACATGAAAAGATGCTCAACATCACTAATCATCAGGGAAACACAAATCAAAACTACAGTGAGATATCCACTCACACCTGTCAGGATGGCCATCATCAAAAAGACCACAAATAAATGCTGGAGAATGTGTGGAGAAAAGGGAACCTTCCTACCCTGTTCGTAGGAATGTAACTCAGTATATCCAGTAGGGAGAACAGTATGGAGTGGAGGGTTCTAAAAAAATTAAAAATAGAGCTACCATAGGATCCAGCAATCCCATTCCTTGGTATCTATCCAAAGGAAATGAATTTATTATCTTGAAGAGTTATTTGCATGCTCATGCTTACTGAAGCACTAGTTACAACCGGCAAGACATGGAAACAGCCTAAGAGTCCATCAACAGACGAAAGGGTAAAGACGCAGCGCACGTACACGATGGAATACTACTTAGACATAAAGAGAATGAAACGTCGTCATTTGTAGCAACATGGATGGACTTAGATTCTAGGTGAAATTAGTCAGACACAGAAAAACACTCTGTTATCACTTATATGTGGACTATTAAAACAAACAAACAGAAAACTATATAGACAACAGACTGGTGGCTATCAGAGATGGGGTGGAGGAAATGTGTGAAGGAGATCAAAGGGTACAAGCTTCCAGTTACGAGATGAGGAAGTCCTGGAAACGTGATGTGCCGTGCGGTTGTTGCTGTCTAGCTGCTCAGTCGTGGTGTCCGACTCTGCAGCCCCATGGACTGCAGCGCGCCAGGCTCCCGTCCTTCACCGTCACCACTACAGCACTGCCTGGGGACTACAGTTAACAGTACTGCACTGTATGTTTGAAAGCTGACGAGAGCAGATCTTAAAATTCTCACCACAAGAAACAAAATTTGTACCAACATAAGGTGATGGATGTTGGCTTATTGTGGAGAACCACTTCACTGGAAAAAAAAAAGAGACTCAGACTTTAAAATGTTATGTAATAAATTTGTTTGAAAGGTAAGATTTGCAAAGTTAAGATGTAATTGTAAAGCAAAAACTAATGCAGGCAAACCTCTGCCTTTAATAATCACCTTTCCATAAACACAAATGAGGTTGTTCATCAGTGTGCTCATTCTCTCTGACGTCTTTCTCTCATCCCAACATAAGGCCTATTTTCATTGAAAAGAAAGGGTTACAAAAAGTCCTAGGTCTCCAGTCCACAGTGGTGCAGGGAACCATTACATTCTAAGGCGATGAACTGAGAAACCAGCAACCCTGAGAAGCGAGGGTCCCCCAGGGATCCTGCTCAGCATACAGCGAGCTCCTCGTGATGGGCAGTCAAGAGGACAGACTGCTCACCCCTCCCCAGTTTCCACAGAGGGTCCCCAGCAGAACCAGATCAGTCACGTGTTCGTGGGATCATGCAGGGAGGACCGGTGTTCATAGGAGGGCGGTGGACAGATGGGAGACAGCCTGGGAAGGCAGTGCTGACTGGCCCTGGCTGGCACTTCAACATCTCGCTCATGACTGAACTTTTCTAACTTCAACGCTCTCAAAGGAAAGAAAAACAAACACCCCCAAATGTCTTTGACTCGGGACCTGGCTGGCCTCCCTGTTTCCATGCGGGCTGGGCGTGGCCCTGGGAAAGCAATTCCATTTAAGAGCGCAGAGCTTCTGGGCTCCTGGTAGCTTTATCCACGGCCAGCTAACCGACTCAGGGATTAGAGGTGGAGTGTCCCTTGCAGGCGGGTCAGCTGCCAGCCTGGGTTCAATCACTGGCTGAGTGCCCTTGGCCACGTCACCTTCCTGCGCCCATGTCCGCACCCTCAAGGGGCGGTCACAATGCATTTCTGTCCTGCGCTGAGAGGGTGAGATGAGTTATGACACATGGAACGCGCAGAGCTCAACTCGAGCTCACCTTCAGGGAGTGCAGCAATTCACCTCCAGGACGGCCGTGTACATCAGTGTCCAGAGAGGGACCCTTCTGCCCAGGGCAGCGTCCTGGCCTGGACAGCACTCGCCCCCACGGGCAGGCTGACGGTCCTGGGAGAAGCGGACCCTAGGGGCACCCCGTTAACACTCTGCATGCCAAGGTCCCAAAATGCAGAGATGAACCCATTGAGAAAATCAACTAAATGTGTGTCACTGGTACCAGAGGGTGTGAGATTAGATGTAGGAAGAACGCCTTAACAAATCACTAACTGCAATTTACAGTGATTCTCTTAAAACAGACCTGACAGCTAGTCACACGATAACCACCCTGTTCTGCTCAGCTCAGAACCCTGCTTTGCAACATCACCCCAAACACACTACAAAGATCCGTTTACATGGTCTCGGGCACACGTCAGAGTCCCTCCGCACAGACATCCGGGAGGCGGGCGGGAGTCACAGCAAAGAGACAAGGATGCAGGGTGCGTCCCGGGCTCAGGAGAGCTCGGCACCTGCGTCTCCTGGGACCCAGGCCGCCTCCCTCCACCTGGGAACAGCCAACGTGGAAACACGCCTGTTAAACATGAGCTTCAGCGGAAAGCATTCTGCTGGCACCCTCTCCTCCTCCCGGCCCTTCGGCAGCTCCCTCTTGACTATATATAGTTGAGCTCGGGAGCTGGCCGTGACCCGTGCACACAGCGGGCCGCCTGGGGCCCCCCAGCACCTTGGGCCTGGGGAGGAGAGGGGAGTGACCCAGACCCCGCCCTGCACCCCCTCAGGCCCCGACACCTCGGAGCCGGCTCCCGGGCCTTCGGCCTACAGAACCCAGCCCAGGTCTGTCCTGACGAACTCCTGGGGCTGCCGTGGGACCTTGGGGAGCATCTGGATGCATTTTTGGGCTCAAGGGTGTGCACCCCCACCCCCATGTGTCCCTTCAAAGGTGACAAGAGTGTGTCCATCCAAGGCTCAGAGCGGCCCATCGCCGACCGGCTGGGCATCACCACCCCTGGTTTTTGGCAAGGCTGCAGTCTGTCTAGGGCAGGCCCATGCCTGCTCTACTACTGTCAGCTGAAGCTCAGCACACCGTTCACAGGTGAGCCCACGGACCAGGGCGGGCAGGAGGGGCGAACGCCACCCTTGCCCCCATAGCTGTGTGTGTAGCCACACGGATGGTCACCCGGCCTGGGTGTGTGTACACACGTTCTCTGCAGGGCTGGTGGGTGCACTCACCCAGACCACTCCTCGCAGCTCAGTTCTCTGCTCCACACGAGGGGAAGGTGACTGGCGACAGTGCTCAGATGTCATCTCTCTTCCCGCGACTAAACGGCATGTCACAGGGCAGTTCCTCCAGCCAGCACTGCAGGACCACCCCATGCAGCCTCCCTGACCTCAGCAAGGCATCTAGCCGCCCCATCCCCGCCTTTCCCTTCCCAGACACCTCCCACTGCATTCTCCTGGAGCAGCCCAGAGTTCCTCAAGCGGTGCACCTGCAAACTTCCTGACTGGCCTGCTCTTGGGACAAGTCCTGAGTTCCCTGACCTGGGCCTGCTGGCCCCATTTTTGGGTTCAGCCTGCCCTGCCGGGGTCCTCCTGACGCAGACCTGGCCTCACCCCCACCAGCCAGCCCCCCACCCTGGGAGCAGTGGCTTCCGGCCTCTTGTCCTCACCTGGCAGCCTCGCCCAGGGTGGCCCTGTCTCAACTGCATCCCGTCTGTGACAGCTGGTACCAGTCTAACACCACGTTTCCTACTGAAAGTCATCGCTGACACACACAGCAGAGGCTGGCGACTGCCCAGTGTGAAAGAAGACGCTGCGACAGACGCTGGTCTGGGAGGCCCTCCCCAGGCTGCCCGCGCATCTCTCCACCTCCTGACGCTCATCAGCTGGCTGCGACCCCTCTCCACCCTCATAGCACGGTGGTCTTCTGTTTCCCCCCAAAAGCCTAGAACTATGAAAACTGATTTTATGAATCCTAAACAGCTTTTTTGGGGGTAAGTTTAACAGTGAATAAGCAGTATTTACAGATCAACTGAAAAAAAAAAAGGCAATTTCAGCTCAAAGTCCTACATCCGTTAGTGTCAATGGGTCAAATATAAGTATTCTGAGTACAGTGTGTAGATTGGCATGCCCAGGAAGCAAGGAGAGGCGGGGACCACTCACTTCTTTCATCTAAAAGTCCACAAAATAGAGTCATTCTGATGACTGGGGTTCAAGGCAAGCCTTAACGCCCCCTGGAGAAATAACCCCAAATTCAAGCTTGTACTTTCTGACGCTTCTTCATCCATTGTGTTATCCAAAAGTATTAACCACTAGGTATAAACTAAGACCTGGGATGTGACTTGGACGTGATGACTATAGTTAATAATACTTTGCTGTGTATTCGATAGCTGCTAAGAGCAGGCCTTAGAAGTTTTCATCACACACACACACACACACACACACACACACACCCCTTTTGTAACCATGTATGGTGCGGGATGTTAAGTAGATCTACTGTGGTGACTACTTCTCAATACACACTACAAATGCAGAATCAGTACACTGTACACGCGAAGCTAACAAAATGCTACATGTCAATTGCATCCCTTGATGAAAACGAGCTTCACACTTAAAGGGAACAGACTCCTGTCTGCACCACTGACTCCGGCACCATCCACCCCTCCATTCTGTCTTCTGGCCCGGGCTTCTGCTCCACGCTGGACAGCAGGCCTCGTCATGAACGCAGCCTGTTGTTCTTCACTATTCAGCTTGATTTACTCAAATGCGGGCAGCACAGCAGGTCTGAGATAAATCCCTCTGCACTCCTGCTCAGCTGGCGTGGTGGTGGGGTGTGGGGGGAGCCGTGTCCTTGGCCCCTGCAGACCCCCAGCCTCGCTGGCAGCCTTTACATCTGATCCCGGAAGGCAGTGACCTCCAAGTCAGCCGCATGGTCACTGAATCCTGGCGGCCGGACTCCCACCGTCTGCTGTAAACAGCATGTCAGCAACTCCATTTCCCCAGAGACCCTAACCCATTTCCAGGGTACAGGATCGTGCCGGGTGTTCAACACTGACTGCTCTGCTGGAAGGGCCAGTATGTAGCATGTCCATCTCTGCCACCTATGGGCTAATCCACTGGGCATAAGAAACCTGTAACGTTTTTTCCACTTCTAGCCTTAATGGTTTTTTGATCAATTACTTCTTGCAAAGATAATGAAACTTTCGGTACAAGTTGGTTTGGGATGAATACAAAAAATCCACAGGGATTCTCCAATTTAATTTAAGAAACTAGACAACTGTCCTATCAACTCTGCAAATAAAGTTTTTTGTGCCTCCTTCCATCTCACACATGCAGGTCACATCTGATTTACGGGGATGGGCGGGAACAGAGAGGTCAGCAGCCTCTGAAGCGGTAAGTAACGCTGGTGTGAGCGTGGGGAGTGCGCCGCAAGTGCTGGGATATTCACCCGTGGGAGGAGCAGCAGTACGCATGCACATGCCTGCCTGATCCTGAGCTGCACCAGGAGAGCAGGTGACAAACGACAGTCAGCAGTGACCCCGTCAGAAAACACCCCAGTGACAAAGACCAACATCTCCTGGTTTCCCAGGCTTTTCAAACAGGTTGGCATGCTCTGTCGTCCTCAGAGCATGTCTGGCGGGCTGGGGGTGGGGGGGGAGTCTAGAGTGTGGGTGCACAGCTTCACAGCCCAGGAGACGCTTCACACCTGTTTCATGAATTCTTGGTTGCAGGGGGGCATTGCCCCCAGGAGCCCGTCTAGCCCCTCCCTGGGGCAGGGGGACGCGGGACTGCACAGGCCCCATATGCTGCCCCACTCCAGGATGGCCGGTCATGTAAACGTCAGGGACTAGGCCATCAGAGCTCCTCAGCTTCAAGGTGAGACCCTCTGCTTCTTATGATCTCAAGTCCTAGCAGGATGAAGGAAGTTTATGAAACAAGTATACTGAACACGTCGGTAGGAGTTTATGACGTTAGATTTCAGCAGATCCACTCCTAAGTGGACATAATGAAAGAGAATAAACATCTTCCAGGTCGCTTGGTGGGTGTGTGTGGGGTGAGAGGCGGGGACGGGGCAGAGAGCTCTGGTCCTCATCCTCCTGTGCGCACAGCACCACACCAGCCACGCGTGGTCTGGACCCCGACACTGCCACTCACGGAATGTCTGCAGGTCTTACCGTCCTCTTCTCTAAAACTGGGGATAACAGCCCCTACTGCTATGACTTCCTGGCACGCTTAAACGAGATCGGGATGTAAACATGCTAGTGTCCTTCCCTTTCCCTCAATATTCAGAAAATACGAAGATTAAGTTTGGTTTGCAGGAAATCCTCTCTAGGATCTCAGAACCTAGTGCAGTATTTGAGGCAGACTTTGAAAAGCAGACTCGAATTCTCCACAGGTTGGTCCATGAACCCACCATGCCCAGGAGAGACAGCCCCTGCCCCGTGCTCACACCCACGTCTGCAGGCAGCAGAGTCCACCTCATAGCCGGAGGCTTCCCGCCCGTCACGGCTGCCCCCGCGAGGAAACACGGTCTGACTCCTGCAAGAGCCAACACCTAAGCGTCCCCCGACTGAGCCCCCGGGAGCCCTGAAGCTGTGCACTGCCAAGGAAGAATGCCAGGGGGTCAGCGCCCCACCTGATGCCACGTGGCCGCCCAGGGACAGGCGCACACTGGGTGGCAGCCTGCTCGGGCACTACGGTCTCAATCAGCACTTGCTGCTTTGGTGAGAAAAGCCCTCAGCTCACTGCAAGGTCACCTCCCCGCCTGTCCCCAGGGTGCGTGGGGGTCCCACGCTGCGTTTCAGGGGAAAGGCCACATGTGTCCGCAGTAAAGGCAGATGCTAATCTGATCATGAAATAGGCACAAGGAATGAACGAACGTTGCTTCTGTCCTGAATTCAGAGCTTCAAGTAGCTCTGGACACTGATTTAAAATAAAGAAATGAAGTAGATTCATAAAACTGAACCTTTCGTTACTTTGCTAAAGATCAGGATTCAGGCTATTTCATAAAGTCAGATAACTTGTCTCCAGCATATTTCAGTGTGGAGTATGTCCTCTGAATCCAAGCCCTTCCTTCCCACTAATTACCGCACAGGAGACCCTGCTTGAAGGTCTGAATTCCACCAGTGCTGAGAGCTCAGAGCTCAAATGAATGTACAGCTCTAAGTCTGACAAGTGCCCCCACTTTCTGTTTTCAGCACTGTCTCCTTTCTTACCCTGACTGTAGTTATGTTTTGTGCAAAACATGTTATTCTCATGACGGCGTGAAAAGCTTTCTTTCGAGAGAAGATGGAGGCAGGGAGCGGGGAGTCCAGGTACAGCTATGCCCAAGCAGCAGGGCATCCTTGCTGGGCTGAACGCCAGTGAACAGAGGCTCCTGCTGCCCAGGCTCCGACCACGAGAGCGGTCCCCGTGTTCCATCTGACCCTGAACTGTGCATGTGCCCAGCTCTCCTCACTAGGCTCAGAGCACCCAGGACAGGCCCCGAGACGAGGGGCGGCCCACAGCTGCAGGGTGACCCTGGGCGGACAGTTTACAGCATGAAGCCGCCTTCAGCGTGCGTCCCTGTCACTCTTGGGGGGTAGGTCTCATCTTCTCTGTCACCATCTGGGGGTTGCTCTCCAGTCGCAGCCCCTCTGGGCTCAGCTTCCTCACAAGCAAAATCAGTAGAGCAGGCTACATTTTCGCTCTAAAGTTCAGATTATCTGCTTCAGGAAGTGAGAAATAATCCTGAATAACACCAACCGGAGACGGGAGACCAGGGTGCCTGAGTCAGCTCTACTGCTAATGAGCCGTCTCCTATCGTTCTGGGATGCTGTTCCTGTCCTAATTTTTTTCAAAAGGAATAGTCATTGCAGAAAGTCCAAGTCTCAGAAAGTCAAAGTGCTGGGACAATGAAGTCAAGTGGAGTCTTCCCCCAAACCACCCAGCCTCACAGCTCCCCGGCCCTGACCCCAGGGATCAGCACTGCTTGAGCTCAGAGCTCTCCCCCCAGGGCCTCCACTGTGGATACCTGCATGCAGCTCCCAGTTTGGGCTTCTGTGTGTTGAGAGCAGCAGGATCATGTGTATGCATCTTCCCTGGTGACGTTTCATGTTCCACGGCCGTCAGGGATGCCCCTCTGCATCACCCCCAAGCTGAGCCGCACCCCAGGTGCACAGGCAGACAGGCCAGGCTTTATCAAGGGCACACGCGTCCTCGAGGGCTCACTAGCAGGAGCCCAGCAGCCGTGAAGATCCTTGCACAACATGAGCGCTTGCTTTGAGCTTCCTATGGGAAAAGTTTCCAGACCCTGTCAGGTCCAAGGGTGTGTGAATTTCAGTTAATGAGTGCAGCCACGCTGCCCTTAAGAAGATCTTACGACCTCATCTTTATCTGTAAAAGGAGGCGAGAACAGATGATCCTTTCCCCATCTTTTTCTAACTGAACATTCAATGCAGCTCAACAGAGACACTTTAAAGCCAGAACAGAGGACAGGGTGGCATGAGATCCAGCCGCCTGTCAGCAAGTCCATGCCTTCTAGGCCCTGTCCTCACGAGCAAGTATCGAGACTGTTTGGCTTTGGTCTCAGTTGCCGAAGAACGCTTTTCCCCTTGGCAGCAGGGCTAGCCAGAAATGGAAGTGCCGCCTTGTCTACAAGGGGCTAAGAGACAGCTCCTGGCATTTGCTGCGCCATCACTTTCTGCTTTCCCTTGTTTAATGGACAAAACACTCCCTCACAGTGTGGCTCTCAAATTCAGTGCGTGTCACAGTCACCCAGGCCTCAAGGACCGACCCGCAAGGTTTCTAAAGATCTTCCAGGTGATGCTGGTGTGCAGAGCATGGCTTTTCAGGACGCTCTTTAGTCACTGGGTGTGTTCACGTGCTGCTGCTTCAGTCGTATCCGACTCTCTGCCATTCCATGGACTGTAGCCCGTCAGTCTCCTCTGTCCATGGGATTCTGCAGGCAAGAATGCTGGAGTGGGTTGCCATGTCCTCCTCCAGGGGATCTTCCCGACCCAGGGATGGAACCTGGGTCTCTTATGTCTCCTGTGCTTCCTGCATTGCAGGTGGGTTCTTTGCTGCTGAGCCACAGGGGAATCACTGGGCAGAAATCTGCAGTTCGAGGACCACCACCTGACTCTGAGAAGACTGAATTTACGGGAGTTTAGATAACAGTCAGTTACCTTTAACGACCACACCAAGCCTTCCCTCTGCTCCAGGTCAGCACCGGGCAGGAACAAGCCAGCTGCCCCGCCCACGTGGACGGGTCGCCGAGCCCCCCTTCTGCCCCACGCCCACTCCGCACAGGAACTGGGACTTGAGTGCACGTAACACAACCGCAGGAGAATTCCACCTCTTTGTGTTTCTCACAAAGGACACTCTTTGTTGACCAAATGGTGAAAGGTACTGACACTGATGCCTTCTGGTAATCACCAGGTACGTACAGACACTCGAATGACACACCTCAGACTGACAGACTCAGCTCTCAGTGACCCACGTTCTGAAAGCAAACGGGAGAGAACAGGCGATGGGAACCTGAAGCTCCACCTGACTGCAGGCAGTGGGCCGCACGGCACTGCCACGGACTTCCTGTCCTAGGTCTGCGGTCTGAGCGTGACTGCCGCGGGTGTGGAGGTGACTCAAGCTTCATGTTCTGTACTTGTGTCGGGATGGTGGATTCTGCTGGGAGGAAGAGTGCAGGTCACGGGACAAAGACCCAGAACTGCAAGGCACACGTCACGCCACAGGCTCTTCCCCTGGCGGGTGTGACCCACCTGGCTCACGGTTTTCAAAGCACACTGAACTCATGTTACAGTGGATGATTTAGTGACAAAACGGCCGGAGGGCCGTCCGCGAGGGGGAGGAGACAGAGGTGCAGAGACGCCTTTCTGGAACAGGATGCGCCATCTCAGAGGCGGTGCCTCTGAGCCCTGCCCCACCCTCTTGGGAGGGGATCCTTGGGCACATGGGCACTTTCCAGCAGGCAGGTCCGCCAAGGTCCAGGGGCACGTGCTGTACTGTCCTCTAAGGCCAAGCCTGTGCTTCTGGCCAACGCCTTCCAAGACTTGGTCAGTTGAGTTTTTAATTTGAATAAATCTTTCTTTAAAAAATTTTTTAAAAATGATTTTGGAGTTTTTTAAACTCCTATCTTATAGGTGATCAAAATCAGACGCTACTGAAAAAAGTGACAAGCAGGTCCCTGAATTCCTTTTGAAAGCCTCTGGAGAGAGTCTACAGCCCTGTGCTCAGTCTGTGAACGTGGCCCTCTGGCAGAGCTATCTGCACATTTCCTGTGACACTCTGGTGTGAGAGCCCGGCCAGGCCTTTGCAACCCCCTCCCCGTGGGGTCCGCTCCAGCCACGAAGCTGAACACCCCACTGTCTTGCACACACACGGCCTCTGGACATGACCCCCCAGAGGCCTTCTGCAGCCATGGTCACTTAAGCCAACTTCCCCCGGCCACGCGTTGCTTGCTGTCTCCCCAACCTCCCCTGCACCAGGAGGGCTGGTCGTGCTTCTCCAAGGCCTCCTCACCATCCACTTCCACCGCTGGCCTCCCCCCCACCCTGCACTCACTCAGGTGGGGGGGCTGTACATGCTCTGGGTCAGTGAGTGAGTGCCCAAGTCTCCGTTGAGTGGCTGACACTGACTCAGTGCTCACTTTTTAGAGCATAAGGAGAGGTTCCCTGTATGTCCTCCCCAACTGCCATCATGTCACACTTGGAAATCATCTTCCTTTCATTAGGAAGTTGGCAGGGAAGACGGGCCGTGGAAAGTCACAGCTCAGGTTCCGAGGCACAGCTGTTTCCCCCTCACTGAGTCTAATAAATCTCAGGTCACATTAGAGTTCCACGGATACCGTGCAGTGAGGTCTTGTGTTGTAAGACTCAATACAGAAGCACACAAAACGCTCTGAAAATGAACAGTACCATTAGGTATCTGCTGAATATCTGTTGAATTGATGTATAAAGAAGTCGTCTGCACTCAGGTATGGAGACAGGCCAGCCAGGAACTGCCTTTACCACCAGGCACGTCCGCTCATGAGAGCCAACTTCTGATGCAACTGAGTCACGGCTTTCTGGAGGAATTGCGGCCGAAGGCAGAACAGAAAGAAACACAGAGCCCTCTGCCTGTGGACGTGCAGCTGCTTCGTGGCTGACGACGCAGGTATATGCATTGACAAGGCCAGCTTCCTGCTTGCACCAGGAAGCAGAGTGCCAAGACGGCCGGACCTGCCCTCGGCGCCAACACAGGCGCCCGTGGGAGACGCTGCGGTGATGCCTGCGGCAGTGGGAGGGCCCCCAGGCTCGGCGAGGCATGCAGCTGTGGCAGGAAGTCTGGGCCTCTGCAATGCCGCTTCTGGCCCAGGTGCCTGGTCCTTGGCCTGGGCTTGCCCCAAATGACATCGCTGGAGCCACACCGCGCCTCACAGTGGCCTCCGCATTCGATGAGCCCCGTTACCCAGCTCGGCTGCGTCTCCCAGAACCTAATATGGAAGACTTCTGAGTCACGGGCTAGACCGCCTCGGCTGTTAAAAAATAGCAGAGCGTTTACTAACCACACTTGGCAACCAGCGCCCGTTCAAAGAGGCTGCCTGCTCCACAGCACCGCTGCCCAGCCTGGCAGCTCTGACTATAGCAAGGACCACCCAGCCCTGTGCATCCCACGGTCCAGCACATGGGACCTCTGGAAATCAAAGTGAAACCTGAAATGCTCTTTCTAAAGTATGTGAATATCACTACAGCTCAACAGAGACGAGCAGCCCCTGACCAGGCGGAACCAGAGATTTCTGAAAACTTTCTCGGGGCCTGGCTTAGAGATTACAGCAACTCATTAATTATCCTGTGTTTCCCAAATTATACTCTATCTGAAGGGTGTTATCTCCTGAAATATAAATCAGCACACAATGTTCCAGGAGGCTTGGCGGTACATCTCATTTTTGCTACATGGTGCACGGCAGTGAGTTTTGTGGCAGGCACAATTCCCTTCGGGCAAGGCCACGGGGCCAAACTCAAGAGGGTAGAGCTGGGTCAGACGACGTGGGGTATCTCCCTGGTCACCGTGCACCAAGACATGCGTGCACAGCTAACACAGCTGCATATTTGTGTAAACACCGCTCTCACCATCGTGGGGTAATGGGAACCTGAGGTTTCTGTGGCGCTTTTCTTTCTAACAGCTTTTTGCTGATGATGCATAGGCTGATACTCTGAACGAGAACGTGGCACTTCCTGTCTGAGATCCAAGCTTTTCGTGGTCCAAGACCCGGGAACCGTATCCCAGAGTCCTCAGTGTTCAGTCTAGCTCCCCTGGAGAGCAGGCTGACGAGGGGCAGAGGTGGGCGAGAGGCTCTCATCTCTGTCCCCATACAGCTAAGGGGCGCCTCAGGGCATCTTGCCCAGCCTGCTACTCTGCTGGAGGACAACAGAGACGGGGCAACGCCGGGGCTCCGGGGGAACAGCCGGCTGTGCACGGCCCGAGCCAGAAGGACCTGCTCGTCTGAAGACTGGCTCTCTGTGAATGGTTCAGGAAGCAAAAGGGGGTGACCTAGAGCGACAGACCAGAAGGTCACAGGTGCATGTCAAGCCCGCAGAGCTACATCATCAGTGAGACAGACCTCCACCAGGCGCAGGCTTGGGGGTGGCCCTGGCCAAAACCAGGTGCTGCAGACCTCACCAGGAGGCCCGGCCGGTCAGCCCGACCTGTGGCTGCAAACACCGCAGGCTTCAGTGGGCCTGCCGGGAGCAGCAGTGCCCACAGGACCTCCTTGACTCCTAATTTCAGCTGAGGCCTGCTGGCAACAAAAGTGATTGTCTGGCTTTTTTTTTTTTTAATTATTAATGAAAATTGCAGAAGACAAACTATTTGAAACTGACCTAATTACGCTGATGGAAGGATGAGCGGGTTATTTCAAAGTCAGAACAGGATCCAAAAGACACTTTGTAAAAGAGACTCAAACCAAAGGTTGAGAGCAGCCCCCTCCCCGGACACTCAGCCTTCACGGCTCTCAGGTGACTGACAGCGTCAGCCTGGCCGTGCGACTCCGGGACTGCACACAGCTGCTCTGAGGTCAGACGCAGGGGGCCATGACCGCCGCACAGCACAGGCCAGGCACTCTGCACTATCAGGGGACTTTTCAAATACACACGATTACAGATTCAGGTAAAGACAGCAGGAAAACTGAACCACTGGGTAAACACTCAGGACTCCAGTCTGATTATCCCTCTCTTCATGCACATTTCAGAGAAGTATTTGGCTTAGTAACTAGAGAAGATCAAACAATGGGATTAGAAAGAAGATAAACCCACAGGTAGAAGGAGCCCTGGGCAGAGGGGCAGAGCCACGTGGGTCCTGCTTGGGAGCTACAGCCGCAGAGACACTGAAGGGGCGGGCGGGGGGGAGAACCCACCCAGAGGCCTCCACGAGCATTGCTTCCCCAGGTGAGCCGGGGTCCGGAATTCTCAACATGTAACACTGACCTTGAACCGCTTTCCTCCTGAACCTGCAATCAGTGCTCTCGATCGGACTCTACCAGATCTGCCATCTGTGAGGAAGCCCCCAGGAAACCCTGCAGCCATGCTGGGTGCACACTTCCAAATGTAGCAGCCCCCCGCGCCACCCTTGTGGGATGGGGGAAGAGCTGGAAAGAGAAGCCAGCAGGAGCCAGGGGACCGGCCCTCCTGCAGCTTCAGGGAGTCTTGGCCGAGTGCATGCGTCACACTGTCCATCTGCCCAGTGGAGCGCAGGACCCCTGCCCCGCCCCGCCCAGCCCCCTGCAGGGACCACGAAGGTCCTGAAGTGTGACATGAACAGGATTTGGCCTCATACCCAGCCCCGGGGCCCCACAGTCTCGACCTTGACATGCCTGTCATGGGCGCATGCTCGGGCTTTCCTAAATCTCCAAGTATCAACTCATTCCACACAATTTCTCTTTCGTTGGTACCGTGGAGCAAGGATGCCCACTGGGGTAGAGAAGTCTGGCAGCTTTGTGCGGGTGGAGGGCACTGGCGCTCACAGTGGCTGCTGAGTGGCTCTGCGGGGAAGCAGTACAATTCTGTCTGTCCGCAAGCTGACAGCCCCGCCCACCCCCCGCCCCCGCCCCCGTCACGGGAAAACGGGCGAAAGATGCTGAGCTTGGACCACTTCCTTCACATCCCTGGAGGATGCTTCTGCCTTGCAAAGAGACCTGCGGGCTCAGGTACCACTCTCTCCTGCAAATAAAAGCTCCCCTTGGGGCATCCCTGGTGGCTCAGTGGTAAACAATCTGCCTGCCAATGCAGGAGACACAGGTTCCAGCCCTGATCTGGGAAGATCCCCCACATCTGGGAGCAACTAAGCCCGTGCACCATGACTCCTGAGCTCGTGCTCCAGAGCCCAGGAGCCGAAACTATTGAAGCCCGCGTGCTCACAATGAGGGAAGCCGCCAGAACGCCGCACCTAGGGAGTAGCCCTTACTCTCCACAACTAGAGAAAGCCTGAGCAGCAACAAAGACCCACCACACCTAGAAAACAATTTTTTTTTTAAAGCTCCCCTTAGAGACCACACTCAGCCCCTTGCCCCCTGTCTGGGCATCCTGACCTCAGCTGCCAAGACAGTCTACAAGTGCTGGTGCAGACTTTGGGCACTCACACTCTCTGTATGACACAACCGTGTGAGCCCCGAGAGAAGCATGGAGGGCACCCGAATTTGCGTCTCTCTTGATGAGTGCCTCAAACAGACACTTGTACATGTCCTACACAAACTCATCCAAGGTGTAGTTAAGAAGACGCGTGGAAAACAAGGCTCTTCCAGGAGAAACTACAAACTCTCTATCTCCAGTTCTGAGTTGGTTCACCTGTGGTTTTACTGGACATGCTTTACTTCTGTGCTCTTTCACTGGACAGGTTTTTCAGACCAGAACTTAGTCCAGTGACAGGATTTTCATGCCACTTCCCAACACTGGGAGTCCCACGTCCCCACTCTCCGCTCTCCTTTGGGGCAGGGCCATTCTTCCCAGGGATTACCTGTGGTGATAATCCTGCAGCTCTGCCCAACTCCGGCTTCCTGGAACACCGCACACGGGTGCTCACTTGCCTCCCGGTCACCTCTCTGGTCCAACGCACCATTGGCCTTTCCCTCGGGGCTGCTCCAACTCTTGCCCTGGCTTGTTACTCAGCAGGACCCTGGGCACAACGCTCCCCCCACCACTCACACACCACCAAAGCCAGCTGCAGCTAAGCTCACCTTCTAACTAGGGAATGAACGAGGACTCCAAACCCTTCAACCAGGTCCTCTGCCACCAGCTCACTGAGACCGAAGTGTCTTTCCAGCATGGTTCCAACCAGCCGGTGGCTCCCCGGCCCCAGGAGGCGGTCACCCAGCAGCACGCAGAGCAGTGAGGTTTCATTCAGGTCCCTGCCAGGCAGGGACACAGAGAGCACACAGTTGAGAGCGGTCTCACAGTCCAGACTCGACCTCACCATTACAGAGGGGAGCGCGGCTCAGCGAGTTAACCGCCAACAGAAGGAGCTGCTGTCTCAGGAATCATTACTATCGAGCGCCCCAGAGCAGGGAGCAATCACTGATGACCAGGGTAGGAGGCATGCAGTGACATTTCTGGGTCAGCATGCAGGAGGTGGACTGCAGTCACTCGGCAGAGCCTGACCATCGTCTACCAAGTGCAGGCTCCACTCCATGTAAGGCACCCAGAAGAACAGCAGAGCCTCCGCTCCGGAGGGCCAGGGGATGGTGCGTCTCTGGGGTCCTGGACAGGCCACCAGTCAGGTGCAGGCGCCTCCCCAGGTGACCGTCATACCTCCTCTCAGCAAATACCCAGACCTGCTTGCAGGCAAAGACCTGCTTCCTGCTTCACTGAGAAGACAGGAAGACCACCCTCCCCTCCACCCTCCCCTCGTCCCACGGCTACATCTATCCACACCTGCCCCCTGGCCCGCGGACCCCACCTACTTTGCAGAACCACAGATGAGCCATCTGAGGCGCTCGATGAGGCACTCTGACCCAGGCTGTCCCTGTGTCTCTCCGGAGCTCTGGCGGACGAGGTCAAGCCCTTGGTCCACACGCCCAGGTGCCTCCCCAGGCACCTGGATGGGATGTTAGGCTGAGGGTGGCCGCGGTGTAACAGCCGCTTCTACAAAGTGCCAGGGCCTGCCTGGGGGAGCGACGCCGCCCCACTCACTCCCAGACTCGCTCTGTCTGTCCACAGTCGCTCCTCTGCCTGTCTCCTGCCTCCCTGGACAGACGCCCAGTCTCGCTGCTGCTCCTTCCGCGGGGGTCCATCCCCTCCCCTGCCCCCCAACACCAGCAGAGCTAGCTGCAGCCCTGGATGGCTAGCTCGCTTTGTTTACCATTTGTCTCCCATCACTAGGAGACAAGCTGCATGAAGGCAAAGGTTTTGCCTATTGAGGTGTCCATTTGGGTCCTGACTTTCTTCCCAGAGTCTAGCCAGGGCCTGGGGCTTGGGACATGTCCAGCAAGACCGGTCCAGCCCTGCCTCTGGAGACCTGCTGGCTCTGGGAAAACTCTTACCCGCTTATTGCATCATTTTTAAGATGGGGGTGCTGACAGTATTTACTACGTGGGATTATGGTGAGGATTAAATGGCATGAAGTATGTTACACACTGTAGCACACTTTCTGGTAGAGGGCAAGTGCACAAGGGTATTTACAACATGGTTATTCAGAATATCATAATTATACGCCAGCGTTCAAATGAACTGAACCCAAGAGATATTTGTTTGGGAATTTTGTGCACTGGCATCAAAAATGAATGAGTGAATGAATAAAACACCTGGGACTTTCTGTTATTAAAGATTTTGAACCTGACTTCACAGACACTGAATGCAAAATCTAGCAATGCTGACGTGAGGGTTCTAGAGGAAAGATGATGTTCACAGTAACGAGGTCATATCCACCATCAGGCAGTCCCCGCTGACGGGCCATCAGAGGAGATCCCGGCCTGCCGGCTGGACCACTGGACTCACCGTGTTCACCCCCTCTGGTGCTAGCTACAGCTACGCCCCCCAACGCCCCCAGCTCTGTGTCTCCAGGATGGCGTCTCTGTGGGTACAGGGGGAGCATGGGAGGAAATGTATCTTTCTAGGTGCCTTTATCTTTGAGGGTTTAAATGGAGAAACAGAAGGTGGGGGCCTTTTGGCCACTGTTGCTGGGATTAGAATCTAGAAAAAAAATAAATCGACTTGGAGTTCTGAGTGCATTCCCCACAAGACTGTGTTATCTATGTGGCTCCATGCTATGGTTTCACTAACAAAGCAGAATGCTCTGACCTGTCCTGAGAACCTGACCCCAGAGGACACGGTTCCACGAAAGAGTTTTCAAAGTTCCCAGCATAGGATTTACAAACACACACACTCCCCACACAGCCCATCCTAAAGTGCACAGCGCTTACGGTTCACGTGCCACGAAGAGTGGGCCAGTGTGCAGTCTGTGCCCGGAGGCCCAGGGCGCCTCCTTCCCAAGGGGTGTGGGCCCCTGGTCCCCATTCCAGATAGTCGGGCACATGCCCTTCGGGGCCCAGGAAGTGGTAGCTGCCTCCCCAAGTTTCCTTCCTCCCCCGGCCACAGGTGTCAGTTCTTTTTAATGTGGTTTTGTATGTCTTCTTAGCGATCTGTTTTGACCATGTCTATGTGGGAAAAAATTAGAAAGTTTTACTAAAAACTCCTAAAACCACTATTTGCTCATTTCTCTGGCTGACACACTTGGCCTGCAAAGGGCAGCTTCTCCCTCAGGAGGAACTCTTTCCCATCAAATAAGCCTCTCCACTTTCCCTACGTCCAGGCCACGCTGACAGCAGTGTCTTCCTTTCCTGCAGCGGAGGCACCCTAGCAGCTGGGCCACTGGGCACCAGGTGGCCTGACACGGAGCTGCCGTGAGCCGGCACCCTTATTCTCGGCCCACCCCCTGGTCCTCCGGATCCACACACACAAGTCAGAAGGGCGAGGCTCATCCGTCACCGTCAACCATAAAGCACTGCCAGCAGCAAAGATGTCCTGCTGACGGGGAAAGGTCCTCCTATGATCGTGGTGGCTGCAGAAAGCCGTCCAGGGCACTGGCGTCAGTAGGCATCTCTCCCTCCTGACCCCTCAGGCCTGCCTTCCTGCTGCTTTCCCTCCTGCCTCTCCTACAAGCTGCAGCTCTTGCTCTCTCCTGGAGCAAACTGTTCTCATCCAGCACCTCTCATTTTTCATTTTTCCATACAGTCTGATCAGAGCTGCCCCAGGAAACAAACCCGACTGACCGAGTGCAATCCTGCAGGGCATTTCTAGAGCCAGCAACCTGGGAGGCAGCGAGGGGAAGGCCCCAGGCCCACTCTACGGCCACCAGCCCACATCTTTACGAACTGGTGGAATTCCACTGCCCCTGTGTCTCCGAAGAGCTGACATGCATGAATGCAAGAAGATGTTCACACGAAAATGTGCTCAGTGACATACTTTTGTAGTGTATATTCAGTGTCTACTTCCTTCATTTGCTTGGAGAAGAGAATTGCTTTGCCACCTAAAGAAGAGTCGGCAGTCTGAGAAATAAATCTCCATTGCCCAGTGTCTATCTGGATCTTCTGAAACAAGCTGAAAAAGCACATCACATGTTGATATGAAACTGTTTACATGGAAATATACACAAAGGAGATGGCAATGTCTAAAACATATCTTCACTGTTCCCAACAACTGTGAATGGAATCTGGAAACTGGGGGGAAAAAATCAATAATTGTTTGGACAATCAATAGTTGTGTGAATGAATTGGTAACTTTTTAGAAATAATGACTCCAGCATCTTGAGCAATGTAGACTCCTTGATAATTTCCAAGAAATACTTCATAATTCAGTAATAATGAGTGATTTTAAATAGAGTGTAAGACTCAGTACAGTCTACGGAAAATATTTTGGGGAAAAAAAGGAACTATTCTCAAAAGTAATACAAGAATTACAACTCTTGAGAAAATAACACAATAAAGTTTTTCAAGATCAAGGGCAATGCAGTGTTGTAGGTGGCATTCCACCGGTACTACAAGAGTCAAGTGAAACCCAGAGCCCACAAGCCTCTAATGAAGCGCCAGAGGGCCCCTTTAACTAGGACACTGACCTATTGTTCCCCAAGTCAACCTATTGTTCCCCAAGTCTCGTCCTCACCTGGGAACTCACTGAGTGTGCACTTATTACAGCATTCCATCAGGCGGGCTACTGACCAGACCAGCTGTCGGAGTATTATGATTCACGGGTTTCACAGCCACAGAAGACAAAGCTGTGTTATTGTCAATCATCTACCCCCATCACTTCACCCAGAGCACAGAGCGTTCACACGCCCCAAATGATAGCAAGGATGCTCACAGGCCTAGTTTCTTACTAAGGGATGTGGTGTGGGCCCCGGGCAACATCCCCTGCTCCTTCTTATTCAAAACACAAAGTAGACTAAACACCAAGTAACTCTAATTTTGTACAAAATAAACAGAATAAATAAAAATACAGCTAAGGGGTAAGTTGGGAAGCATGTTGATCATATATAGCGGTCGTCTATTTCTGATACAGCCACTTCCTCTCTCCAGGTGGAACTCTTCTGGTCACTCTAAGACACAGGGTCGCCCACTTTTACTAAACCAAACCCACGAGAGCAGACCAGGGAAAAAACAAAATTCAGTCAAACCTCTCATCACTAAATCAAAGCTCACCAGCTTTTCAGGAGAAAAAGCCCCTCTTTCGTTGGTGATGAGAAAATTCAGTAAAAAGTTGATGACTTTGTATTGTGCTCAGAAGCAAATCAACATTCACTCCCTGGACGACTAATCCTTAGGCAGTGTCCGTTACTGCGACAAGACCCTTCATAACACCAACCAAGACTGTGTTCTTCTCCAGGGCAGAGCCCAGCGGTGTCCGAGGCCCGCAGACCACTGCGAGCAGGGTGTGGGGGTGAGGGAGGGCGGGGGAGGGGTGTGGGGGTGAGGGAAGGTGGGGGAGGGGTGTGGGGTGAGGGAAGGGTACGGGTGGGGAGGGGTGTGGGGGTGAGGGAGGGTGGGGGAGGGGTGTGGGGGTGAGGGAGGGTGGGGGAGGAGTGTGGGGTGGGGGAGGGCGGGGGAGGGGTGTGGGGGTGAGGGAGGTGGGGGAGGGGTGTGGGGGTGAGGGAGGGGTGTGGGGTGAGGGAAGGGTGTGGGGGTGAGGGAGGGTGGGGGAGGGGTGTGGGGGTGAGGGAGGGTGGGGGAGGGGCGGGGTGGGGCAGGATGGGAAGGGGCGGCCTTCCCCGCGCACGCCACCAGGGAGACTCCGGTCTTCCCGCCTCTGAGGCCAGGGTGTGTCCTCCCTGCCCGTCTCTGGGACCCTGGGACCCCAGGTCTCAAGCAGCCCGGTCTGTTCAGGCTCCTGGAGACCCAGTTCAGACGAGTTCGGAGCTCAGAGATCCCCGGCTCGGCTGGGGCCTCTGGGCGTCCCCTGGCGAGCACGGCGGCTCCGGACCCAGCACACTCGCGGCCCACAACCTCACCCCGCTCCGCGGTGAACCAGACCCGGGCGGCGGGAGCCCCTGGGCTCCGAGCGCAAGGCCTCCCGGCCCCGCGCCCCCGGCGGGCCGGCGCCTCCTCCCTCGAGCTGGGACTCTCGGCGTGCCGGCGCCTGCAGAGCAGGGTGAAAGGAGGGCCGGACTCCCCCGGCCGCCCGCGGCGGAACGAGGTCACTCCCACCCGCTCCTCGCAAGCTGCCCGCGGTCCACGGCCGTCCCCTACTCTTTGGCACCGATCTGGTCCCAGGCGCCCGAGCTGCGCTCTGCCCGCAGGGCCGGGAGGACTCAGCGGACCGCGGCGGGCGGGGCCCTGGGCTGCCGCCCACCGACCAACCCCCCTTCCCCGTCCTCGAGGCCTTCCTACCTGCCGTCCGGCTGCGCTCCGCCGCTCCGGACCCTCAGAGCCACGGGCCCAGGACCCGCGTGGAGCGCGCACCCGCCGGGGTGCCTCCGGAGGCCGGACGCCCCGCCCGAGCGCCCGGGCAATAAGAGTCCGCGGGGAGGGGGCGGGGCGGGGCGGGGGCGGCGCCGGCCCGGGAAGGGAGCGGTGGGGGCGGAGGGGAGGGCCCGGCGGAAGGCAGCCCCCCACCCGCCGCGCCCCCCGGGTCGGCCCGAGTCCCGGGCAGCACTGGGACAACTGGGCTTTCGGGAAACTTCCAGGAGTAATGGATAACGGGAAAGAATTCCACCTTTTTTCTAAGCCAAGAGGGATGTCGGCTGCCTGCCGGGTGATCTGCCCCAGGTTTTTATCTTTATGAGGAGCGGCCAGGCCCTGGGCCCCAGGCACATTCCAGCGCCCCGGGCGGGAGTCCAGGGTTCAGCACCTAGCCACCAGTGCCAGCAGAGTCGGCGCCGCGTAAACCCCGCAGCACAAAGACCGCGTGGAAGGCGCCTTTCTTTTCCGAGGGGGAGAGGTGACAATGTCTGGGCTTCCACGAATCCGCTCACTCTGTTCGCTTATCAATGAATAACTGAATTCGGGGCCCTGAGGGTGAGAAGCGCCAGGCGTTCCGGTTTCGCAATGTCTCAGGAACGCGGTCCCTGTCCTGTGATCTCGGTCATAAACTTCTAGAGGCCCTGAGTCACTTGGTTTAACCCAGTACGCAGGGATTTCTATGGAACTGTTTTCAAGGAGGAAATGGACTCCTAAACTCCAGACTTCCTCATGTAACCGTGTGACTTTCGGCGGCCTCCACCCTGAAGCCAGGTTGTGTCTTCTCCCATCACTAACCCAGCTCAGGACCCTCGCTCTGGGGGGTCCCCCGAGCAGTTGGGTCAGCAGTTATTTCCGGCCTGCTCCTCCTACACAGCGCCCGCTCCTTGACCGCCAAAGCCACAGCTCTCCTACTCAGGACCAACTCTCACAAAAACGAGCAGATAAACACTAACGGTTCACAGTTGCTGAGCATCCAGGGTTGTGCCTAGCCCTTTCTGTAAATGGTCACCAAGAAAATGCCAGTCATTTCCGTCTAGGTCTGCGGGCCACTGGCCGTGGTAACCAGTCCAGTAATCCTATCCCTGCCTTCAGTATTAACATGGAACAATAGGCTTTCTGGGTTCACAGACCTGAGACAGGAACTCTACCATCTCTCTCTCTCCCTGAAATAAATGATTTTTAGATTAAACACGATGTCTGTAAGATACCCAAAGAGGACGTTTGCCCGTGATTGAAGCCTCAGAGATAAAACACTCTGTTAGAGGGTGCAGTGTTCTTGTCCAGACTCCCGCCTGTGCATCTCAACACACACTCAATGCACAGATTAGAGCATCACTCACAGATGAGTCTGTAACCTACAAGATGCTGTAGCCACCTTTCCAGGTCTACTACATAACTTTATTCTCTCTTGATTTTTGCAAGGAACAGAGGTAAAAAGTTCAGGACGTCACGGCTTAACTTTGCCTTTCAACTTTGGTGTGCTCATTCCTAGGCAAGTGGCTGTTAGGGATACAGGAATGATACCACTTGTGTTCTGCAGGGTTTTCTCGGAGGCTGGAGTTGACATTCTGAAATGGGAGTTAGGACTTAGTGGTCTGTGCCGTTTTAACTGTGGAACTCTGGAGTTTAAATTTTTTTTCATAGTGATGGGATTAATTTGATGAACTTTAAAGCTACAGTTCTTAAAGGTTATGATTTGATGATGTAGAAGTCCATTCTCAACACAGAATTCTTCTCTGTAAGCCCAGAGAGAACACAGTGGATGAGTCTGCCGTGTGCTGCGCTGTGTTTAGGTGCTCAGTCATGACTGACGTTGCGACCCCATAGACTGTAGCCCGCCAGGCTCCTCTGTCCATGGGGATTCTCCAGGCAAGAATACTGGAGTGGGTGGCCATGCCCTCCTCCAGAGGTAAGCATGAGTTACCACCAAAGAGTTGATGCCTTCAAACTGTGGTGCTGGAGCAGACTCCTCAGAGTCCCTTGGACAGCAAGTAGATCAAACTTGTCAATTCTAAGGAAAATCAACCCTGAATACTCATTGCAAGGACTGATGTTGAAGCTAAAGCTCGAGTATTTTGGTCATCTAATGCAAACAGTCAACTCATTGGAAAAGTCCCTGATGCTGGGAAAAGATTGAGGGCCCAAGAAGGTATCAGAGGATGTGATGGCTGGATGGCATCACCGATGCAATGGACATCGGTGTTGGGCAAACTTTGGGAGATGGTGAGGGAGAGGGAGGCCTGCTGTGCTGCAGTCCATGGGGTCACAAAGAGTCAGACACAACTGGGTGACTGGATAAGAACCACCAGCACCTCAAGTGTTTACCTGGCTTGGGAGAGTGTGTAGGATGGATGAGACCCACAGGGTTGGTGAACTGCCTGAAAACATCCATTCTGCTCCTGTCTAGAGGCAGCATGGAAGGGTGACCCAGAGATCTACCACCACTGCCTTACTCCAACTCAGGAGCCCAGAAACGGGAAGCAGTTTCCACTTCTCCAAGGTCCAGCAGAACTGAGAATGGACTTTCAGTTCTGAGTTTCAGAACTGAGAACACCGAGCTTTTTAATGCTTTCAACTTTTAAAGTTTCTATGCATGCAGCGGTGGAGGCGTAGGTACATCTTAGCGATCACGCTGGCACGTCCAGGATTTGTGACAAGAGTTATCAGTGCTGATAGGAGTGCTGCCAAGCTTGAGAAAGAACACGCCTCCCCTGGTGCACACTGAGACGCTGACCAGCAACCTTCTCCTTAGACTTCCTCCTCACTGTCCCTGAGCTCCAGCTTAGAACTGTCTGGCAGGGAGGAAGCAGGAAACGGTAGAGAACACACCTGCATCCAGTCTCACCCCAAGGGGCTGCATCTGGGACCCTCACTGCCTCCCCTGGGGGCGGGACAGGGGCATCCGGCTGAGTCTCCTTTAGAGTTTCCATCTCTAGGGTCACTTGGCACACTGGGGCTCAAACACCTAAGCTTCAAATGTTCAGATTTAATCTGAGATGAAGTAATGTGCTCAGCTGTCTGTCTGGAGAGGAGTATGGGGCAGTGAAGCTAATCTTTCAAACCATTCTTTTTTTTTCCTTTTCATATTCTCATGAAAAGAGTAAAGTGCAGGTGTTTAAAAAGCAAAATGGCAAAAGACACCAAAGAGCAAATGGCATCGCTGAACAAACATGATCCTGTCGGAGAGGCCGACTCCCAGGAGCTTTCCAGATGCAGACAGAGCGCTGACCGCTGGCTGGCAGCACACGGCCCCGATGTCGCACACGCTCAGAGCTGGGGCTAACGCTTTACCGAGTGAATGCGGTGACTGCTCACAGAATGTCCACTGGAAAAACCACCACCACAAGTCGGCACCCAGCCGTGTTAGAGCCAAGCATCTCTATTTCCCTTCCTTTTACATACATGGAGCAGTAAAAGGATGCTAGTATATCTTCAGGTGTTTTGCTTAAAATAGTATTTCAATGAAAATTACCCAAACCTTCAGATGTTCTCAGAAGATTCTTGGCCAGTGGGCTGGCACATCCTCTGTTGGGAGGTTTTTGCTATGTATTTCCTCTGAGTGATGAATGGTGAGTGTAACAGATGTTCTGATAGCAATTCAGTATAAGGGTCTATTTCCACTCACTTCTGGTGCTTTGATATTATTTTTCAAAACCTGTTTCTTTAGCTCTTGTTGAATTTTTAAAACCTACAAGATCTTGGCTCCATGGCCCATTTCTTCAATTGCAGAGATTACTTTTGCAAGGAATTCCAAATATGCTCAGCAAACAACAACAGACAGAAAAACAGCAGAGCAGTTTTAGATTGTGACTGATATGGATTCCAACTATAAATAATAGTATTTTTGGGAAAATGTTTCTGAGAGGACAGTGCTTAAGACCAGCCTTTGTTCTATGCATGTTTAAAATGAACACCTTCAAGAAGTCTTGGACCACTTTGAGTTTGGACTCTTTGTAATTAACTGCATCACTTAAGAAACATATGTTTCTGTGTCAATTATCAAATTATTTTAACGAAAGTGCGAAAGATTTTAAAACATGGATCTCCTCAAAAGGCTAAGCCCGTGCATTATCTGACCATGAATACGGACCAGTGGGGTAGAGGGAGGGCACAACTCCAAAGACAATTCATATTTTCAGCATAAAAGCAGAGTAGTGTATTCCAGTGGCCAAGAGCTTTCTGGCTCTTCCATTTGTACGTAACTTTTTATCAAGGGCAGGGAGAAAGGCTGGGGGGAAATACATGGGGCTGTTGTACTTGTGTAAGAGTGACTGGAGCCCAGTGGATATGTAATGCCACGTCAGAGGGACCGTGGCCGCCAGAAGGGCTGCAGTCGTGGAAGTTAAAGAAAGACGGTGAAACTGTAAACAGAAGAGCAGGCTGAGCTCGCCCGAGTACAGGAGGCCTTGAACCTGTAAAGGATTCCAGGCAAATCACAGAGGCAGACCAGCAGGAGCCACAGTCCCTGCTAGGCCGTTGCTGTGACCTTGAACTCAGCATTCTCATCTGTAAAATGATGGAAAGGCATTTCCCTTGGTGTGCCCTTGAGAAGATAAACGAGATGCTGCCTGGGCAGCCCCACCACAGTGCTTGGTAAGTGGGTGGAAGGGACTGGTTTCTTTCTTTCTTTCTTTTTTTTTTTTTTTTTTACCAAAATGAAGTCTAGTTTCTTTTCTTTTTCTTTCTTCTTTTTTTGTTTTGTTTTTGTTTCTGTTTTTTACAAAACACAGTACTTAGGAACAGAGTAAAAAGTAATAATCTGATACCATGCCAGTCATTTCACACATAGTCTCCCATTTTATCTGCTTCTTGAACCCACGGGAGGTCTGGCTGCTACCACACGGCCCTTCATGCAGAAGAGTGAGCACAGAGGCCAGGTGACCTGGCCAAGGAGGCAGAGCAGGCCAGGGCAGGAGCAACAGCGTGAACTGTTAGAATGTTACCTCTAGAGCCCAGACCGCAGGCTGTCTAACTCTGCAGTGAAAAGTACGTGCGAGTGGAAGGCCCGTCAACAGTCTCGGGACTCCATAATCTCCATCAGCAAATCCTTCCTCTTTCTCGCCCAGTTGTACCGTGCACAGGAACGTCTGCTTGGCATGCTGTGGCTCAGGCAGTTCTGAACACGTCCTGCTGCGCTCACGGAGAGTCTGACTCATTCCCCCCAAGTGCCCACTTCCCAGGCAGAGCAGCTGTGCCGGCTCCAGTGGAGTCACCGCTAGATTCCACAGGTTACTGAGAAGGCGCGGTTAAAAGTAGGAGTTTGCCTTTTTCTGTGATTCTGCTGAGGAAATGACGAAATACTGCAGTCAACTGGCTGGTCAGTTTAACTCTATCCTGCATAAGAAAAACCTTAAGCTGAGTCCTATAAACATAGTCACTGATACACACACAAAGGACATAGTGTGACACTGTATATCCATCGCAGTTTATGAAGTTACAGATGAGGTTTCTCTTGAAACCGATGATGCTGTGACAAAGAATCTTGTGTTGCTTTTTGTGTAGACTCCTCTGGACGCTTGGAAAATGAGCAGACCAGCCATCCTTCGACTCTGCTCCCAGAAATACAGGATGTCAGGCAACCTGGCGGCAGAGCCGGTGGTGCGTTGGGGAGCACTGAGCCCACGGGCGCAGACTGGGACCGTGTTACAGGAGGAGTCGAGCCTCTTTCCCGCGCCCTGAAACCCCCCGCACCAAATCCCTCACTTCCTAAACCAGAGGATCCGTCCAGTGCCTTGCCTTAGTAGACTAATCCTCTGGTTCAAATTAATGCTATTATGTTATCTGAAGTGCTTAATTATTTTCGCTTACGGAAATATGACTGGGTGCTGCAGTGAACGGTTTTCTAACAGAGATTTCCAAGTACTAAGAGAACTGTTGGGATTATTTCATGACAGAGATCTCTGATACACAGACTCTGGTACTGAAAGGGAATGAGGAGAGAGGGTGCAGTATGGTGAAATCAAATACTCCAGTTAAATTTGCTCTAAGAACAGACATTTAATGGATGCATTTTATATTAGAAAATCCCGACTGTATATCCTAAGACACTAGAGGAAATGTTGGTAACATCAGTAATTAAACAACTTATTTTATCTGATATATAGTTTATGTGTTTGATCAGTAAAACAACTGACTGGGCTATGAGTGAGTTACATTATACCACCTTGATACAACAAAGTACTAGATTTCAAGAGAAAAAAAGACTTTCCTCCAAGATTCCATTAGATTAAGGAATAGTCCCACTGTTACAAAGAATTGAGATTCTTCTTCTATCAGTGTATCATATTGTCTGTGTTTACAGTAACCTCAGAAAGAGTTAACTGAATCTGAGGTAATTTGGTCACTTCATGGGATAATGTCAAGAGAGTCTTCAATTCAAAGAACTGACTGTCCTAGCAGTGTTCTCAGATGGCCTTGTCTTTTATAACAAATAATGAATTGTGATGAAATGTGCACGTGGAGAGCTGGAAGAGAGAACACTGGTGAGGGAAACGAGTTTCGGGCACCTGTTTAAAGTGTGCACTCGGATGTATATACATCACTGCGTGTGTATCATATATACATATACGCCACAGAGAACCAGCCAGGACCTACTCTAGAGCACTGGGAACTCTGCTCAGTACTCTGTAACAAACTAAATGGGAGAAGAATTTAAAAAATGATACATGTATATGTAGGAATGAATCACTCTGCAGTTCACCTGAAATTAATACAACACTGTTCATCAACTATAATATAAAATAAAAATTTTAAAATAGATTAAAGAAGAGCCTCAGTGTTTTCAACTAAAAAATGAAGATATTGATACAATTATCTTCTTTGCATGATTGATGCAAAGATTAAATGTGTGAAAGTGAACACCTTTAAGAAGTTGTAGTTTCAGACAAAAGTTGACAAAGTGAGATTTGAAAGCTTTCAAGCAGGAGAAGCAGGAAGACAGTACCCACGGGGAAGGACTAACGGTACCCCTGCCTCCTTCAGATCGAGCCCTCTGCGCTGGACAGCCTTGCTGGACATGGGTGTGTCAGTGGCAGGACTGGACACGTCGCAGCCACTGCCGGCCTTGGTTCCTGAGTGCACGGATGGCAGCGTGGGTTCTGCCTCCCTTGTGGGCGGCTGGTAGAGGGCTGGTCCCACTCTGGTGCCTTGCCCCCTGTTGCTTGGGGAAAAGCATCAAGAAAAAAAGAAGCGAAAGAGGGCTAGTGCTCCATCACCAGCAGGCCAGCCAAGGCCAGGACAGCCACTGTCTGTATCCCTGGGCAGGGCTGGCTCAGCCACCAGTGTGGGCTCTGGCTCATGTCCTCCCACCGGTGGCAGCCCACCAACAAACGTTAAGCTTTACGTACTTTTTAACTCAAAAGGAAGGAAAATGAGTACACAGGGCTGTTACCAGGATAACTATGTAACAATAAACCTAACCTGGATTCCATCTATCGTTATGCTGATGCTGTTATAAAATTCAGATTTTTTAATGGAGGAAGAAACCTCAAAGGCAGAAGTGCCTGTGGCCTATGAACGTCCCAGGTCAGCCTGGTCATTGGTGGCTGCTGCTTGTCTGCGCCCGGCACACGTTGTTTCACTGGCTGTAAATCATGTCTGCCCCCTTGCCTCTCTGCAGGGCTGTGTGAACCTAAGGCAGTAGGTGTCACATGCTTTTCAAAGAAGAAGACAGGTTCTGTGTTCTCAGACTCTTTATCGTTTAAGTGGGAGACAGTCAGCTGTTAACAACAGGTGCTTTGCCATGGCTCATTCATGTGGACATTTCTTTTATGAGTTAATTAGTCATAACTCCCTCATGGGCAAAATGCACATCTGGGAAAATAAAACTGCCCACTGAGAGTGAGTTACTGGTGCGTAGGTGGAGCACAACCATCCCTTAAAAGGCTTAACGAGAACCCTGATGTACTCAGAAGCTGGACTGCCAGAATGGACATCATCAAAAAAGCTACAAACAATAAATGCTGGAGAGGGTGTGGAGAGAAGGGAGCCCTCCTACACTGCTGCTGGGAATGTAAACGCATGCAGCCACCATGCAGAACAGTACGAAGGTTCCTGAAAAACTAAACACAGAGCTACCTTGTAACCCCAAATCCCACTCCTAGGCCTATATCTGGAGAAAACCGTAATTAAGACACATGTACCCCAAAGTTAAAAGCAGAGCCATTATTTTGCCAACAAAGGTCCGTCTAGTCAAGGCTATGGTTTTTCCAGTGATCATGTATGGATGTGAGAGCTGGACTGTGAAGAAAGTTGAATGCCGAAAAATTGATGCTTTTGAACTGTGGTGTTGGAGAAGACTCTTGAGAGTCCCTTGGACTGCAAGGAGATCCAGCCAGTCAATCCTAAAGGAGATCAGTCCTGGGTGTTCATTGGAAGGACTGACGCTGAAGCTGAAACTCCAATACTTTGGCCATCTGATGCGAAGAGTTGGCTCATTGGAAAAGACCCTGATGCTGGGAGGGATTGGGAGCAAGAGGAGAAGGGGATGACAGAGGATGAGATGGCTGGATGGCATCACTGACTCGATGGACATGAGTTTGAATAAACTCCGGGAGTTGATGATGGACAGGGAGGCCTGGTGTGCTGCGATTCATGGGGTCACAAAGAGTTGGACATGACTGAGCGACTGAACTGAACCCCAAAGTTCATAGCAGCCCTATTTACAATAGCCAGGACATGGAAGCAACCTAGATGTCCATCAACAGAGGAACGAATAATGAAGATGTGGTACATATACACAATGGAATAGTATTTAGCCATAGAAAAAAATGAAATAATACCATGTGCAGCAATATGGATGGACCCAGAGATTGTTATACAGAGTGAAAAATGTCAGAGAGAAAAAGACAAATATTATATGATATCATGCATATATGAGATCTAAAAAATGGCACAAATGAAATTATTTACAAAACAGAGTCATAGATGTAGAAAACAAACTTGTGATTACCAGGAGGCAAAGGACGGGGAGGGATAAACTGGGAGGTTGAGATTGATATACACACTATTATATTAAAAAACAGATAACTAATAACAGCCTACTGTATAGCACAGGTGGTTGTTTGGTTGCTCAGTTGTGTCCACCTCTTTGCAACCCCTTGGACTACAGCAAACCAGGCTTTCCTGTCCTCCGCCATCTCCTGGAGCTTGCTCAAACTCATGTCCATTGAGTCGGTGATGCCATCCAACCATCTCATCCTCTGTTGGCCCCTCTCCTCTTGCTTTCAGTCTTTTCCAGCACCCGGGTCTTTTCTAATGAGTCAGTTCTTCCCATCAGCTGGCCAAAGTACTGGAGTTTCAGCTTCAGCATCAGTCCTTCCAATGAATATTCAGGACTGATTTCCTTTAGGATTGACTGAATCTCCTTGCAGGCCAAGGGACTCTCAAGAATCTTCTACACCACAGTTCAAAAGCATCAATTCTTTGGTGCTTAGTTTTCTTTATGGTCCAACTCTCACACCCATACATGACCACTGGAAAAACCATAGCTTTGACTAGATAGACCTTTGTTGGCAAAGTAATGTCTCTGCTTTTTAATATGCTGTCTAGGTTGGTCATAGTTTTTCTTCTAAGGAGCAAGCGTCTTTTTATTTCATGGCTGCAGTCACCATCTGCACTGATTTTGGAGCCCAAGAAAATTAAGTCTGTCACCATTTCCATTGTTTCCCCATCTATTTGCCATGAAGTGATGGGATTGGATGCCATGATCTTAGTTTTCTGAATGTTGAGTTTTAAGGCAGCTTTTTCACTCTTCTCTTTCACTTTCATCAAGAGGCTCTTCAGTTCCTTTTTGCTTTCTGCCATAAGGATGGTGTCATCTGCATATCTGAGGTTATTGATATTTCTCCCAACAATCTTGATTCCAGTTTGTGCCTCATCCAGCCCAGCATTTCACATGATGTACTCTGCATAGAAACTAAATAAGCAGGGTGACAATATACAGCCTTGATGTATACCTTCCCCAATTTGGAACCAGTTGTTGTTCCATGTCTGGTTCTAACTGTTGCTTGTTGACCTGCATACAGATTTCTCAGGAGGCAGGTAAGGTGGCCTGGTATTCCCATCTCTTGAAGAATTTTCCAGTTTGTTGTGATCCACACAGTCAAAGGCTTTGGCATAGTCAATAAAGCAGAAGTAGATGTTTTTCTGGAACTCTCTTGCTTTTGCGATGATCCAATGAATGTTGGCAATTTGATCTCTGGTTCCTTTGCCTTTTCTAAATCCAGCTTGAACATCTGGAAGTTCTTGCTTCACATACTGTTGAAGCCTCATTTAGAGAATTTTGAGCATTACTTTGCTAGCATGTGAGATGAGTGCAACTGTGTGGTAGTTTGAACATTCTTTGGCATTTCGTTTCTTTGGGATTGGAATGAAAACTGACCTTTTCCAGTCCTGTGGCCAATGTTGAGTTTTCCAAATTTGCTGGCATATTGAGTGTAGCACTTTCACAGCGTCATCTTTTAGGATTTGAAATAGCTCAACTGGAATTGCATCACCTCCACTAGTTTTGTTTGTAGTGATGCTTTCTAAGGCCCACTTGACTTCACATTATAGGATGTCTGGCTCTAGGTGAGTGATCACACCATCATGGTTTTCTGGGTCATTAACATCTTTTTTTTTAGAGTTCTTCTGTGAATTCTTGCCACCTCTTCTTAATATCTTCTGCTCCTGTTAGGTCCATACCGTTTCTGACCTTTATTGTGCCCATCTTAGCATGAAATGTTCCCTTGGTATCTCCAATTTTCTTGAAGAGATCTGTAGTCATTCCCATTCTATTATTTTCCTCTATTTCTTTGCATTGTTCACTGAGGAAGGCTTTCTTATCTCTCCTTGCTATTCTTTGGAACTCTGCATTCAAATGGGTTTATCTTTCCCTTTCTCCTTTGCTCCTCTTCTTTTTTCAGCTATTTGTAAGGCCTCCTCAGACAACCATTCTGCCATTTTGCATTTCTTTTTCTTGGGGATGGTCTTGATCACTGCCTTCTGTACAATGTTATGAACTTCCACCCATAGTTCTTCAGGCACTCTATCAGATCTGATCCCTTTGATTTAGGTCATACCTGAATGATCTAGTGGTTTTCCCTACTTTCTTCAATTTAAGTCTGAATTTGGCAATAAGGAGTTCATGATCTGAGCCGAAGTCAGCTCCCAGTCTTGTTTTTGCTGACTGTATGGAGCTTCCCTATCTTTGGCTGCAGAGAATACAATCAATCTGACTCGGTACTGACCATCTGATGATGTCCATGTGTAGAATTGTCTCTTGTGTTTTTGGAAGAGGGTGTTTGCTATGACCAGTGCATTCTCTTGGCAAAACTCTGTTAGTCTTTGTCCTGCTGCATTTTGTATTCCAAGGCCAAACTTGCCTATTACTCCAGGTATCTAAAAGCCATGCCATGTAGGACCACCCAAGATGGACGGGTCATGGTGGAGAGTTCTGACAAAATGTGGTCCACTGGAGAAGGGAATGGCAAACCACTTTGGCATTCTTGCCTTGAGAACCTCGTGAACAGTATGAAAAGGCAAAAAGATATGACACTGAAAGATGAACCCCCCAGGTCCGTAGGTGCCCAGTATGCTACTGGAGAAGAGTGGAGAAATAGCTCCGAAGGAATGAAAAGGCTGAGCCAAAGCAGAAACAATTCAGTTGTGGATGTATCTGGTGGTGAAAGTAAACTCTGATGCTGTAAAGAGCAATACTGCATAGGAACCTGGAATGTTAGATCCATGAATCAAGGCAAATTGGAAGGGGTCAAACAGGAGATGGCAAGAGTGAACACTGACATTTTAGGAATCAGTGAACTAAGATGGACTGGAATGGGTGAATTTAACTCAGATGACCCTTATATGTACTACTCTGGGTAAGAATCCCTTAGATGAAATGGAGTAGCCATTATAGACAACAGAAGAGTCAGAAATGCAGTACTTGGATGCAACCTCAAAAACGACAGAATGAAAAAAAAAACAACAACCAAAAAAAATGACAGAATGATCTCTGTTCGTTTCCAAGGCAAACCATTCACCATCATGGTAATCCAAGTCTATGCCCCAACCACTAATGCCAAAGAAGCTGAAGTTGAATGGTTTTATGAAGAACTACAAGACCTTCTAGAACTAACACTCAAAAAAGATGTCCTTTTCATCATATGGGACTGGAAGGCACAAGTAGGAAGTCAAGAGATAGGACGGGTAACTCTTAATACTCTGTAATAACCTGTATGGGAAAAGAATCTAATAATGAGTAGATATATGCATATGGGTAACTGATTCATTTTCCTGTACCACAGAAACTAACATTATAAACCAACTACCAACTATACTACAATAAAAATTAAACAAAGAAACAAACAAAAAAGCAGGACCTCCTCCTGCCAAGTCTGGAGAATGAGGGAGGGCCAGGATGAGGGCCATGTGGGAGGGCTCCTCCTGACCTGTCTGTGGCTCCCCGTCTCCATTCAGACACCACACCTTCCAGACTCCCTACCCATCCTGGGTCAGGGGTCCATCTCGTGTGCAGAATCTTTTGTATGTCATTTTTTAAATCCCTAAAGAGTCCCTTTTCAGTTCCAACTTGTTCGTGGTGATAAGAGAGCGCTTTGGTTACCCCCAAACACCTCTATTTGGTAAAAAAAATTCCAAGTTTGGTTCATTGGAATCAGATACCTATTCAGACTTTATTTTTTAGCCTGAGTTATTTTATCTTTTCTAGCTTTATTAAAGGATGATTGACGAATAAAAATTGTACATGCTTAAGGGGTACAATGTGATGTAAATTTACTTTGTGTAATGATGATCAAGCTAATTAATGTGCCCAACACCTGAGTGACCATTTGTGTGTGTGGGTGTATGTGTGTCTAAACACTGAGGATGTGCTCTCTGAGCAAAATTCCTATTACACCAGGCTTAAACATAATCATTAATGAAAGAGCTCATCTAGGCCTGCATCCTCTTGGAAATGAGGTCTTTAGGTCAAAGTCCCTTAATTGCGCAGTCTCCTTGACTGCACAGCAGAGGGGTTAGATGGCATGATCCTTAAGGCTGTCTTTAGCATAACGACTGTGGGACTAGGCCCCGGATCAACCCACTCTGGCCTGGGTGTAGGACTTTCACAGCACCTCTTCCAGGCAGTGCTAAGGTGTTACACGAGGTGTTACACTTCTCAGCAAAAATCCACTGGCCTTATCTTTATCTTATCCTTTAAATTGCATCTTTGTGTATATTTTTAATATATGCAATAACATAATGCATGTATGTATTTTACACATACACATATATGTATGTACACATAGGGAGAGCTCAGAGATACTGTGTGTTCAGTTCCAGATCTCAGTGATAAAGTGAATACTGTAATATAGCAAGTTCCATGAACGTTTTGGTTTCCCAGTACATGTAACAGTGGTGTTTATGTGGTATAACAGTCTATCAAGTGTGCAATAGCATTGTATCTGGAAAAAAAATGTTCATATCTTCATTTAAAAATACATCATTGCTAAAAAATGCTAACATCTGACAAGCAGGTGCCACAAGCCTTCAATTAATAAAAAACAACAGTCTGTGAAGCGCAACATAGCAAGGTCTGACTGTCTATACAAGATATTTTACTAAAGGCTACACATGGGGACCTCCATGGGGGTCAACTGATCAAGAATCAACCTTCCAATGCAGGGGACTTGGGTTCCGTTCCTGGCTGGAGAACTGAGGTCCCACATGCTGTAGCTAAGCCCGTGAGCCACCACTCGAGAAACCTGCGTGCCAGAACAGAGACCCAGTGCAGCCAAAAAGGGAAGAAAATGACAACAGAGGGCATACATGACCCCCAAACTCGAGAGACCTGTGTGCCAGAATGGAGACCCAGCACAGCCAAAAAAGAAAGAGAGAAAATGACAACAGAGGGCATACATGACCCCCAAACTTCACATCCCATGGCTTTAAGGTACAAAGAAACGCGTAAGCGAATTGCACTCAATTCGCCAGGTGACATGTGGCAAAGGGTCAGCTTTGGGACACCATCTCTGGAGTCAGCTTCAGTATGGCCTGGCTCAAAGACGCAGAGCTTCAAACTTGCAAATTTACTGGAGATGAAGTAGTAGGGTCCACTTTCCAGTAGTTTGGGGAGGGAGATGGAACAAGTGCAGGTAATTCCTTCCCACTGTTCAGCTTTACAGGAGGTTCCTTAACTACCCCAGACAGCTGTAGGCCTGAGAAAGCCAGGAACCTGCGTCCCAGGACCCCCGCCCAGCCTGCACGTTACCAGAGTCCTACGGGTGCAGCTCTGGGTCTGCCGTTTGGGACCTGGATGTTGTGGATAAGCGGAGAGGCCGACCCGCCAAATCTTTGTTCCTACTGATGTGGAAGGACCCAGAAGCCACAGAAACACAGAGACATTAAATCACTCCACAATGTTTGCTGAGGTCCTCACTCCGCAAAGCACAGCATCGTGAGACTCCTCACTGACAGCGTGTATTTCAACATGTGTGTGTCTGTCTTCCACATCTGTACTGACACAGGTAATTTTTGGAGCTGTTTCTGTATTTATCATCCTCCTATTCAAACTGAGAAATTACCACTTGGATACCTGGCTCCTGGAAGCCAGCGTTTTATCCTCAGTTGAAGTGGAACTTCTTTCTCGTACCTTCAGACATTTTTAAGAGAACTGCCATCTACCAGGGACTCGCCAGCGTGCCCTCCAACACATCTGTTCACACCTACGGAGTAACGCAGGTTCACACCCAGGAGTTCAAGCTCGTGGGTGTGAACCCAATGTTTCCCTTGTAGGCATGTCTCTGGGCAGGCGATGTAAGCTCTCTGAGCATCGGTCTCTCCCCCCCGGGAAATGGGCACAGCACACACAGTGTGTTGACCCAGGGAGACGCCCCGTCAGCAGGCCCAGCACACAGGTGAGGCTGTACACACGGTCAGCAATGCCCACAGCCACTGCTGGGAAACGGAGCCACGCAGGAGCTTACGTTCCACGTGAGCAATTGGACGAAGCAACTGTTAAGGCGTCACCTCTGCTGAGTCCAGAACACGGGTTACTGCTGGCCAGGGGAACCACGATGCAAAACACCCTCTAGAGACCCAGAGACACTGTTCACCCCAGCAGCGACTCCTCCGTGAACTCAAGTGAGATCGCCCACGATTCATGTCAAGGCCTGTGTCTGTGTGTTCATACCTGCACAAGAGGGGGCTGGACGAGATTACATCTAACGGCTGTAATTACTGAATAGTTACTGTAGGTCATCACAGGAATTTCCACGAAGGTAGGCTGATTTCTTTGCTTCCCTGCATTTTGACACCAGGGCCTGTAAAGGATCTGTGCATTGCTCTACATCTCCACTAGCTTTGCCATGTAAATAGAAGAATTCAGACGAGCAGGTGATGCAAACTGCTTTCTCATCACCCAGAGTCCCTAGAATCCCTCTCAGTGGCAGAGGGACCACGGCGGCTGAAGCACTGATGGAAAGACTGGAGGCACTGCTCTGGCTGCAAGCAGAGGTTTGCTACCAGAGGCGGTCAGCGCTTTGAGACCATCCCACGTGGGAGTCCGGTATCTTTTTCCCTTGAAACTGGGGGGCTGCTGGTGAGGCCGAGGAGCCCTGCATGGACATCCAGCCCTGGTCACCCCAAGTTGACCAGATCGCAGGGATGTGGGCCAGGTCTCTCTGCAGTTACATCTCCCTTGCTTTACTCTCAGAAAACTACAATGAACTCTTTTGGGTGGGCAGAGCAAATAATCAACATATCACACCTAAGCAGAAATCACAGTTCTTGACATCACAAAAGCTGGTAAAAAGATCATTAGGGACAAAAAGAGAACACTGTGAGTTTATCTGCTATTCAGATAAACACTGAAATCTCAGTTCTTTCTTACCCTGGAAACTGTCTCTTAGGGTGCTTTGTTTTTAAATTTAAAAGGTGTTTATTATGAAAATGTACCATAAAGGCAAGAAAAAATGAATCCGTATTCATAATGCATTAACACTGATATGTTCTCCACGTTCTTTTCCTGTTTCCTATCTTCAAAGCACATACAAATATGTGTCATCACATAAACTTTTCAGCTTCGTTACTTCTCACAAATGTACATGCTGTCCCTGTCTGAATCGCAGTTAGTTTTAGTGGCTGCATAATATTCTACTCACTGAGATGAGAGAATTAACATTCTGCACTTTTTGACTCTAGTTTTTTTTTTTTCCTTTCTTCTGAAGTTGTTTTTAAAAATGCAGGAGATATTTTCAGGCCTATAAACTTATTCATCTTTTGAATTATTTCCTCAGGAAAATACTAAAAAGTGTGACTGTGAGATCACACTGTTGGTGTAACTGTTGACATTTACAGCTACGTAGCTTTTTTACAAAAATTCACTCCTTTGTTAGTTATGGCAAGCATGATCTCATAAGACTACCTCTTTCTGAAGAGGGTAAAGGGGCGGCTCATTAAACAGGGCTTGTTCCTGCGTGTGGGTTTGGACGTGCCCCTGAGCGCACCCTGATGCAGGGTCAGTCTCGGAGGCTGTGGGTTCCTGCCCTTTGCCTCTGGCCAGCTCCCTTCCCAAACCCATCTTTTCCACGAGGCAGTGTTTTAGAAGTTTCAGAACTTAGAGTGGGCTTTCGATTGTGTATCTGGGGTGAGCAGAAAGGGGGTCCATTTCCCTGCCTACCTTCAAGTTATGAACAGGTCAAGTTATTGCGGATTTTTAAAATTCTGATCCAGGGTCAACATCCTGTATCTATTCCTAGCTTTGAACACAAACACATTGATTGCTCAGGGAAGAGGAATTGCCACCTCCCCATGCTGGTTTTATGCCATGAAAAGGCAGTTCTCACTGTGTTTAGGGCAGAAATTCCTCTTCTAAGCTCCCCCTCCTCCTACAGAAAAGTGCCGAAGTGAAGTCGGTCCTGCTCAGCAACTAAGGTCGTCAAGCACTTGCAGAGCCTGGGAGACGTGGCTGAGAAGAGGGAACAAGGCCCCGGTGGCTTCTCTGCATCACCTCCTCCTCTGACATCTTCACTAATGACCAGCACGTCTGGGTCAGACGGTGTGTCTCAGGGGCATTTCCCCAGTTTGTGAGAAGGCTCACTCTTTCTCTAAGGACACAACTCCATGTTCAGAGCATGTCTGAAACTGGGAGTCAAGGTATCTCTGTGACTTCTGGGAAACTTTCATCATCTTCAGCTAAAAGTTTCACAAATTAGACATAAAAGGAGTGCCACGGTGCTTCTGAGGTACAGCTTGTGTTTTTCCATGTTAAACAAGAGAAGCTTGTTATGTCAGCTGTTCTGAGCGTTTCTAAACATCTCTCAGATGCCGGTCTACCAGAGGGCAGAGACATAATGTGTATTTCTCACTGCTGCTTAAAGACCAGAGATCCTGCCTGCCCTCTGTATTTAGTGTGAGCAAGTGAAACCAGACTCCTTTGACATTTTTCTTGGCTTATTTTCACTCTCCCAGATCGCCTAGAACCTCCACTGGCTTCTATCCTGAAATCCTGCAGCGCCAATTTCCTTATTTGGTTGCTGGAGCTGCTCTTTGCCTGGGTCAAACATTCTGCTAAGCTTGCAGCCTCCTTGCAACCCCCGCCCCCGCCCACTGCACCCCCCTACGAGCGCGCGCGCGCGCGCACACACACACACACACACACGCACACATGCACTCACGTCACTGACTCAGCCTCCCCTGCCTTTGTGCGCCAAACACCCAGCGCTTATGCCCATTTAAGGAGTGCCTGTGGAAACTGTAAGGGGCAGAGAGCTTTCAGTTGTCTGCAGTCTTCCCTGTTACACACACTCCGAGTCACCGCAGAGCCTGTGTTTCACATGCATGCCCCCTCAAGGGGCAGGGCATGCATCTCAGGAGTGTAAAGGAGCCCGAAAAGGCTGAAAAGCCCGAAAAGCCTGAGGGTTCCTCATTGTGGTTCCATAGTTCCTCAGGGTTCTGGCTCTTCTCCTGTGGCTGGGGGTAGAGAGGTCTGGCTTTGTTTTTCACTGTCCCCAGCCCAGGGAGCCCACCAGACACCCCATCTCAGGTCTGAAGGGATGGACTACCAGGCCAGCTGGACATACTGCAGGACCACCCTGCAGAGTCCAGTCCCCCACCATCTGCTCTGCCTAAGGGCCTGCAAGCTCCTCTGGGGCAGAGCGTGCTTTCTGACCTCTGAGCTCAGACCTGTGGGGAGGGCACAGCTTTGTGCATCCCCTAGTGAAGAAAGAAGCTGCCGGCCCGTCCCATAAAACACAGCCATGCTCCTTCCCATGTAAACAGGGAGAAATTCCTTGGGCAAGCACACGGCCTTTCAGCTCCTAGAACAAAACGGATGGTGGTATTTATGTAAAATAAACATATCATCCACACTGCAAAAGGAGACCTGGAAAAATCAGCTGAACAAAGCAGTTTTCAAGGTTCTGATCCTTTTGCGACTGGCTCTCGTCTAACTCCACCGAGAGACAAAGACCGAGCAATTTTCCCAGACGAAGGCGCTGGGGTGATTCAAGGCCCACAGTCTGTTCCCAAGATTTGCTGGGCAAAGGAATCAGAGCCGTTCCCAAAGGTAAGTAATATAAACATACAGGATATCCTGTCACTTCACATCATGGCTCATTTAGCACTGAAAATAGTCTGTGCTTCCCCTAGTCCACTATGCTAATCGCTGAAGCCCTGTTTCTGCCAGGCACTGGACCAGATGCTGCCACCAGCCTTCACAGTGGCCACCTGGTCATCACAGGAGCAGGCCACGCCCCACAGAAGCACGGTTCTCCTGCCCCCTCATCGCTCGGTCCACTCTGCTTACTGTGTTCATCACAGTGACCAGTGTGGGAACAGCGTGCAGCTGAACGGAACTCCCCAAGTATAGGACCCTCTGCTGTGTAGAGCCGTCTCCGGCTGGGGGACAGGCAGGGTATAGATTATAAATACACTTGCAATCAGCCCCACTGGCTGTGCCGGCAAGGACTCATGTGCCTTGTACTAGGCTGGTGAGTTCAAGCTTGTCCAGGGCTTAGAGACAAGGGAGCTGTGACACTTACACTTAATTTCATCATAGAAGCACCACACAGGACCCATCTGGTGGTGCAGCGGGTATGAATCTGACTGCCAGTGCAGAGGACATGGGTTCGATCCCTGACCAGGAGGGTCTCACGTGCTGCGGGGCAACTAAGCCTGCATGCTGCAGCTACTGAAGCCTGCGCGCCTACAGCCTGTGCTCTGCAACGAGAGAGGGCATCACGATGAGAAGCCCACACACCACAACCGAAGAGAAGCCCCTGCTCGCTGCAAGTAGAGAAGAGGCCGCAGAGCAACACAGACGCAGCACAGCCAAAACTAGATGAATAAACACAAAATGAAATAACACATAGTGATTTCATTCAAAAGAAAGAAACCCCAAAAGGCTACTGAAAGAAAATGGCATGGTATGCCTGCAATGGTGAAGCGGTCACAAGCATGCTTCTCAGAGAAAGAACTCTCTGAAAGTCTGTTTCTGAGTTTTTTAAAATGAATGTTTACATTTGTACATCCATCCTGGTGTTGCTGAGAAGAAATTTGGTATCAGCCACTAAAAGATTTAAAACATTCATTGTTCGACAGGAGGAAAGTTTTAAACTGAGAACATTATAACACGATTTGGGAAACACCATCAAGGTCTGCTTTCAGTCCAGCGTTCTGAGGAGCCTCGTGAGGAAATACTGAATCAAGAAGTGAGCTCAACATTGCATGACATCCCTTATACGCAGAATCCAAACAAAAATGATACAAATGAACTTACAAAACAGACACAGGCTCAATGGACTTAGAGAAGGAACTTATGGTTACTGGGGCCGGGGGTGAGGGTGGGGAGAAGGGTAGGGAGGAGGGACAGTTAGGGAGCTTGGGATGGACATGTACACATTGCTGTATTTAAATTAGATTATCAACAAGGACCTACTGTATAGCACAGGTAATTCTGCTCAATACTCTGTAATAACCTAAATGGGGAAAGAATTTGAAAAAGAACAGACACATGTATGTGAATAACTGCATCGCTTTGTTGTACACCCGAAGCTAACACAGCGCTGTTATGCAACCACGCGTTCTGTGCTGACCTCTGTCATATACGACTCTGTGTGACCCCGTGTGACCCCGTGGACTGTAGCCCGCCAGGCTTTTCTGTCCATGAGATTCTCAAGGCAAGATACTGGAGTGAGTTGCCATTTCCTCCTCCAGGGGATCTTCCCAACCCCGGGATTGAACCTGCGTCTCTTGCATCTCCTGCTTGGCAGGCAGATTCTTTACCATTGCACCATCTGGGCAGCCCCAGCTGACCATACACCAATAAAAGATAAAATAAAAAGTTAAAAAATGAAAAAAAAGAGAAACTAGCCCATGACTGGGCTTCCAAACCCGTGTTTGTGCCAGTTTTGCTGCAAAGCAGCTGTGTCACTTTGGAGTAGATCCCTTCACCCCGGTGACCCTCACTTTCTGAATCTCTGACACATCGGCACCATGTCCAGCCAGAATTCCCAGCGTGGTGAGAGCTCTAGGCCGCCGAGCCCAGCAGAAACGCTGTACCTCCTCAGGACAGACCTTACAGGCTATTGCATAATTGACTTCCACCCTATTGCCCCCACTGTCTTGGTAGACAAACGTGGTAAAGTGGAGGAATTTGAAGTATGAGCGCTCAGGGAAAAAAACCGAGAACAATTAGATTAAAATAATTTGAAATAATTTCCTGGAACCTAAACTGCTAAACTCTTGAAAGGAGAAAGGTGACTGTCCTTATGGTTTTGACCTGTGGGCCCCAAATTCAGCCAGAAATTTAGGTTGAGCTACAGCAGCCTTTCTCTGAGTGAGTTTGGGATCATGAACTTTGTGAGGCTGGTTTGCAACTTAAGACTGAAGGCAGAACCCATTATTGGCAGATTTTAAGTACAATTGTGGGTTGTTGCTTCATCGCTCACTTTCCCCCCTGGATCTGGTCCTTTCTAGGCCATGTCCCTGATCCTCCTGACATCTCACATCACAGGAGGTCGGACAGTCCTGAGGGATGCTGTGGGCCCCCCAGGGAGGCACGGCTCAGAGCCAGGAAGAAAAGGGCTGGGTGCACAGTACCTGATCCCAACAATAGTTACTGGGAGTCAAGAGGCGGTCTGAGCCACTAGGGAAGTCCATAATCAGGTTCACCAGTCAGGATAAACCTGACTGTGCTTTGGTTTCTCCATCCTAAGCAGAGAGCAACCACTTTGCTCTGAGGCATGGTAGGGTTCTCAAGATGCTTTTATTCTTATTTATCTTAGAAGCAGCCCTGGACCTAGCAAAGTGCTGGAGGCACGACATGGTAAGACGGGCACTGACTTGGAAGGGAGAAGACCATTAGCTTCTGTGAGTTCAGTTAAATCCATAATATTTTCATATCATCCTTCTCCACTGGCTTAAATCTTTACTTGCAGTTATAAGTTCCTTTGAGGAAAAAAATGGGCATCGTTTGTACTTTCAAATATGAGGCAGGAAATAGATTCCAATTTCTTTTCTTTTTTTTAAAATGATCATCTTTCTCAAAAGAAACCACATCACAGTGAGCACTGCAGGGGCAACATGCTTCCACAGCAGCATTCCAGTCTTTGGGCTGGATCCTCCTGCCAGCCCGCATTCTTTCCACAGCCTGGCAGCCTGGCTGGCGGGGGGGGACGGTGGGGGGAAGGCTGGGAGCCGGGCTTCTCAGGCTCACTCTCATCCTCAGAGGTACAAGCTGGATTTAGAAAAGGCAGAGGAACCAGAGATCAAATTGCCAACATCTGTTGGATCATAGAAAAGAGAATTCCAGAAAAACATCTACTTCTGCTTCATTGACTATGCTAAAGGCTTTGACTGTGCGGATCACATAAACTGTGGAAATTTCTTAGAGGTGGGAATACCAGACCACCTGACCTGCCTCCTGCAAAACCTGTATGCAGCTTAAGAAGCCACAGTTAGAACTGGACATGGACAACAGACATGAACAATGGACTGGTTCAAAATTGGGAAAAGAGATGTCAAGGCTGTATATTGTCATCCTGCTTATTGACTTATATACAGAGTACATCATGCCAAATGCTGGGCTGGATGAAGCACAAGCTGGAATCAAGATTGCCAGGAGAAATAACAATAACCTCAGATATGCAGATGATGCCACCCTTAGGACAGAAGGCGAAGAGGAACTAAAGAGCCTCTTGATGAAGGTAAAAGAGGAGAGTGAAAAAGCTGGCTTAAAAAAAGTTGGCTTAAATCTTAATATTCAGAAAATGAAGATCATAGCATCCAGTCCCATCATTTCATGGCAAATAGAAGGGTAACCAATGGAAACAATGACAAGCTTTATTTTCTTGGGCTCCAGAATCACTGTGGATGGTAACTGCAGCCATGAAATTAAAAGATGTTTGTTCCTTGGAGAAAAAACTATGACAAACGTAGACAGCATATTAAAAAGCAGAGACGTCACTTTGCTGACAAAGGTTTGTCCAATCAAAGCTATGATTTTCCCAGTAGTCATGTTGGATGTGAGAGCTGAACAATGTAAAGAAGTCTGAGCGCCAAAGAATTGATGCTTTCAAACTGTGGTGCTGGAGAAGACTCCTGAAAGTCTGCCGGACTTTAAGGAGATGAAACAAGTCAATCCTAAAGGGAATCAATCGTGAATATTCATTGGAAGCACTGATGCTGAAGATGAAGCTGCAATACTTTGGTCATCTGATGCAAAGAGCTGACTCACTGGAAAAGACCCTGATGCTGGGAAAGATTGAGAGGAGAAGGAGAAGGGGACGACAGATGATAGGGTAGTTGGATGGCATCACCAACATAATGTACATGAGTTTGCTCTGAGCAAACCCCAGAGGGACAGGGAAGCCTGGCATGCTGCAGTTTATGGGGTCGCAAAGAGTCAGAAACAACTCAGCAACTACACAATGACAATATAAATGATGCCATATAGTCTGTCTTTCTCTTTCTGACTTACTTCCGTTAGTTTGTTACTCTCTAGTTGCATCCCTGTTGCTGCAAATGGTACTATTTCATTCTTATTTATGGCTGGGTAATAATATTCCATTGTATATATATACACCACATCTCTCTCCATTCATTTGTTGATGGATACCTAGGTTGCCAGGGTCTTGGCTACTGTGAATGGTGCTGCCATGAACAGTGGGGTGCACGTATTTTTTAAGTTATAATTTTCTCTGGATATATGCCCAGGAGAGGGATTGCTAGATCATATGGCAACTCTGTGTTTAGCATTTTGAGGAGGTAAACCTGTTTTGAATACTCACTCGTTAAAAATACTTCCTCATCTACTGGTGACAAAAGAGGACAGAGGTATTCAGCCTTCCCTCCAACCAGAGGCATGATGGTTCCACGAGACAGATGGGGGCTGCAGCTTCAGGGAAGGGGTCTCGGGAACCAGGGAGACGGGGCGGGAGACCGAGAGGCACCCACAGCACCTGCTGGGTGGTCGTGTGACTTTCCACACAAGCTGGACCACAAATCCGGACATGGCTGTCCCCTTCAACGCTCTTACTCTTTTGGGGACTGGGGTGGGGGAAAAGTTGGCTCCGTACAAGGGCCACTGCAATAATGGTTGTGGCCCTTTCCCATCCTCCTCCAGCTCCCGATCTCTCCCTGTCTCTCAACACTTCTGCGTTTCGGAGGTTTCTGTCATCTGACAAATGGTCAGCTGGGGTTCCCCAATCTCTAAGCCCAGCGTGTGTTTAGGATCGTGCTCTTCCTGGCTTGTCCTGGGTCCACCCCATGGCCACACTTTTGCTGTCTCGAACTTTCAACCCTGTCTTCTCCTTGCCAGTAGGCTCCTGAGAATCGTCTCCTGTCCTCAGACCACCTGCCAGTAACCTTCCTCCACCACTGAGGCCATTTCCCCTGTTCTACCTCGTGACCCGCTTCTGTGCAAGCAGGGCTCTGTCCTCCCTCCCTCTGCATCCTCCTCCTCCCCACCCTTCTCACCCTTCATGGCCTTGCTTTTCCCTGGGCGCAGTACCCACAACGGGCCTCAGAGGCCCTCCCGGTCACCAGAGCATCAAACCGCTGAGCCTTTCTAACACGGCCGGTCCTCAGCCCCTTGGGCCCAGCCCTGGCCTCCCTGGAGGCCAACGTCCGCCATCGCGCGTGACAGCTCTCCCGGCCTCTCGCTGCTTTCCTGGCCACCCCTGCCTGCTTGTGTGCGTGAACCACCTCGCTCTGTGTCCAATTCTGACCTCTACGCACTTCTCAAGGGTCCGCCTCCCCTCTAACAGGCTCCCCCTGGGCTATTTCTCACACCTCACACATCTTTAACCTCAACCTCTCTTCCCAGTTTCCTTCCAGTCCCCTCTATGACACACCCACCGGCTCAGGAGCACAAGCCCAAAGGAGACATTATCCTTCCCCAGGTTCCACTCCCATCACCCTGGTTCTGACTCCCATCACCTGCCAGTTGTACGTTTTCAGTCCCCTCCCACCTCTTCCTCCAACACACCTTCTGCATAGCGGGCTTCCTAAAATGCAAATCTTATTTTGAACTTTTGTTTCAGGTAAGAGGGCTGGCTAGGTATTTCGATCCTTCACTGCAAACAATTGAGAAAGCCTGATGAAACATAAACCTCATCTTCTAACACTGAAGTGCTCTCAGGAAGTAAGGATCCCTGCGGGTGGAGCACCGAGTGGAGAGCAGAGCTCTGAAACCTCGCTCACCCTGAGGGGTGCTCCAGAAGCCAGAGAACAGGCCTCAGTTTTCACAGCCTCATAAAGACTTCAGACAGAAGAAGAGGCCCCGGGCTGGCTTCAGGTGAGGAGTTTCATAATCATAGCACCCTCCCTAGAGAGCAGAGACCCCTCCCCCAGAGGCCCCCCTGGTCAGCGTGGACCAGACGCCAGGACTGTCCACTCACAAGTGTGGCCAGAACCTGGCAAAGGACGTTGCCTCATTTCAGGACAGCAGGGGGAGAAAAGTCCAGAGAAGGTGAAACCACAAGAGACCTTTTGTCTAGACTTACAACCTAGACTACCATCATGAAAACATCCCCCAGCCTTGAATCTGGTCTGAAACAGTCCCAGGCTGGCAGTTTCTTTAGATGGCTAGCAGAGCAGGCCCTCCTTGCAAGGAATTCTCACAAACAATCTTCCAAGGAACACCAGTGGCTTATAGTAACAGTAATGACAACAGTAAGTAGACAAAATCACAAAGGATGCGTGGAAACGCGGTATCGTGAGCAAGAATCAGGAGAAAGAACAAAGGAACAGACCCACAGACCCTTCCAATATTGGGTGTATCAGATACAGGGTATATAAACATAATATCACGTTTAGAGAAATGAAACATATTTTAAACATTTTCCTTGTCCAAAGCCCTGAGTTGCTCCCCACTGCGAAGGCTGGAAACGCTCGGCCTGCCTGTGGTCTGCGCGCTCCGCTCATCAGGACGCGTGTCCTCCCACGCACACACTCAGCCTGTCACCAGCTCAGCACCACACTCCTCACCAAGCCCGCTCAGATCTGCCCAGAGGGAGCTGGGGTATTTTCTCTCACGCTCCCACGGATGGACTACAGTAGAGAGCAGCATGTCACATTACAGAAAGGTCAGTTTTCCTCAATGGACAGTAGGCTCTTATGAATCTAAAGCTTGTCTTTTTTTTTTTTAAATCTCTTTGATTAAATTTTAAAAAGTCTCTGATTAAAAAAAAAAAATCAGGGTGGGAGGTTTCGAGAGAACAGCATCGAAACATGTATATTATCTAGGGTGAAACAGATCACCAGCCCAGGCTGGATGCATGAGACAAGTGCTCAGGCCTGGTGCACTGGGAAGACCCAGAGGGATCGGGTGGAGGGGGAGGTGGGAGGGGGGATCGGGATGGGGAACACATGTAAATCCATGGCTGATTCATGTCAATGTATGACAAAACCACTGCAGTATTGTAAAGTAATTAGCCTCCAACTAATAAAAATAAATGAAAAAAAAAAAAAAAAGTAAAGGGGAGTGCCTCAAACACAAAAGTGCTCTCCACACAAGATATTTGTAAGATCTGATGTAGTGGGGATGGAGTGGGGAGATTATATAGCTGGGCTCAAAACCTCTGGAGGGTCTCTAGTGAGATCTCTTTCTTTCTCTCTCAATCTATCTACCTATCTATTGTCTTCCTAGAACAGTAAGAAAAATAAAAATCTGATATGCCAAAAAAAAAAAAAAAAAATCCCTGAAAGTGTCATGTACCTGTCCTGGTACTTTCTACACAGCTGAAATCAACAAGGTTTGCTGAATCTTGCTCAATACAAAGTCACTCACCATGCTGAACAGTCTCTGAGGCGCTCAGACCCGTGCAGTGCAAAAGCAACATTTTGTATTCGAGCTTCTCACTGGTTCCAAAATCTCACTATGAAGGCTTCAGTTTCCTCACTGCCCCCTGTAAAGTCCACGCTCATTTTTTACCTTCAAACTTTGGTTCATTTGCTTTCCCCACCTTAAAGCTCTTCCCCTCCGTCTGCTCCTGAAAACACTCTCTTCCTCATTTTGTTTCGGGCTCACGTCCTGCACTGCACAGTAGTTAAGTGCTGAGGCTGGTACCTGACTGTGCAACCCGACCCCTAGGGTCTCATGCAGCTCAGGGGCTTGTTCATCACTCAGCGTGCACGTATGAGAAAGGGAGTGAGGTGAAGCAGCCTCTACAGGACACAGCATGGAGGTTCTGCAGCGCTAAACAGCTACCGTCTGACCCAGCAGTCCCACTCCCGGACAAACTCGAATTCAAAAAGATACATGCACTTCAGTGTTCACAGGAGCACAGTTCACAATAGCCAGGACATGGGAGACAACCCTCCGTCCTTCGGCAGAGGAATGGATAAAGAAGACGTATACAACAGAGTATTACTCAGCCATAAAAAGGGTGAAATAATGCCATTTGCTGCGACATGGATGGACCCAGAGACTGTCATACTAAACGAAGTAAGTGAGACAGCAAAAGACAGATGACATCACTTATATGTGGAATCTAAAAAAATTATATAAATGAACCTGTCTATGAAACAGAAACAAACTCACTGACACAGAAACTAAACGAAATTTCTGGTTACCAAAGCGGAAAGTGGGGCTGGAACAGGCCGTGTGTTTGAGACTAGCAGATACACACTGCTATACACAAAACGGGTAAACACCAAGGACCCACCACAGGGAACCATTTCAGTATATGTATCTTGTGATAACCTGTAATGGAAAAGAATCTGTATATAATATAGATTATATAAAAATAATATATATCACTGAAACTAACATCAGATTATAAACCAACCACACTTCAATAAAAAGTTGTTTGCTTGGAGGAAAAAAGCAAGCAAAAGTGTGCATGTCTGTGTGGAGGGATGTGTGTGTGTGTACATATATGTCTATGTGGAGGGATGTGTGTATACATACATGTCTGTATGGGGGGATGTGTGTGTACATACATGTCTGTAGGGAGGGATGTGGGTGTGTGTGTACATACATGTCTGTATGGAGGGGTGTGTGTGTGGATATATATGTCTGTGTGGAGGGCTGTGTGTGTGTGTGTACATACATGTCTGTGTGGATGGGTGTGTGTGTGTGTGTACATATATGTCTGTATAGATGTGTGCACGCAAACACATTTTATCAATTCAAATGAGTTGTCAGTCTCAGGAAAAGAAGAACAGATATCTTACTTTTTCTTTTTTCTTCCTGAAATCTAACTGCTGCTTGATAAAAGTTGCTGGTTAAACGACCAGTTCTCCCAGATGGAGGGAGACCGTGTAGCTAAATCTTCATGCAGGAGTGGACAGTGGTGAGTGATCAGTAGCCTGGTCCTGTCCTTAAACATGGTGGGTGCCTGGGTCTCTAAGCTCCACAGTGAATATTGCTGAGTATCTACAGGGCTGTTCTGAATGCTGCGTCGCTGCAAGCGATGCAATTGTGAGCAAGGAGTTCAAATTCCCTGACTCCCAAGACTGCTCATCCTAACAGAGGAACAGAAGCAAGGCCCTGCGGCCACAAGGCACTAAATGCCAGGACCTCCCAGGAGGTGGAACAGGTAAGGCCAAAGCAAGGACCTGTGACCAGGTCACAAGGTGCTCCCAGGATGAGCCAGGAGGAGCATGGGGGGTGGGGGGAACATTCCAGCGTGTGGGCAAACCGGACACAGAGGCCTGAAGTTGTGCAAGAGCCCTGCACGCTCAACACAGGGAATCTGCTCTCCCAGGAGCCTGAGGGATGTGGGCCAGTGTCCGCTTAGTACATGGGATCACAATTCCCTAAATACTTTTGCTTTTCCTGGTCAGCCTGGCTTCCTCTTGAGCAGCCCCTAGGCTCCATCCTCTGCTTCAGATTCTCATTGCTGGGGGGAAGGTTCCCAGGCCTAAGACACCAGGACACACACAGCTCCGCCTCCGGCTTCCGGCTGAAGTTCCCACTTGGGAGGCCCTTAAGACGAAACTAGAAGTGGTGTTCCTTCACGGAGCAGATACACATCTGCCCCTCTCCATCCTGCACTCAGGACTCTGCCATGAAAAGAAAGCTTCCTTTTAGGACACACACACGTTCACTGTCATGGACCATAAACTGTCATATTCACCTGGTAACAGCCCACAGCAAACTAAGCGACATGCCTCTTTAGTAAGAAGGCAGCTGTGCCCTCCGAGACAGGTACTGTGGCCGGCAGACCATGGCCGCCATCAAAGGTAAGGGGAGGACTGCGGTTAAGTGACCCCAAGTCCACATCTGTCATCACCTTGAACCAGAGGTACCCACATGACTGGAGCTGTGGACACTGCAGAAGGTTTTGATGCTACTCTACACTGAGATACAATGGTCTTGAAATTCTGAATACTGTTCTGAAAAACGTGTGTCTGTGGGCCCTCGGCCCATCTCTAGACAGTACCAGACATGCAACACCCGGAAACGGAAGGGGACTGTTCCAGCTACTGTGCACCCAGGCTGTGCCAAGCGGCGCCTGGCTTCTGAGTTAGTGCAATTTATTTCCAACTTGCTGTACAGGCAACACGCTTCCTTCTTGCATCCGGGAATCAACCCTGTGTGGATGACTTTTCTCCCGGGTGCGTGTGGGGCGCTGTCTTCAGGAGCCATGGCTGTGTCACTAACACACAGGGTCCCACGCACGGTGAGTCATCATTAAGAAGCCAAGCCCGTTCACAGAGCTGCGGCTCAACATGCTGTGAATGGAAAAGACAACAGCACCTCGCTAGGGAGACGTGCCCGGACAGCGGGCCCAGGAGCCCTCAGGCTCCAGGAGGATGACTCCGGACATGCAGCCCCCACCCCCACACAGTGGTGCACCCTGTGCAGTCCCCCCCCCCAGCCAGACCAAGGGCGGCGGAGGGACCCCCCACCAGGCCAAGGTCAGCGGAGGGCCCCCGCCCTGAACAGGCCAAGGTCAGTGAGCCTCCCAACCACCAGGCCAAGGGCGGCGGAGGGACCCCCCACGAGCCCAAGGTCAGCGGAGGGACCCCCCACCAGGCCAAGGTCAGTGGAGGGCCCCCCAACCAGGCTGAGGGCAGCGGAAGACCCCCGGCTCCTAAACAATGTGGTCCAGAAACTGATCTATGAACCTGCCCCGTCACAGCTGTGATAGATCCAAGAAGAAGAAATACACCCCCTGGAGCATTTCCAGCTAGGGTGCAGAAGCTGGCATTTCCGGGGGAGCCAGCGAGCAGTGTCCTGGGCAGATGGCCTCTTTCTGCAGACCCTCACTGTGGAGTTCTTTGTGTTGGTTTATGCTGCCTGTGCTGTGAGAATCTAGACTGTGAACCAGGTGGCGTGTGCTACACAGGTGAGGAGAGCGGATGCCCCTGTGATTGGGGTTCCCAGGAGGACGCCTCACGTCCGTAGGCCAGCAAACACTCCCTATGTGGTGAGTGGACGGAGGGATAAGGGTTTTGTGCTGAGGCCGGTGTGGTGGCTCGCTGCTGGCACCCAGCCAGACGATTCGGTCGACCTAGAGATGGGTTGGAAGAAGGCAGCGATGGGCACTGCCTGGGCCGCGCCCGCCCTGGCCGGCAAGGAGTCTTCACTTGCTCACAGGGACCCATTTCACAGCTGGGGGTGCCTCAGCAGAGGGCTTGCCAGGGAGTGGGTGCCCGCCCACAGCACAGGTGTTCCCATCCCACCCCTCTCCTGGGCGCCAACTCTCCACTGACCGTTTGATGAAGACAGAGCAGACCCTCCTGTCCCCCTGCCAAGGCCAGTCAGAGCCGGGCAGGCCCGCAGGCGTGCCCGCATGCGGCCTCCTCACCTGAGCTGTGCCAGCCCCTGCATGCCGGCCGTCCCCATGGGGCGCCAGCCCGTGGACGCCTCTCCCCGCGGCCTGCCCCCCCGCCTCAAGCTGTGCTGAAGGGGAATCACACTGCGGATGTACCCGTTTCGTCTGGCTTCTCTTGTTCGGTGTTATATTTGTGAGGTCCATCCGCGTGGCAAAGGGCTGCGCTTCACTTACCTACCGGATGACACGTCTCTGAACAACCACACTCCGATCCCCACGTTTGCCGCACTGTCTGACTGCTGAGGCGGTCCCCTCCGGGGCTACCGTGGCCAGGCCTCGCCTGTCCTGGTATGAGCCCCGGGGGCACGTGAGCGAGTGTTTCTCTGAGGAATACCTCCAGGAGTGGATGCCAGGTCACAGAGCGTGCATCTCCTCGAGTCTACCGAATGACTCCCGGTCTTCACCGCGTGCTCTCCACACAGTCTACTCCCACCAGCGGAGTGTGGGATATCCTGCCACTTCAGTCCTTGCCACCACCTGGGACCATGAGGCTTTTTCACTTTTTTGCCAATAAGTTGGGAAGGGAATAGTATCTCCTTGTTGCTTTCATTTGCATTTTCCTCATTTCTGGTGAGGCTGAGTAACTTCAAGGTTATCGGCAATCTGAATTCCTTCTTCGTGAAGTGGTTGTTCACATCTTTCACCCAATTTATTTTTTTCCTGTTCGCCTCACCACCTTTCTCTTACTGATTGTATGAGTTCTTTATTTCTTTGCAGGAATTTGTTTGATAACTTGTGTATTCAGGAGGAGGCCCAGTGCTGTTCCGTGAGTTGAAGATACCCTCCACTCCGTGGCCTGCCTTCTTACTCTCTTTGTGGTGTCTTTTGATGGTCAGGAGTTTTTTTATTTTAGTGAATTTAAATTCATCAACCATTTCCTTTTATGTCTTGCTTAATTCATCTAGGAGCTAATTCTTATATATGGTATAAGGAGGAAATTCATTAAAAAAAACATAAGCATACAACTTGACAGGTATTATTCATAAGAAGAGGAACTTTTAGCAGGAATGTTTTATATTTTCCTCCTTTACTGCAGCTACATAGCCTACCTCTGATGAGAGGCAAAGAGATTGCATATCTTGCTTACAGACAATAGAATGTGAACCTACTAATTCACTGGGAAGTAGGAGTCTGTGTGTCTGAGGCCCCATGTAGGCAGAGTTCCCAAAGCACATGTGTGTGAATCATATTCATGCACAGTTTTACAAACGCTTGATAAATCCTGGACAGTTTTTGTAAAGACCTATAGGAATCAGCTATGTTGTGACCTGTGGGGAATATATTATTAAAATTCTGTGCCTCAGGGGAAAATAATCTAATGTTTAATGTTAAATTACTAGAGTTTTTTAATAGGAAAATGGCATCAGATATACCAAACTTTACTTACAGAGTGTTGCAAAGTTCCATGAGGAATTTACTGACTGTGGGATTAACACGCAGTAGGTGGGGGATGGGAAGCGTGTTGAATACAGCTGTCAAACAGCAGCAAGACACACATCTGATGGCAGCTACACCTAGAACTCGGCTGTGGGTTCGATGGTGAATTTGGTCTGATTTTTCTTTCACTGACTTTTTCCTTGTGAGCTACAATGAGTGGCTCACCTCCCCTGGACACTGGCCAGGCTCTCTTGGGTCTGCCCCTTCTTCCAAGCCCTCTCTTCACGGTAAAGCCGGGACAAAAGGCCAGTTCTCACACCTCTGCTTTCTTTTCCTAAGGCACCTACTCTTTTCCAAGGTGAAAATGCCTGAAATTTCCTTGGTTATGAAGTTATCTCAAAGTAACATCATTCAGGGTGATCTGATAAACTCACACACTAGGAATTAAACATTCCCCAGAAAGGATAAAGATGAACACACAGATGAGCAGTTCTATTTATCCTGCTTGGTTGTCTGGTTGCCTAAGTATACTAAGTTTTTGGACAGTCACAAATATGCTCCATAGTATTTGGTAAAGAAGGTTAGAAGCAAAGACAGGATCAGTGCGGTGTAGACACAGGGGTTTCAGAACAAGCACACGTTCCTCCAAAAACACCTGGAAGTCACTTGATTGGTTCTTTTTTTCTTTGCTCATCCAACTATGTATTCTTCAAAATTAGGAGTTTTTCAGAGAGATAAAAAAGTTAACAATCTTCACAGACTGTACCAGATCAGAAACACAAGCAAACTAACACTCCTACTATACCGAGTGTATACTATGTTTTTTTGTAAGCAAAATAAAAATAGCGCAAGTTTATCTTTGTGACTTTCTTGGGAAGTCAAGTTTTCTGCGTGAAGTGACCTCCTGGCTTTTATAGAACAAGGCGGTGTCCACAGTCACATCCACCAGAAAAGGCATTTGTGGAACGAGACGGACTTTGCTTCTCAAAATCTATGACAGGGAAAGTAAACTGTGGTTTCTGTCACAAATTTACTGTCAGCACCAAAAGGTGAGAGAGGGTCCCCTCCATGTGGTCAAACTACTGTTAGGAGAAATTCTGTGATCGCATCCCCAGAATATGACTAAAGACTCACTCCTTGGAAGGAAAGCTATGATGGCAGAACAGTCAGCAAAGCAGAGACATCACTTTGATCACAAAGGTCCGTATAGTTAAAGCTATGGTTTTTCCAGTAGTCATGTACGGAGGTGTGAGTTGGACTGCTGTCCATGGGGTTGCAAAGAGTTGGATCTGACTTAGCGGCTAAACAACATCAAATTGAGACGGGAATCTGAAAAAGGATACGTGTGTACGTGTAACTGAACCACTTTGCTGCACACCTGAAATTAACACGACGTTGTTAACTAACTGTGCTCCGATATAAAGTAAGGAGCTAAAAAATAAAGGGGAATACAGCATATACATATAGGAGATCCCCCGGTTGGGAAGATCCCCTGGAGAAGGGAAAGGCTACCCACTCCAGTATTCTGGCCTGGAGAATTCTACAGACTACAGTCCATGGGGTCACAGAGAGTCGGACACGACTGAGCGACTTTCACTTTCACAGGAGATAAGCCATTTGAAAACTCAGCAGCCACCAGTCTCGCAGAGGGAACCCCACTCACCTCAAGGATCTTTCCGAGCAGCGGGTATGGCTCAGGCCCTGGTGGATGGAGTCTTGCCTGGCGCATGTCTTGATGACCATGGGCTAATGCAGCCGTGTCAGTAACTCCTTCCAGCACCCATGCAGAACAGGCAAAGTAGCCGAGCCCATGGCGGCAGCCGTGATTCAGCCCCTTGCCTGCCCCCCAGGCACCCTCAGTCACGCAGGGCCCAGCAGGACCCCTACTCTGCGAGCCAAGGAGGGAAAAGCATGAACAGCCCCAGCAGTGCCCACAGATTCCCTGCGTGCCTTGCAGAGAACAGGGGCCGAGCCCAGTACACGGCCTGGGGTTCACAACACACCTGTTTCAGTAACTCCACCTCGACTCACTTGGGAATTACCGTGGAGGAAAACCTCAGGTGCTATGCTATGTACAGCCTGGCAGCTTCCAAACGTTTTGATCATAAACAACAATAAGGGCGTTTTTTTGGCCGCCCACCACAGCTTGCAGGATCTTAGTTCCCCGAGCAGGCACAGAACTCTCAGTCCCTGCAGTATCAGTGTGGAGTCCAAACCACTGGATCACCAGGAAGTCCCAATAAATACATTTTTAATCTCAGTATACACACAGGACATATTTACTTATTAATTTTAAAGCAAGAATTTCACAAAACAATACCTGGTTTGAGATATGCAGTCTTGCTTTTCCTATGCTTTGATATCATTTCAAAGTTTCCACGTGAGAACCTTTACAGTGATTTCACAGTAAACAGCGGCTGTAAAGAACACTCCCAAGGACTTCACTTGCTAAATGACAACAAGGCTCTGTAGAGACCTTATGAGACCCTGAGGAGAAAGGACTTCCATGGCTCCACGAGTTCACTGAGCGTTTCCTGTATGCCAAACACAGGGTCGCATACCTTCTCCTCTGTCACAGATTGTTAGCCTGGCAAACCCTTCAGCCTCAGTTCTGACCGAGCCCTCGCAGGCTCTGGACAGTCAACCAACGCCAGGGGTGATGTACCCCCTGCAGGGAAGTGGCGACCCACTCAGCAGGCCAGAGGCCAAAACAGGACAGAAAACCCAGCTCTGCCTCCCTCCCCACGATTGCCCCTTCAGGGGAGGAAGGAGTCGGGCCAAGGCCATGAGGGGCAGAGGGCGTGGGGGTCCTTGGTCTCCTGCGTTGGGGAGGGGTGGGCTGGAGGAAGGTTCCTGGGATCCAGGCTGCTGAGTGCTGGCCCAGTCTGGCTGGGGAGGAGGCTGCCTGTGGGGGTCACGAGGACAGGAAATCTACTCATGAAGGAGGCCTCTGAGAAGGAAGCTGGGCCCGGGGGCACCCCAGCCAGAGGCAAGTGTGCGGGGCAGAGGGATGAGGCCACCCATCACCCCTAGTCGCGCCCCCCCAAGTGGCCAGGGAGGACGGTCCTGCTTGGGACACGACTGTATCACACAGGACTGCAACCACTCTAATGAGAGAAAACCATCTCAAAGCCACTGGAAAGCTCTGGGGCCCCCTGGAACTTCAGCCAGTCCTCACGGGGAAGCAACAGAGTGAAGAGCAGGGCCGCCTGTGGGGGTCCGCATGTCCTCGAAGGACTGAAAACACCACGCTGCAATCCTGCGGCGACTCCACGGCAAGAGCGCTTTGGGCCTCGCTTGTACGGACGAGGACCCTGATCTTCATAGAGCGGTTCAGTGGTCTCTCGCCAACGTGTCACGGGTGGACGGGGGTCAGGACTGCAGCCCAGACAGCACCAGTGCATGCCCTCCCCCCACACGGATGGGGTGCTGAGGGGCAGCGAGGCGGAACCGGACAACTCAACCTGAACACTGTGAAAGCGCTGCTCTCCATTCTATACGTTTACTTACACATTTTAAATTATTTATAAATCCTCATAGTTAAGGCTATGGTTTATCCAGTGGTCATGTATGGATGTGAGAGCTGGACCAAAAAGAAGGCTGAGTGCTGAAGAATTGATGCTTTTGAACTGCGGTGTTGGAGAAGACTCTTGAGAGTCCCTTGGACTGCAAGGAGATCCAACCAGCCCATCCTAAAGGAGATCAGTCCTGGGTGTTCATTGGAAGGACTGATGCTGAAGTTGAAGCTCCAATAGTTTGGCCACCTGATGCAAACAGCTGGCTCATTAGAAAAGACCATGAAATGCAAACTAGTATGGCCACTATGGAGAACAGTGTGGAGATTCCTTAAAAAACTGGAACTAGAACTGCCATATGACCGAGCAATTTCACTGCTGGGCATACACACCGAGGAAACCAGAATTGAAAGAGACATGTGTACCCCAATGTTCATCACATCACTGTTTATAATAGCCAGGACATGGAAGCAACCTAGATGTCCATCAGCAGACAAATGGATAAGAAAGCTGTGGTACATATACACAATGGAGTATTACTCAGCCATTAAAAAGCATACATTTGAATCAGTTCTAATGAGGTGGATGAAAGTGGAGCCTATTATACAGGATGAAGTAAGTCAGAAAGAAAAACACCAATACAGTATACTAACACATATATATGGAATTTAGAAAGATGGTAACGATGACCCTACATGTGAGAGAGCAAAAGAGATGCAGATGTATAGAACAGTCTTTTAGACTCTGTGGGAGAGGGCGCGGGTGGGATGATTTGAGAGAGTGGCATTGAACGTCTATGTTGTCATGTGTGAAACAGATCGCCAGTCCAGGTTGGATGCATGAGGCAGGCTGCTCGGGGCTGGTGCACTGGGATGACCCAGAGGGATGGGATGGAGAAGGAGGTGGGAGGGGGGTTCAGGATGGGGAACAGGTGTGCACCCATGGCTGATTCATGTGGGTGTGTGGCAGGAGCCACTACAATATTGTGGAGTAATTAGCCTCCAATTAAAATAAATAAATTAAAAAAAAAAAACCTAAGTACATGAGGCTGGGGATGGTGAAGGCTGGTTACCAAAAATCAAATTTTCAGAGGGAGATGAACAGCTCATCCATAGCTAGCTGCCTGGCCTTCCTATAGGGCCTGTAATGCAGCCTTAGTATGAAAGACTTTAAAGGCTATCTTCCAATCACCCAAAATTTAACATTTTAATGATAAAAATAAGACAGCTGAAAGCAGGGTCAATTTCTTTGATGTTGTTTTTCTAGACAGTATGCATACTCCAAGTGGTAATTTCCAGCTGGTTGATTGCACCTGTCTCTCCAAAACCACTTTCTACTCTCCATCACTACCTGACACCTTCCTCCTTCCTCTGTGCCTTAGAGGCAGACCTACAGGGTCAGCATCAGAAGGTTTCCTGTTCCTCTGGCTCCTGATGGCGTTTGACAAGGGCCAGCATGGTAGGGGTGCAGGCTGGAGGAGTGGGGCTTGGGGCCTGTTGTGTTGGCCCCTTTCCTGGTGGACAGCTGTGGTGTGCCCCCCACCCCCCCCCCCCACCGCCGCCACGTGCTGGGTTCTGAAAAGCCCTCCCTCTTCTTGCCCTTTAGGCTTGAGTAACATCTCGGTGGTTCCTAGCTGGGCACTGCTGACCTTGACACATCTCACATCCTTGAAAACAGACCCTTAATTTTTTTAACTGGAGGGTAGCTGCCTTGCAATGTTGCGTCGGTTTCCGCTGTGCCCTGATGTGGGTCAGGTCTCGGGGTGCATGTGTCCCCTCCCTCATCCCGTCCCGCCCCTCGGGGTCATCCCGGGGCGCCGAGCTGAGCTCCCTGGGCTACACAGCAGCTTCCCACTGGCTCTCTGTTTTATCCATGGTAGTCTGTATGTGTCAATGCTACTGTCCCAGTTAGAGAGACCCTGTACTTTGCAAGACCATTTGTCCCTGCTAGGATCCTGACTGATCCAAAGAGACATATTCCTTTTTCATGGTTATTTTAATTTTGGATGAAAACAAAAGAAGAGCTTGTAAACTCTTTAAAAAAAAAAAAGGACCCTGATGCTGGGAAAGATTGAAGGCAGGAGAAGAAGGGGACAACAGAGGATGAGATGGTTGGATGGCATCACTGATTCAATGGACATGAGTTTGAGCAATTCTAGGAGATGGTGATGGACAGGGACGCCAGGCGTGCTGCAGTCCATTGGGTTGCAAAGAGCCAGACATGACTCAGCAACCAAACAACAGTAAACAACAATTCTGAAGAACGGACTGCTCTGGAGAGGGCCCCAGGGAGGACGTCCTCTGGCCCCTGGACGGGGCAGGCAGCGGGGGCACAGTGTGCATGAGGAAGTGGGCAGCTAGGTTTGGCAGTAAATGCAGCTGCTCTGAGCCCTCCTGCCGCGGGGTGGGGGTTGGTGGACGGTGCAGGTGCTGGGGTCATTCCTGTGGCTCAGATGCCAATAGCTGATGGAGATGGCAGCATGACGGTCATAGCAGCAGGAAATAAAGACGCAAGTCTGCATGGAGATGGTGCGGATGCCTCAATGAGGGGTTAGGAAAATGAGTGGCAGGACAGTCATCCGTGTGAAGGGTAAGACTCAGTGACCTGAAGCTGTCCATTCTCCCCAAAATCAATGTTTGATTTTAAACCAATATCTCAAAATTGCAAGGGATTTTTTAAAATTGATACATGTATGCAAAGTTTATCTGAGATCAAACAGTAGGAAAAAGAGAAATACCTGGTATGCATGTGTGTGACACCCATACTAACAAACATCTCTTGAAGGTACAATAACTGAAACAGTGTGATGCTAGCTCAATTGTAGACATTGAAGTCTGAGGAACAGAACATCAGAAAGATTCCCAAGCATGCATCATTTGCTCGGGGCAGTGGGGGGGGGGGGGCGGCGTTAAATATGCCATTTCAAATCTGTGAGTGTGTGGATTATTCAATGAACTCCAGGAAAACACAAATGCCAATCCATACCTCACACGATTGTTTTGTTGTTTAGTTGCTCAGCTGTGTCCAACTCTTTGTGATCCCTTGGACTGCAGCCCCAGCAGGCTACTCTGTCCATGGGATTCTTCAGGCAAGAATACTGGAGTGGGTTGCCATTTCCTTCTCCAGGGGATCTTCCCAACCCAGGGATCAAATTCACATCTCCCCCCATTGGCAGGCAGAGTCTCTACCACTGAGCCACCAGGGAAGCCCACTATATGAAACATAAATTTCAGATGATTTCAATTTTTTCAATTAAAAAAAGTTAAAGCACAAAATCTCAGTTTAGAGCAGTAACAGGATTTTGAGGCTCCCACGTTCCTGGTCCTCACAAAACCAGAGAGAGCCAGGCCCAGGGTCACTTTATGAAGTCCTGTTTTTGCCCTTAGCCAGGAATCCTTCATTAATAATAAGATGTTCAAATATCATCTAAATTCGTCACTGAAATATATCTTAAATTTATGTATTTCAGAAATGATGACTCCTCAAGGGCAGCATTCAGTTCATGAGAAGGATGTGCACTTTACAGAACAATTTACAAATTATACAAGTCAAGTCTTAGAACCCTCAAAATGAGAACTAAGATGAACAGGTACGGCTGGGTCTCCTGCTGCCTCCCATCCGCACCAGTGTCGCCTGCCACTGCATTAGGGAAGCTGGCCCCGTGGACACACACGCGTGGCGCTGCACTGTGCTTTAGGTCTGCGAGTCCTAATGACCTACAGCGCCATCCGAGAGTAAACTGCAGAAAAGATGGATACTCGAGGTGTAACACCTATATGAAGAGCTGTGAGCGGATTTTAGTTGTTTTATAATAACTAAAACACTGTGATCAAAAGGGAGGAGACCTATGTATACCTGTAGCTGATCCATGTTGATGTATGGCAGAAACCAACACAAAATTGTAGTTATCCTTCAATTAAAAATCAATAAATTTAAAAAAAAAGTGTAACAGCAGCTCTGGCCTAGGCTGGCATGTACGTCTGCCCCACAGAGCTCCTCTGAAATATAAACTGCCTGCAGTATCAGAGCCAGAGGGAACAGCAGTTGGGGTTGGTGTCTATCCAGTCAGCCTTTTTTCTATTTTGCTGACTATACAAATGTGTACCTGCAATATTCTAAAATACGCAAATTAAAACTGGGTTGTCCTTAATAGTACATTTAATCTGTTTTTCAAATGTTCCAATATTGGTGCACATGCTTCTAGACCAATCAGAGCACCCCCACCAAGCTATTTCATTGTTTTTTTACCGGCCTCACAGGAGTCCACTGCCCCAAACACGAATGTGGTCACCTCCCAGGTCTATGCAGCTTTCCATGTGGCTTTCTGATGCCACACCAACAAGTTTATTCAAACTAGTTTTAAAGCTCTACATACTGAACAAGAATTAATTTCCAAAATATACAAGCAGCTCATACAACTCAATCCCAGAAAAGCAAATAATCCAATCAAAAAAATTTGGGAAAGGGACCTGAAGAGACATTTTTCCAAAGAAGACATACAGATGGCTAACAAGCTCATGAAAAGATGTTCAACACCACTCATTATTAGAGAAACTCAAATCAAAACTACAATGAGATACCACCTCACACCGGTCAGACTGGCCCTCAACAAAAAGTCTACAAACAATAAATGCTGGAGAGGGTGTGGAGAAAAGGGAACCCTCTTACACTGTTGGTGGGAATGTAAATTGACATAGTCACTATAGAAGACAGGATGGAGATTCCTTAAAAAAACTAGGAATAAAACCACCACATGACCCAGCAATCCCACTCTTAGGCATATACCCTGAGGAAACCAAAACTAAAAGAGACACATGTATCCTAAAATTCACTGTACCACTGTTTACAATAGCTAGAACATAAAAGCAACCTAGATGTCCATCGACGGATAGATAAAGAAACTGTGGTACATATACAGAATGGAATATTACTCAGCCATTAAAAAGAACACATTTGAATCAGTTCTAATGATGTGGATGAAACTGGAGCCTATTATACAGAGTGAAGTAAGTCAGAAAGAAAAATATAAATATCATATACTGACACATATATATGGAATCTAGAAAGATGGTACTGAAGAATTTATTTGCAGGGTAGCAATGGAGAAGCAGACCTAGGGACACGGAGGTTAGAAGAGGAGGGGGAAGGAGATGTAGGGGGAGAGTAGCACGGAAACTTACATGACCATGTGTAAAACAGACAGCCAGCGGGAATTTGCTCTGTGACTCAGGGAGCTCAAACAGGGCTCTGCGACAACGGAGAGGGGTGGGGTGGGGAGGGAGATGGGAGGGAGGCTTCTGAGGGAGGGGGCAAGGGTGTACCCACGGCTGATTCTTGTTGATGCGTGACAGAAAACCACAGAATTCTGTAAAGTAATTATAGCTCAATTAAACTTTTTTAATGTAAAAGCAAATTCTACTTAAATCTCTACACTTTATTAGAATTTATAAATAAATAAATAAATACTTACATATAAATAAATAAATTGGACTCTGTCCCCCCCCACCCCTCGAGCCTTCATTTCAGAACCCACAGGGCTATCACCCGCTCTCAGCTTTGCCATTGTCTCTCCCTGACGTGGTGGGACCTCAGTCCTGAGAGGGACACTGTCCCCTGCGGGGGGTGGGATGCAAGGCCTGGAGCACGACGCAGAGCTCCCGGGCTAGAGGAGGGCTTGGGGTGAGGCAGAGACAGTCCCATGCTTGACGCGAGCATGGGGCCTCCAGATGACTCCCGGAGAGTTTCCAAGTAGTCACTGCTGCCCAGAGTGAGACAGTGAAAATGCCCCAAGTCCTCTCTGGCCCCAGAATCAGTGTTCTGGTCTAACTCTGACCATCAGTGCAAGAAAAGAATTTCCACTGAATTAATTCAGGGATCATGATATATTCACAGAGGAGATGGGGGTCCAAGGGCATGCAGTTTGTTCTGGCTGAGGCACCAGCTTGGCACCCATGGCCGGGGAGGACCATGATTCGCCCCATCTTCTGGACAGACAGCCACTTCCTCACCCTGCACCCTCCCAAAGGTACTGGAAGCACGCAGCTCCTCCACCCTTTAAAAAAAAAAAGAGGAAAAAAGTCAAGAAGGACAAAGGAGCTGGAGCCCCATGAACAGGAGCGTGCTGGCGGTGCATCCTGGGCCTGGCTGCGCCCCTGGCTGGCAGCCTCCTATGTCCTGGAAGGGTCTCCTAGGACGGGAAGGAGTCCCCGCGGCCCTGTGGCTGGCTGGGCCTCCAGGCAGAGATGCCTGAGGCTCTGCAGGTCTGCTCGGGACTGCGGGGGTCTCACGGCCTGGCCCTCTGCACCCCCAACCACTGCTCAGCCCTCTGGCCTCTGCAGGGAAGGCAGGGAGCCCCGTGCAGGGCTGGGTCAGCAGTGGACCTTGGACTCGAGACTGCACGCCCTCATGTTCCTCCCACCCAGGCCGTGACTTAGGACCTGGAGTTCCTTCTGCGCTGACAGGTCTAGTCTCCTAGCTCCCCACCCCTCAAATTTCCTGCAGGTATCTCCGCGGGTGTCCCTACCAGCGCCTCCAACAGCAGCCGTGACTCCCCTCACTCCCCGGGGGTGAGTGTCCCGGGTGCCAGGACGCCCGAGCTGCCTCCTTCGTTCCTCTCGCCCGTCACTCCCTTCCGGCCCTTGGGGCTCGGACAGTCCTAACGCAGGGGTTCCCGCTATCCTAAGAGCAGAGGACACAGCAGACTCTTGACCAGACTACATGGCCATGGTGTTCTTGGAACATTACTCTGTTCTCCACGGACCTCCACCTCACCGTATTTTATGAGGCAGTCATCACGTCCACCTGCAGCGCTCAGTTACTTGACATGCGTGGGCATTTCCCAGGCCCCAGGAGCTGCCGAGGGTGCGGCACCAATGTTACCTTTCTCTGTCCTCAAGACAAGCCCACGGTCGCGGGCCCTTCCCAGGGACGAGGCCTCTGCGGTGCGGACGGCGTGGCCGCTCCTCCAGGGTCTGGTCACCCAGCTTCTCGTCCAAGCCCGAGCTTTATTCCAGTCTTGCCCGCTCACACGCCCCCCAGGCCCGCCAGCACTGCCCATCCCACTCGTGCCACGAGTCGCCCCCAGGTCACCAGGGCTCCCTTGCCCCCACACTCGGGAGCTGTCATTTCACTGGCTCCTTGCCCCAACTAGACTGTAATCTGGAGGTCAGAGGTCACCAAGATACGCGCTTATCTGTCTACAGAGCCGAGTGGAAACACGGCTGGTACTCAGGAACTAGTTTAACAGCAACAACAGAAAACGATAAATATCGCCGTTACCCAAGAAAGAAGAACATTACCTAAAGGTGTCTTTTGCATCTCTCTCTCGAGTCCATATTCTCCTCTGTTCACTGAGAACAGCCTATCACCTGTAACTGTGGGTAGAAGTTTGGTTTTCTGGTTTTCCTGAGACCAGGGGTTGGTCCACATGGGCCCTGCCTGCTCCTTCTCTCCAGGGGTGAGCTGAGCACCTGCCACAGAGCGTACGCAGCAGGCAGACCCCAAACGTTTACTTGGCAGCCTTTAGCGAACGAAGGGTGCTGATCCCCATTACAGACAGTGCAGATCCAGCTCCTGAAGAGGAAACACTTTTGCTCACTGTTTCAGTTTTTAATTTGAATTTCTTTTTCTCTATTAATTTCCTGACACTATCTGTGTACTATTAAAATCAAGCATCTACCCGAGGTTTGGGCGCAGAACCCCCGCACACATAATCTACTTTGCATCACAAGGCAGGCGCGCGTGTACCTGAGAAGCAAGGGCAGAGGCGGTGAACACATTGAAAACCCTCTTTCCCTCTTGGAGAGCTTCTTCTGCACCCCAGGGTTCCCTTGTAATCCACGTCTCTGGGTGATGCTCAGAGTCACAGGAAACCTTAGTCCCTCAGTGGTCTGGGCCAGCAGACTCGTGGTCACCCGGACTTTCTGGGCCAGTGGGGATGAGGGGATTGGGTGGTACGAGCAGGTCACTGCAGGCACTCTCCTGGCGTGGGAAGGTGGGAGCATGTAGCTCCAATGGCTGCTCGAAGGCTGAGGCAGTGACCACAGCCTTCTCATCGCTCTCCATCCAGCCGCAAAGCCGTCAAGGGGTGAATTAGAACCACATACTTTCATGCAGAGGCAGGAAGACACCCAGCTGTCACTTGAGCTTGTCTGGGTCTAGCCTCATTCTTGGCTTCTGGGAATCACAGCTGTCTGTCCTGGCCCTCATTGCTCATTCTGCTCCCCGGAACCTGCTTGGTTCCCAGACCTCCCAGGACGTATGACCCTCACCATCCTCGGGAGCTGGGGAGGGGTGTCTGCTGCCTGCCGACAGCCAGCTCAGGCCCCTCCGAGCCCAGGCAGTGCTCCTGGCTCCCTGCCCTTGTGTCCCTGCAGCGCTGGGCCAGCCCTCCTGGGCCCCCGGCTCTGGGGCCCCCTTCCCCTGCACACACCTCTGCCGGAGCCGGGGGCCCTCCCTGCCCTCCCCTGGGAGATGACCCACAGCCACAGGATGGAGCAGAGTTCACACCCGTTCTCGGCCTCGTAGCCTCAGCAAGCACAAGCCAGGCACTTACAGAGCCACCGTCTGGGAACCTTCTAATTTTCACTCCACACTGGAGATAGGAGAGGCCCCAGGGACCAGCATCCACACCACCAAGAACCCACATTCAGCAATTTAGTCATCACAGAAGCCGAAAACGAGCCAGCAGGTCGCTGGCCCTTTCTTCTGGGCAAGTTTCATTATGTCAACACTGAAATTTTTGAATGTTTTCAAATACACAGTCTCGTCCAATGGCCCTTTTTGAAGCAACATATATCACATATGTGTACACACGTGCACACGCGTGTGCAGGTCTTGCAGTCTGTGGCCCTGGCCTGTGGACGAGTCTCACAGTTGGCCCCTGCACTGTCCATGGCCAGGCCTCTCATGACAGAAGGGAAGGCATACAGGAGGAGGGGAGACCCCTGAGCACGTGTGTCGGACCCCAGAATGAGAGCACAGATAACAGTATGACAGTGATGTGAATCTCAGCAAGAAGCAGTAGCATACTCACCAAGTGAGTGCTCTGTAAGGTGGGGGAGGAACAGGAGAGTTGGGGTGAGGTCTTCAGAGGGCAAGATGGTGCCAGCCTGGACCTCAGCTTCAGGTCAGTGCGCCAATCCCCGGAGCTGGGGACACAGTGTGCCCGAGAGGGCCCTGCTCCACGTCGGGGGCGAGGGCAGACCTGACGTGCGGAACCGCACTCAGAATCCACAGGACATTAGAGAAGACAAGGAGGCAGGGCAGAATTCACACCGCACTAAAGAGTCGTCAGAGATATTGAAGAGAAAGTGACACAGGGCTGACAACCAGAAACGGATCTCAGAGTCTGGTCATCACACTAGGACATTACAGGGAGCGTCTGGAGTCCAGGAGTGACTAAGGACGCACACACAGTTGGAGGCTCCGGTACGTGGGTAGGAAACAGAACAGGACAGAGTGGCAGGAGTCCGCGTGCTGCCTTCAACACCAAAGTCACAGAACTCATAGTGTGTGTTCACGGTCACCCAGAATCAGTAAGGTAGATGACAGGGGGCGGTGTATCAGATGCTGAAAATGAGCGTACTTCTAAGCTGCAAGACTAGGCAACATTCCACCACCGAGAGGAGAGAATGTTTCCTTCCCAACATCCTTTGTATTGGAGAGTGTGAAATGAACAGTTAAAAAAAAACAGTGATTTCAGGTTTGTAACGTATTATACAAACCTAGACAAACCTAGACAGAGACGTATTAAAAAGCAGAGACGTTACTCTGCTGACAAAGGTCTGTATAGTCAAAGCTATGGTTTTTCCAGTAGTCATGTATGGATGAGAGAGTTGGGCTATAAAGAAAGCTGAGTGCCAAAGAAATGATACTTTTGAACTGTGGTGTTGGAGAAGACTCTTGAGGGTCCCTTGGACTGCAAGGAGATCAAACCAGTCAATCCTAAAGGAAATCAACCCTGAATATTCATTGGAAGGACTGATGCTGAAGCTGAAGCTCCAATACTTCTGGCCACCTGATGCAAAGAACTGACTCACTGGAAAAGACCCTGATGCTGAAAAAGATAGAAGGCAGGGGGAAAGGGGACAACAGAGGATGAGATGGTTGGATGGCATCACTGACTCAATGGACATGAGTTTGAGCAAGCTCCTGGAGTTGGTGATGGACAGGGAGGCCTGGCATGCTGCAGTCTATGGAGTCACAAAGAGTCGGACATGACTGAGTTGCTGAACTGAACTGAACTGAGTGACTGAACAACAACAAATGCATCATACAAAAACCGAACAACAAAAAGGTGATAGGATTCTTTTATTTCTATACAGTAAGAAGAGTAACGCTGCTCTTTTAACCCAAAAGGCAACCTGGGGTGAGGGATACACTGCAATAAATACACAATTCCTACGACTCAAGTAACATGGGGTCCATCAGCGGCAGATAATCAGGAGCAGGAGGAGGTACAGTCTTGATGGCTGGTGCTTAAATCATTTAGGTCAATGAAGCCCTCACGGAATCCCCGTTTTCCTTGCTGAGTTGTAGCACAATCTCTTAAGCATTGATAACATTAATGATTAAAAATTCACTGTCAATATACTCTTAGCAAATGTTAAGAGCCAGTCTGCCTCAGTTTAGGGCTGGCTCCTGCCTTTAACAACACACACAAGCGGTTCAGTCTCTCTGGGTGCACTTTTCTCATCTGTGAAATGAAAACAATAGCTGTGTCTTCCTCACAGTGAGAGAGGAACAAATGAGCTGGAATTTCTGAGGCATTCAGACAGATCAGCACCATGGAAGGTTCATGGTGCCAAAGTCTACTGAGCCTCTGCCACCCTGAGAGGATTCAGCAGAGGCTCAGTCACAGTTATGGCCACAGGTGCAGACGCACACTTACGCCCCTACTCTGCTGCTTCAGACTTACAGTCAAGTTCCCATAAAGGCCTCACACACTGGATCCAGGCTTACACAGGCGCTCCATCTCTCTGCCCTAACCGTAGCACAGTAAGAACCTGGATCACTCCTGCAGAGATGAGGGCGTCCTTTCGGAGACGGCCAGGCGACACACATGTGCTCAAAGTGTCCAGCCTCTCATGCTCCCCCAGGGCTCAGACTCGAAGTTACAAAGAAGAGACTGACTGACTATTCTTGCAAAAAAACAGAGACTGGAGCATTTAAAGACTTTTTTAAAAGAAAAAACATGAAAGAGATGAGAGGAAGGAAGAGCTCTCTGAACTGGGGGTTCGAGTCCTCCCCCCCGGCACCCCAAGTCCATCTGAAAGGGAGAAAAGTGGACATAGACGGATGGTCCAAGGTTAGGTGGGCCTGGTACCCTCTCTGGGTGCTTCAGGCTGACTGTTAACAGGCTGAGATGATCATAAGTCACTGGCAGAGGTATTTTCTTTTCCACAAGTCAGCTGGTTCCCGGAGTTTATGGCAGGATTGCTGATTCCAGGAGCGAGCGGAGCCCCCAGGGTGAGTGCTCATTAGCCCGTGTGGAGTGAGGAGGTGGTGAGCGTGCCAGGTGAGCAAGTGCCCTGTGTCCACCACTATAAGGCCTGCTCTCTCAGGAACAAATCAGCGTCAGACTGAGAGGTGGGAGCAGGGGTGAGAGAGGACAGTGTGTTCTTGGGTGAACAACTTAACTGTCTCATCTTGGTTTTCTCATCTGTGCGCTGGGTCGGAAAACCCTGATGGCCTCTCAGCCCCAGCCACTACTGATGTTATCTGAGTTGACACATACAACCCTGGAAACCACTGGGTTCCTCTCATTCTTGACTCCGTGCTTCACCCGGCAATGTCTGCTGTCGTGAAGGTGTCCCATCATCACTCAGCCCTTCGACTTAAAATCTACCAGACTGGAGCCCAGGGCTCCTAGTTCCAGTCGGAGGGAGCTGAAAATACTGGTCTTTGGTGATGAAGATGGCCAGGGGGCAGCTCTCTGGAACAAGGTGGCTTTACATATTTTCCTAAACCCTGCCACCCCATCACATTTGTCTTGGGGCAGAGACTCTATCTCAGGTGCAGACAGCAGGAGAGCTCGTGTGAGGCTGACTCACAACAAAAGGGACAGGGCTATGGTGCTCCCCAAAGGCGCCGTGGCTGAGCTCACGGCTCCGCTGCTGCGTCTGCCTTCCCCAGGCCTCGCTGAGGCTCGCTGAGCCGTCCGAGTCTTACATTAACGCTACTCAGAGGGCTGAAAAGGCCGCTGGCCCGTCTCCTCTGTCTCTCACTATTCTCCTGATAAACCTCTATCAGGACCAATCTCGGTGTGAGACGATAGAGACTGTGTGTGTGTGTGTGTGTGTGTGTGTGCGTGTGCGTGTGTGTGTCTGTGTGTGTGTGTGTGTGTCTGCGTGTGTGTCTGTGTCTGTGCCTGTGTATATGTGTGTATGTGTGTCTCCTTGATTTTCCAATGATCCTCGGCCAAAGTCATACAAATATCTAAAATGGAGAAAAACATTGTTACTCCTCACCATTAAGTTAGCTGTGGCTAAGCTTAACTGGAGTTTAGTTCACAGAAATGAAATCTAACAGATTGGGAATCCAAATAATCAGAGTACTAGGAATGTTTAAAATGTAAGGAAACTAAGTAAAATCATAGCAAATCAAATCCAACTGTATATACAAAGGATAATACATCATGATGAAGTGGGGTTCTTTAACATTTGAAAACCAACTGTGTAATTCATCACATTTTAGAAAACTATATAATTATCTCTACAGACACAGAAAAGGCAGTTTACAAAATCTAACATTCTGATAAAAATCCACAATAAACTAGAAATAGAACAGAAATTTTTCAACCTCAAAAAGATGATGAAAAACCATAGCTCACATCATACTTAATCATGAAAGACAACATCTTCTTAAGATCAGGAACAAGGCAGGGATGTCTGCTCTTATCACTTCTGTTAACACTCAATGTTTTATTGAAGGCAATATGGCAGGAAAAAGAAACAGTAGGCATCTAGTTTGGAAAGGAGAAGTAAAACTGTCTTTATTCGCAAACAGCACTATAGCCTATATAGAAAATCTGATAGAGTTTACAACAAACCTACTAGAATTAATAACCAAGTTTAGGAAGGTTGCATAGTATGGGATCAATATACCAAAATCAACTGTATTTCTATACACCAGGAATGGAACCAGCAGAAACTGAAGTTAAAATACTCATTTATGCTATGATAGAAATACAAACCAGTTATGAATAAATCTAACAAAACATGTGCAAGATCTGTACACTGAAAACTACATTTAATTTCAGAGAAATTAAAGAAGACCTGGTCAATGGAGAGAGATACTTGGTCATGAGCCAGAAGACTCAGTCTGAAAGATGCAGATTCTCCTCAAATTGATGTATAGGCACAAAACAATCGCAATTCAAACCCCAGCAGGTTGTCCGATAGAAATGGACAAGCTGAGTCTAAAATTCCTATGGAAATGCAAAGAGCCCAGAATAGCCAAAACACTGTGAAGCAGATCAAAGGTGAAGGGCTGACGTGATCTTTTTCAGGATGTGTCATAAAGTGTCAGAAGTTGAAACAGTGGAGGACTGGCAAAGAGACAGACTAGTGGGACAGAAGAGAGTCCAGAAGCAGACCACGCATCTATGGACAACCAATTTTTGACAGTTATACAGGAAATTTAGTGGAGAAAGGATAACTTTTTCAACAAACAGTGCTGGATATCCATGTGTGCAGGAAGAGAGAGAGAGAAAAAAAAAACACTTCAATTTAAACCTAACACCATATACAAACATTAACTCACTTCCCTGGTGGTCCAGTGCTCAAGAATCCACCCTGCAATGCAGGGGATGCAGGTGTGATCCGTGGTCCAGGAACTAAGATCCCACATACTGTGGAGCAACTAAAGTCATGCACCACAACAAGAGAGTCCATGCCCTGCAATGAGCGATCCCGCGTGCCACGGCTAAGACTCGACACCAAATAAACTGACAGACTCACAATAGATCATAGGTCTAAACCAGTAACACAAAACTGTAACAGATATGTGTGGAAGAAGACATAGGGGAACATCGTTGTGAGCTTAGGTTAGGCAAGATTTCCCTAAGTTTGCTGTCAAAAGCGTGATCCAAAGAATGCTGAAACATTTGACTTCATGAAAATTAAAGACTTCAGCTGTCATTTTTGGGAGAATTAAAAGATAATCCACTCCAGTATCCTTGTCTGGAGAATTCCATGGACAGAGAAGACTGGCGGGCTACAGTCCAGAGGGTCACAAAGAGACATGACTGAAATGACTTTGCACAGAGATAACAAAAGATAATCCACAGACAAAGAGAAAAAATTTACAAACCATGTATATGATAAAGGACTTCTATCCAGAATATATAAATGATATAATAAGAAACTCAGGAACAAGAATATAATGAGAAAACAAACTATTCGGTTAAAAAGCAGGCAAAAATATCTCAACAGATACTGTCAAATTCGTATATGAAAAGACACTCCAATCATTAGCTATTCAGTTCAGTTCAGATCAGTCGCTCAGTCATGTCCGACTCTTTGCGACCCCATGAATCGCAGCACGCCAGGCCTCCCTGTCCATCACCAACTCCCGGAGTTTATTCAAACTCACGTCCTTCATGTTGGTGATGCCATCCAGACATCTCATCCTCTGTCGTCCCCTTCTCCTCCTGCCCCTAATACCTCCCAGTATCAAGGTCTTTTCCAATGAGTCAACTCTTCGCATGAGGAGGCCAAAGTATTGGAGTTTCAGCTTCAGCGTCAGTCATTCCAATGAACACCCAGGACTGATCTCCTTTAGGATGGACTGGTTTGATCTCCTTGCAGTCCAAGGGACTCAAGAGTCTTCTCCAACACTACAGTTCAAAAGCTTCAGTTTTTCAGTGCTCAGCTTTCTTCACAGTCCAACTCTCACATCCATAGATGACCACTGGAAAAACCATAGCCTTGACTAGATGGACCTTTGTTGGCAAAGTAATGTCTCTGCTTTTTAATATGCTATCTAGGTTAGTCATAACTTTGCTTCTAAGGAGTAAGTGTCTTTTAATTTCAAGGCTGCAATCACCATCTGCAGTGATTTTGGAGCCCCCCAAAATAAAGTCTGACACTGTTTCCACTGTTTCCCCATCTATTTGCCATGAAGTGATGGGACCAGATGCCATGATCTTAGTTTTCCGAATGTTGAGCTTTAATCCAACTTTTTCACTCTCCTCTTTCACTTTCATCAAGAGGTTTTTTAGTTCCTCTTCACTTTCTGCCATAAGGGTGGTGTCATCTGCATATCTGAGGTTATTGCTATTTCTCCTGGCAATCTAGATTCCAGCTTGTGCTTCTTCCAGCCCAGCGTTTCTCATGATGTACTCTGCATATAAGTTAAATAAGCAGGGTGACAATATACAGCCTTGATGTACTCCTTTTCCTATTTGGAATCAGTCTGTTGGTTCATGTCCAGTTCTAACTGTTGCTTCCTGACCTGCATACAGGTTTCTCAAGAGGTGGGTCAGGTGGTCTGGTATTCCCATCTCTTTCAGAATTTTCCACAGTTTATTGTGATCCACACAGTCGAAGGCTTTGGCATAGTCAATAAAGCAGAAATAGATGATTTTCTGGAACTCTCTTGCTTTTTAGATGATCCAGCAGATGTTGGCAATTTGATCTCTGGTTCCTCTGCCTTTTGTAAAACCAGGCTGAACATCTGGAAGTTCACGGTTCACATATTGCTGAAGCCTGACTTGGAGAATTTTGAGCATTACTTCACTAGCGTGTGAGATGAGTGCAATTGTGTGGTAGTTTGAGCATTCTTTGGCATTGCCTTTCTTAGGGATTGGAATGAAAACGGGCCTTTTCCAGTCCTGTGGCCACTGCTGAGTTTTCCAAATTTGCTGCCATATTGAGTGCAGCACTTTCACAGCATCATCTTTCAGGATTTGAAATAGCTCAACTGGAATTTCATCACCTCCACTAACTTTGTTTGTAGTGATGCTTTCTAAGGCCCACCTGACTTCACATTCCAGGATATCTGGCTCTAGGTGAGTGATCACACCATTGTGATTATCTGGCTCGTGAAGATCTTTTTTTGCACAGTTCTTCTGTGTATTCTCGCTACCTCTTCTTAATATCTTCTGCTTCTGTTAGGTCCATACCATTTCCGTTCTTTATCGAACACATCTTTGCATGAAATGTTCCCTTGGTATCTCTAATTTTCTTGAAGAGATCTGTAGTCTTTCCCATTCTATTGTTTTCCTCTATTTCTTTGCATTGATCACCTAGGTAAGGCTTTCTTATCTCTCCTGGCTATTCTTTGGAATTCTGCATTCAAATGAGAATATCTTTCCTTTTCTCCTTTGCTTTTCACTTCTCTTCTTGTCACGCCCCCACCTCCAAGGAGCAGCTGCTGCGCGGGTGCAGGAGAGCCGAGAGGAGCTACCCCTCGTCCAAGGTCAGGAGAGGCGGCTGTGAGGAGATAGCCCTTGTCCAAGGTAAGGAGCAGCGGCTGTGCTTTGCTGGAGCAGCTGTGAAGAGATACCCCACGTCCAAGGTAAGAGAAACCCAAGTAAGACGGTAGGTGTTGCAAGAGGGCATCAGAGGGCAGGCACACTGAAACCAATCACAGAAAACTAGCCAATCTGATCACAGGACCACAGCCTTGTCTCACTCAATGAAACTAAGCCATGCCGTGTGGGGCCACTCAAGATGGGCGGGTCATGGTGGAGAGGTCTGACAGAATGTGGTCCACTGGAGAAGGGAATGGCAAACCACTTCAGTATTCTTGCCTTGTTAACCTCATAAACAGTATGAAAAGGCAAAATGATAGGATACTGAAAGAGGAACTCCCCAGGTCGGTAGGTGCCCAATATGCTACTAGAGATCAGTGGAGAAATAACTCCAGAAAGAATGAAGGGATGGAGCCAAAGCAAAACCAATACCCAGTTGTGTATGTGACTGGTGATAGAAGCAAGGTCCAATGTTGTAAAGAGCAATATTGCATAGGAACCTGGAAAGTTAGGTCCATGAATCAAGGCAAATTGGAAGTGGTCAACCAGGAGATGGCAAGAGTGAATGTCGACATTCTAGGAATCAGCTAACTAAAATGGACTGGAATGGGTGAATTTAACTCAGATGACCATTATATCTACTACTGTGGGCAGGAATCCCTTAGAAGAAATGGAATAACCATGATGGTCAAGAAAAGAGTCCGAAATGCAGTACTTGGATGCAATCTCAAAAATGACAGAATGATCTCTGTTCGTTTCCAAGGCAAACCATTCAATATGACGGTAATCCAAGCCTACGCCCCAACCAGTAATGCTGAAGAAGCTGAAGTTGAAAGGTTCTATGAAGACCTACAAGACCTTTTAGAACTAATGCCCAAAAAAGATGTCCTTTTCATTATAGGGGACTGGAATGCAAAAGTAGGAAGTCAAGAAACACCTGGAGTAGCAAACAAATTTGGCCTTGGAGTATGGAATGAAGCAGGGCAAAGGTTAATAGAGTTTTGCCAAGAGAACGCACTGGTCATAGCAAACACCCCCTTCCAACAACACAAGAGAAGACTCTACACATGGACATCACCAGATCGTCAACACTGAAATCAGATTGATTATATTCTTTGCAGCCAAAGATGGGAGAAGCTCTATACAGTCAGCAAAAATAAGACCGGGAGCTGACTGTGGTTCAGATCATGAACTCCTTATTGCCATTAGCTATTAGGGAAACACAAATTAAAACCACACTGAAACACAATTTCATACTTATTAAAATGGTTAAAATGAAGAAAAAATGATGATAGCAGAATGTGGAAGAACTAGAACTCTCACACACTGACTGAGGGAAGGTAAAAATGACATACCATTTTGGAAGACAATTTGGTGGTTCTTTAAAAAGTTAAACATTCACCTATCACATAACCTAGCTGTTCCACTCCTAGGTGTTTATCCAAGCAAAAAGTTTAAGTCCATTCAAAGACTTGTACACAAGCAGCTTTGCTTTAATGATAAAAAAAAACTGGAAACAATTTAAATATGTGTCAACTACACACATAAACAAATCATGGTATATTATGACATGTAGAGATAAATCACACATATTATATATTGTTGTGAGGAGATACATATTCCATTGCATGTATATTCCACAATATATATAAACCTGTCAATAAAAACAAATAAACCATTCTACACACAATATGGATGAAGTTTGAGAAAATTATGCTGAGTGAAAGAAGCCAGACAGAAAAGCACATAGAGTATCACTCTATTTTCATGAATCTCTCGAAAATGGAGGTGAGCATGCAGGGACAGAAAGCAGACAGTGGTCTTCCAGGAGGAGGAGGCAGGCAGAGGGGTTCCCTGGGGGTGGGAAGACACTTCTGAGAATGACGGTGTACCTGCTATCCTGACTGTGGCGATGATTCCAAGGGCAAATATACATGTCGAAATGTATCTAATTGCACCCACCAGATGTGTGCTGTATTTATTGCATGCCAGTTACACCTAAATATGTTAAAAATTACCTGAAATGAAAACAGCCCACCAGGCTGTGAATACTACTAGTGAGAGCATTGAGACCACTTTTCAGGGTGACAAGGAAGTGGGGTGAGCACGTGGCAAGGGCTTTCTTGACCTGATGGTAACACCAGGGTGCCTCCATTACAGTCATTCATATCTGTGAATTTATACTCAAAGTAGATAATTTTTTTATAATTGTAGAAAAAGTAGATAATATTTTTATCTACTGTGAATTTATACTCAGAGTAGATAATATTTTTATAATGATTAAGCAATATATTTGTTTTGCATGATTTTCTGTATCTGTGTTTTATTTTACCATAAAAAGTTTTTTTTTAATCCGTAAAAAAATAAAAACAAGTTAAGAAAACAGCGGCTTGAGAGGAAGAGATGCATAAAATGTGACGCAGCTGACGACAGGCGCGTTTCCAGCTTTTATTCCCCAGGCTCCACAGGGCTGGGGAAAAGGAAATTGAAATGATGTGTGGTCCAACTGAACAGACATGCACCAGGGCTGGCATTTAACTGCCATTTCCTCAGTGTGAGGGGAGCGTACTGAATGCTCTCTGGAGTGGGTGTGTCCCAGTTGACCTTTCCCACCAGAGTCGGGACAGGTGGGTGGGGTCTGCAGGGATCTTAACAAGGAAGATAGGCAAGGGCAAAGAGAAATGCCAATAAACCCACAATGCGGCATTACCTCACAGCAGTCAGAGGGCCACCATCAAAAAGTCTACAAACAATAAATGCAGGAGAGGGCGTGGAGCAAAGGGAAACTGCCTACACTGATGGTAGCAATGCAAACTGGGCAGCCACTGTGGAGAACAGGGTGGAGGATCCTTACAAAACTAAAAACTCAATCCAGCAATCCCACTCTGGGCATATGTCTGAAGAGAATGATACTTGGAAAAGATACATGCATCCCAGTGTTCACGTGCTGCGCTAAGGAGATTCATCTCACACGCTAGCAAAGTAATGCTCAACATTCTCCAAGCTAGGCTTCAACAGTTCCTGACCCGAGAACGTCCAGATGCTCAAGCTGGATTTAGAAAAGGCAGAGGAACCAGAGATCAAATTGCCAACATCCGTTGGATCATAGAAAACTCAAGAGAATTACAGAAAAACATCTACTTCTGCTTCATTGACTATGCTAAAGCCTTTGACTGTGTTGATCACAACAAACTGTGGAAAAGATATGGGGATACCAGACCACCTGACCTGTCTCCTGAGAAATCTGTATGCAGGTCAAGAAGCAATAGTTAGAACCGGAATGACAGACTGGTTCCAAATAGGGAAAGGAGTACATCAAGGCTGTATACTGTCACCCTACTTATTTAACTTCTATGCAGAGTACATCATGAGAAATGCTGGGCCAGATGAAGCACAAGTTGGAATCAAGATTGCCAGGAGAAATATCAATAACCTCAGATATGCAGATGACACCACCCTTATGGCAGAAAGAGAAGAAGAACTAAAGAGCCTCTTGATGAAACTGAAAAAGGAGAGTGACAAAGCTGGCTTAAAACTCAACATTCAGAAAACTAAGATCATGTCATCCAGTCCCATCACTTCATGGCAAATAGATGGGGAAGCAATGAAAACAGTGAGAGACTATTTTCTTGGACTCCAAAATCATTGCAGATGGTGACTGCAGTCAGTCATAAAATTAAAAGACACTTGCTCCTCAGAAGAAAAATGATGACAAACCTAGACGGCATATTAAAAAGCAGAGACATTACTTTGCCAACAAAGGTCTGTCCAGTTAAAGCTATGGTTTTTCCAGTAGTCATGTATGGATGTGAGAGTTGGATCATAAAGACGGCTGAGTCCCAAAGAACTGATGCCTTTGAACTGTGGTGTTGGAGAAGACTCTTGAGAGTCCCTTGGATTGCAAGGAGGTCAAATCCGTCAATCCTAAAGGAAATCAATTCTACATATTCACTGGGAGGACCCATGCTGAAGCTGAAGCTCCAATACTTGGGCCACCTGATGCAAAGAGCTGACTCATTATAAAAGACCCTGATGCTGGGAAAGATTGAGTGCAGGAGGAGAAGGGGACGACAGAGGATGAGATGATTGGATGACATCACAGACTCAATGGATATGAACTTGAGCAAGGTCCAGATGATGGTGAAAGACAGGGAAGCCTGGCATGCTGCAGTCCATGGGTCACAAACAGTTGGACACAACTGAGTGACTGAACAACAACAAAAGTAGCTTCAGTCATGTCTGACTCCTTTGTGACTCCAGGGACCTTAGCCTGCCAGGCTTCTCTGTCCATGGGATTCTCCAGGCAAGAATATTGGAGTGGGCTGCCATGCCCTCCTACAGGGGATCTTCCTGACCCAGGGATTGAACCCACATCTCTGACATTTCCTACAATGGCAGGTAGAGTCTTTACCACTAGTGCCACCTGGGAAGCCCTCCCAGTGTTCACAGCAGCACTTACAGTAGCCCAGACATGGAAGCAACCTAAATGTCTACCGACCCGTAAATGGATAAAGATGTGGTGCATTCACACAATGGAGTATCATTCAGTCATAATGAAGAGCGAAATGATGCCATTTGCAGTAGCCTGGATGGACCTAGAGATTATCATTCTAAGTACAGTAAGTCAGACAAACATCATATGATATCACTTACAGGTGGAAAAAAATGTTACAAATGCACCTACAAAACAGAGAATCACAGGCATAGAAAACAAACTCATGGTTCCCAAGGGTCAGGGGTTGGGGACAGATAAATTAGGAGTTTGGGATTAATATACACACTATTATATATTAAATAGATAACCAACAAGGACATACGTATAGCACAGTGAACTCTACTTAATATCTTGTAGTAACTTATATGGGAAAATAATCTGATAAAGAATGTATTACTGAAGCACTTTGCTGAAGATCTGAAACTAACACAACATAACACAACATAAATCAACTATACTCCAGTTTTCAAAAAAATCTATAAAAGGGGGAGGAGAAGGAGACCATCACAGGTGGTTTGTGACCAGCTGGGATCATGGTCTGATTTCACCCTCAGAAAAGCCCTTGCCTGCCTTCTGCTTCACTCTCCTCATTTGAAACAAGCTGAGCTCATATGAAATTTTGTGTGAAGTGAGAAACATCTGTCCAGCACTTACAGATGAAACCTGACATGCAGAAAGCAGGTGACTAGTATCACAACTGAATTTTAAGCTTACAAACTTCAAATCTTAGCTCAACCAAGGATGCAGGTGTTTCCAGGGCTGCACTAGAACCTGCCAGAAGCAAACTGTATAGAGCGTGGTTCCATGAGGCTGCGTCAGACACGGGGCACTGACTGGGCAGGCTGGGCACCCACGGCTCAGCAATGCTCCTCCATGCAACACCTGCTGGGGCTTCGATCCTAAATATGTGCTTGAAGTTCAGGCAGACAGAGGACAGAATCTTCAAGTTCTAATTCTGCCCATGATGCCTGCCATAATAGCAGTGTGGTGCTCTGAACACTGGACCTGCACACCTCTTAGGCAGAGGTACTGACAGATACTTCCTTCTCCTGCATTTTGCATCTCTGTCTAGGGATTCACCCAGACACATGTCAAAGTCATGTGACAACCAGCTCTTCAGTGCAATAAAATGGATACTTACAAGTTAAGAATTTAGACAATTAGCTCTTTGCATTTGGTTCTTAAGAACTTGTTCTCTGGTCTCTGAAGCTCTGGCTCTAAGTTTATAGAAAATGGGGACTCCAGAGATGTTTGTGGAAAGTCATGGAGAGCCACCTGATCCGGGGCTGCTCTGGGGAGGAGTGGACAGGTCTGCTTCCACGGAAAGAGAAAAGCACAGAAAAGATTCATTGCCCATGAGAGCCAGGACCACTGCCTCCTCCAGGAAGGAGGCGTGAGTGGGAGTCCTCTGCTCAGCTGGGATCCGCTCTGAGGGTCCACCTGCCGCAGAAGCAGGCCACCTCGAGAGCTCCAGGCCTGCGGCTCCCTGACTGCAGGCTACGCAAATCCCACGGCCAAGCACCATGCTCCGACTGGCGGCAGGGGGGGCAGGCTCGGCCCGCCTGCAGATACCCAGATGCCTCTGTCCTGAGCGCCCGAACTTGAACAAGGACTAAATCCATGAACTAAGCTGTGAGCGTCCACGTGCGTGTTCACAGCAGGACCCGACTCTACACACCGGCTCCTGAGTCGGGCCCTGACGACGGGGAGGAGCTGTGGGCAGTGCTGCTCGCTCCAGACTTGGCTCCGAGCCTCGGCCCCCACCCTCCGCCGCCCACACAATGGGAGGAGCAGGAGCAGATGGGCTGTCCGTCCAGGAAGGGCCCCGCACGCGGAAGGAGGCGGTGTGGGCCGTGTGCGGGGCTGACGTCCGTGGACCCTAGGGGCCACGCCAAGCCTGGGACAGTTAAAGGCTGAGACAGGACGCTGCCCACTCAGGAGAAATACAGCTCCACCCCGGCCCCTGCGACCTGCCAGCGCTCTGGTCTCCTCTGGCCCCTGCTGCCCCAGAACTGCCTCCTCGGATGGAGCCCCAGCACCACGCCCCTGGGCCCCACGTGCAGACATGAAAGGCTTCCTTCCCGTCCCAGGCCCGCAGACAGTCTGGGGCACCGGCTCCTCTGGCCATGGGAGGCTCCGACCGGAGCGGGCAGGGTGCTCGGAGGGGCTGACAGCCTCCCTGTCACAGCCTTGCTCTCTGAGGGAGGCAGGTTGCAGCTCCCGGGCTCCTCCTCCCGGAAGCTCACACAGACAAAGCAAATCAGCCCAGGTCACAGTGAGGACATCTGGAACTGACATCTCCGGACACTCACAGGCAGGCATGGATTTCCACATGCTTCCAAGACTGAGCGTGCTTGAAAATACAAATAGAACATATGCCTGTGAATCATGAACAGACAAAAGTAGAAATGTTTCTAAGAAAATTTGCTGAAATCCACTGTCTTGAGTCTATTAAAGACTCTTGCCTCTGTCTCCTCTGAATCTTGACCTTTATTCCAAGAGGCAACTGCTTGTCTTAGGGCAAGTGTCCCAGGTGCAGGGTGACTCGTGTGAATATCAGGAGAGCTGTTGCCGAGAGAAGGGCCGACTTGGCTCTCCGTTTTTTGACAAGGATTTCAGACGCTACAATTTGACACACCAGACTTTGTCGACTGATGTGTGGCTCCCAGGGTGGGACTTTGTTGACACAACCGAGCCTGTGCTCTCAGGGGCTGTAAAAGATCTGCAATCAAGATCTGCAGAGACACAGCTAAGGAGAGGTGAGTTCTAACGGGATGGGAGAGGAAGCCAGGCAGGATTCTTGGAGGAGGGACTCTTGGGGTGGGTCTTGAAGGGTGAACAGGAGTTTTCTAAAAGGACAAATAGGGGACAAAGGGGAGATTTTAGGAAGTTACAGCATGTACGGAAGTCTGAACCACAGCTGGGCAGTGGTGGAGACATGGCTAGAAAGACCCATGGTAGCATAAAAACAGCCGTGGACTGAGGTTTCCTGCTGTGGGTTCAGGGATGCTCAGGAGGGCAGGGACATGGTAACACCAGACACGGGAGTGCTGTCAACACGAGAGTGTAGGGAAATCACGCATGTTGACATTTTGGTAAAAAAAAATTTTTACAAAGTGACACACGAGAAGTTAACACTGTACTCTCTGGGTACTGCCACTCTGGAAGCTATTTCTCAGTTTCCACATTCCCAGGAGGAGAAGTTATGAAAGGGGAAAGCCATCAAACCTGCATGCACAGAACAGGGAAGAAGCGAGTGAAGCAGAGCTGGCCTGGAGGGAACTCAGTGGCGTCAGCTGACCACCATCACAGTGTGTGGTCTGTGCCACAGGGCGGCCGTGGAGGCCGAGATGCTCACCTGAACGAAGCACAAAGGTCCAGGTTACAGGCCAATTCTCCTCAGGTTCCCAAGGGTCATACCAGTTCTGGGGGCCACAATTTAAAGGGGTAAAGCTGTCTGTCTGGAAGAGGACAGGATGAGGGGACTGTAGGAAAGCCAAGTCATAAAAGGAAGATTCGTGATGTCTTGAGATGTTTACCCTGACGACCGGCCGCTCATGGGGTTCACGGCCACATTCAGATACTTGGTGAGCTGCCAAGGCAATAAGAGAGTAGCCCCGCCCTCTGTCAGAACGGACACTGAAGCTGGAACTCAGGGGGGCCAGCTTGGGCTGGACACGGGAGAAACAATGGTAAACCACCGGGACACGTTGAGAGGAGCCTGAGGTCATAGCCAACAGCCTCACTGTGGACGAAAGTGAGTCATTTTGCGGCCCAAGACCCGTCAGCTGATCCTTAGGAGAACAGGGACCAAGCCCTTCTCCCACCTCCATCGTTCCCATCTGCCCGCTCCTCTCCCTGCCCCCGTCGAGTGGTGCCCCGGCCCCTGCAGACGCCCAGGAAGGGGCCCCAGTGCTCCAGGCGGGTCCGAGCACGGGCTGGGTGGCCACCCGAAGGACGCCCCCAGGGAACATCAGTATGGGGAGGGGCCACCCTGGAGAGCGCTTTCAAACTTACGCTGCTGCAGCTTGAACTCCGTAAATGAGCTGACACCGAGGATTATGTTTAGCGAGTTCTCCTACTCACTGCAGAGAAGCCCAGCTCATGCACAACGTTGTGTGCATTTCTGCTGCACAGCAAACGCTTTCCTGCTCTTTCCCAGTCTGGTTTATCACGGATACCGGGCAGAGTTCCTGTTCTGTACAGTAGGGCCTTATTGTTTATCTGTCCTGGATTCACTAGTTCGCATGTGCTAACCCCAAGCTCTGCATCCTTTCCTTCCCCCCACACTCCCTCCTTGCCAACCGCAAGTCCGTTCTCTATGTCCCTGATTCTGTTTCATAGACAGATTCATTTGTGTCATATTTTAGATTCCACATATAAGTGATATCATATGGTATTTGTATTCAACTACACTTTAGTGAAACATAAATTTTAAAAAGGGAAGTCTGGGAACTCAGTGCCTGGGGTACAAAGAAGGTGGCGGCAACGTGGTGTAGCTGCCAGTCTCCCCCCAGGACCCTCTGCAGTTACCCTCAGTGGGGCCATGTTGGCACTGCTCCCCCACACCTCCCATTTGCCAGGAGCCAGAGATGCCCTGGGCGGGGAACACACCGTCTGCCTGCTCTGGCCCCTCCCCTGCCGACTGGAAGGCGTGGGGTCCCGTGGGAAGGGAGGGGGTCATGTGGGTGTGTTCTGAGCAAGGGCAGAGGCCGCCCAGGAGTCCCAGAAGGATTATGTAAACACTCTAAGCATCTTCACTCACTGCGCCCCACCATCCTCTCCCCCGCCCACCCCCTCACTGAAGGAGCCTCACACGCCCATTAGTAACTCAGCCATTCACTTGGCTCACAATCTGAGGAAAAGGGCTGAACTGCTGACCTCAGGAGCCCCATGTCCAGACCCGGAATCGACACTTAAAAGAAGGCCCAGCCCAGGACTTCCCTCACAAGCAGTGAACTGCAGACGACACATTCATTAATTAGAGCTCTTTTCTGGCTCCGGCTAAGTCTGTTCTCTGGGAAAGAGATTACGATCTTGGTGCAGAGTAAGCTGGCCTGCAAACCGGAAGGCTTCTGCAGGGTCAGCTGGCCCAGATTCCACGTCCCTGCGCATGTGACCAAGCTCACCTCAGGTGGACTGTTAAAGAGAGGCCGTTAGAGCCTCGGGTGCCCTCTCTCTGGTCACACAGCGCCCCAGCCCCCACACTGACCTGAGTCGCCCTCAGCACGTCTGGACGATGCTCCCAGTGCATTCCAGGCCCCTGGAGCACCTGTCACAGCGCAACTGGACCTCGGCTCATGTCCTGCAGCCATGCGCAGGGGCCATGCTCGGGGTGGGGGGCTTCCGCTTACTGAGACTACTCTCTCCTCCTCCTCATCCCTTCACCATCACGTCCGCATATTGAATAGCCTGCTTGTCGGATACTGTGCTGTGTGTCTTACGTACAGTATCTCATGTGTTGATCACCCCTTTAATCCTCATCCTTCAGATGTTTGAACTCACTCGCCCAAGTCAACGTTACCGAGGGCCGGGGACGGAATTCAAACAAGCCCTTTCCAACTGCCATGCCCGTGACTACAACAGAGGTCCCAGGGGGAGCCTGCCTGCTGCGAAGGTCAGTCTTCTTGCCCGTGAGATTGGACGTCATGTAGAAGACGGTGTATCATGGGGCAAAGCTGTCAGACAGGAGAGTGAGCCTGGGAGTGACCGAAGCCCCGCCCAAGGGGAGAGGTGGGGAGATGGGAGAGAAGGGGGCTCCATTCAGGCTCCATGTGGTCAGAGAGGCTGGAGGGAGCTTCCTGCCCAACACGTGGATGTCGGCTGCAAGGGTTGGGGGTAAACATTCCTGGGGGGGCGGTGCGATTCCTGATCTAGAGGAGAAAGTGTAAAATGCTCCTAAGGGCCAAGGTATGCAGGGAGGCTTGTGGTCCAGGGGGAGCACATTTACAAAGCATATTTTACGCTAAATATCACATATAATATAAAGTGGGCTTCCCAGGTGGCTCAGTGGTAAAGCATCCCTCTGCCAAGGCAGGAGACAGGTTCGATCCCTGGGTCAGGAAGATTCCCTGGCAGAGGAAACGGCAACTCACTTCAGTATCCTTGCCTGGGAAATACCGTGGGGGGAGGAGGCTGGCGGGCTACAGTCCATGAGGACACAAAAGAGTCAGACATGACTGAGCACACACAGCACACAACATAAAGCAAAGAAAAGCAAGCCAGCGCTGGTCCTGTGTTAAATCATGAGAGCCTACCCCTCACCCCTCCCCTGATTCACACATCTGCCGATTCCTCAGCTCGTCTCCCAGCACCTGAGAGCTTGTGGCTGAACTCGGAAGCCTGCCCTCTGCCTCGTTACTCAAACCCCCCGGAGCCCACAGGCCTCCACGTCTCACCCTGGCCCTCCCTCCACGTGGAGCCGCCTGGCAGCTCCGCAGCTGCTCTCTCATGGGTGAAAAGGAGGCAAATCGTCTACTTTGACGAATTCTTTGGGGAGTTAATTAACAACAAAGTGGATGCTCCAGGCAGGGCACTTGCACATCAGAGGTTCTCTGCAGCGTCTAAATGCCACAGGGCCTAAATTTCATGGAAAGACACTGGAATATTTAACTGTACGTATGAAATCAATGCAGTGATAGCTCTCAAGCTCTGAGATGACATAGACGTCAAAATCTTTTCATAAAGAATGACAGTTTTTACGTATTTTAAGTGCAAATGTGTAAATGTTCAGTAAATCTTAGCATTTCTATTATGGAACAATTTAAAGAATCAGAATTAGTGAGCACATGTGTTTGAGCCTTAAGGTATCTCACAATGTTTACAAGTATTATGAAACAAATTTCTACTGACTCCTCAAAAGTAGACCTGTCTGTCCTTCCTTCTTTCCCTAAAAACAAAGATCACACAGAAGTTAAGACTTTCAGTTTAGAGAGTGTTTTAAAGAGCATTACAACTCTCTGTGTAACAAGGTCTGAATACAGCTCATTAGGAAAGAATGTCTGGAATCATAACCCCTGGGGGTCCCAGACCCGATGGCCAAGAAACAGAGAAAAGTACGGTCCCTTGGCCACGAGGGTGGAGCACTTCCTTGGGTGACTCCCAGGCATCTCCCGAGAAAAGGCCCTACGCGATCCCATCATTCACAGGAATCAGTGAACAGGATCTTAAGTGGAGGGAGAGGATCTCAGGGTTTCAGACACAGACAAAGCAGAGATTGGACAGCATCCCACAGAGGAGCACAGGCCAGGGCTAGGCGGGGATCTTCCAGCTGGAGAGAGGCCCCAGCCTGAGGGCCAGCATCGGAAAACACTGTGGGAAAGACACAGCCCGCAGGAATGTGTGTCCTCACCCTCTTCCGCATGAGAAACTAGAGGCCTTTCTTCTCCCCGTAGGGCACCACCACCCAAGATTCTTAGGAACAAGGACCTCGGTGAGATCTGAGGGTCAGGTTAACATCCATGATCCCTGCACATCCAACCCGTTCTCTGGTTGAGAGAAAGACTGAGAACTAGAAATGTGTCTGATGATTTTCTAAACGTCACACTGCTCGCTTTCCTTCCAGTAATTCCCGTTGCCCCATTGAGGCTGAGCTGTCCACTCATTCCGAGAGGCAGAACCCAGTGGGTAGTGGGGAGATCATTCAAAGTTACGAGAAAAGCAACATGCAGTGTGTTCTGGTTTCAGCGTCCAGGGCCAGGCAGTCGATGAATGAAATAGAAAAGCCTTCTGCCAGCCTCCCACCGCAGGGCAGTGGGTGCCAACCCCAGGCCGGGGGAGCAGCAGAAACTTTCCCTACATGCTTTCCCCCCAAGAAGCCTTCCTTTCTCACAGGTCCCCCCACCTCCCAGGAGACAGAACAGAGGTGGGTGTGTTCCTTTAAGGCTGAGCATCTACCCTAGAGACAGAATTAACCTGGAAAAGCTGAGGTCTGGATGTACCTAGAGATGATGATACTAACTGAAATAAGCCAGACACAGAAAGAGAGTATCCTATATCAACTATATGCAGGATCTAAAAAAAATGATACAAATAAACCTACATGTAAAACAGAAAAACTCACAGACATAGAAAAGAAACTTAGGGGGGAAGTTTCTTAGGGGGAAGTTTCTTCCCCCCTACCAATGGGGAAGGGGAAGGGATCAACTAGGAGTCTGGGGTTAACATACACACTGCTGCTGCTGCTGCTAAGTCGCTTCAGTCGTGTCTGACTCTGTGCGACCCGAGACAGCAGCCCACCAGGCTCCGCCATCCCTGGGATTCTCCAGGCAAGAACACTGGAGTGGGTTGCCATTTCCTTCTCCAATACATGAAAGTGAAAAGTGAAAGAGCAGTCGCTCAGTCGTGTCCGACTCATAGCAACCCCATGGACTGCAGCCTACCAGGCTCCTCCGTCCATGGGAATTTCCAGGCAAGAAGACTGGAGTGGGTTGCCATTGCCTTCTCCGCATATACACACTACTATATATAAAATAGGTAAACAAGGACCTCTGGTACAGCACAGGGAATTCTTCTCAATATTCTGTAGCGACCTATACTAGAAAAGAATCTAAACAAGAATAGATATGTGTATGTGTATACCTGAATTAGTTTGCTGTCTACGAGAAACGAACAGAAACACTGTAAATCAGCTACACTCCAGCATGGAATAAAGAAGCCTACATCTGAAGCAGGAAGGGGCCAGGTACCTTGAACAGGTGAGCTGAGGTCTTCCTTCCCACCAGATGGCTCACTTGTGGCTCAGCTGGTAGAGAGTCTGCCTGCAGTGCAGGAGACCTGGGTCTGATCCCTGGGCTGGGAAGATCCCCTGGAGAAGGAAAAGGCAATCCACTCCAGTATTCTGGCCCAGAGAACTGTACAGTCCATGGGTTTGCAAAGAGTTGGACACGACTGAGCGACTTTCACTTGCTTAATTATAGATAGAGCATACCGAGTTCATACGCTATAAAGGTGCTTTTCTGCATGTGAATGGTGGTGTATTTTTAAAAATATATTTTATATTCCATTCATATTTTACTTTACATTGGGGTACAGCTGATTTACATGGTAGGGGAGTTTGAAATCTCCCACACACGGGTATGCAGTGGACTCCGGAAGTGGGGGCTGGAGACAGGCTAAGGCTGGTGGGTTAGCATCACCCAGCACATACTGTCTTTACACTCATAACCTAGGAAATGCATTTGCACAGGCTGACCTGTGGATCTGCAGTCTAGCATTTATTTCTTGATGAGAGAAATGAGGGACAGAAACTATCCACAAGCAGGGGATGTGGGAGGAACAAAAAAATCACACATTTGAAAACCTTTCAAATTTATTGTTCATGGTTACAAGTTTCCTTGGGAGACATAATATTTTTTCCCTCTTCTAAAAAAATAACTTGGACTAACCTCAGAAAGCTGGGTTTAATGTTTCTCATACTGTTTCCAGGCAGACTAAAATACCGGCAAGTCTGTATCCACAGGGGGAGAGGTCTGCAGTTCTCCAAGGCTGAATGATTCACCCCGACGAGCTTCTGTCAGTGCCAGAGATGCCTGACGCGCCTTCTGAGCTCCTAGGAGCACAGGGGTGGGCTCCTACCCAGGCTGTCCTACCCGTGATCGCCCTCGAGACACAGTTGTTACTGGAGAGAAGACCAGAGCCAGGGGCCGGCCGTGTCCCCATTCACCTCTGACTTGCATGGGAAAGCATTCAGAGCAGCTGCAGAAACGTGAAAAGGCGACATCTCAGACACTCACCCACATCCTCTCCAAAGCGACAGTTCTAGAGCCTGAAGACTTCAGTTGCAAACACTTTAAAAATGAGATGAAAGCAGGAAGGTGTCACCGGGATCACCGAGCCATGTGCAAAACTGATTGGTGACTGGAGTATTTGAAAGAGCGTTCTTAATGGTCTTATGACTCAATAGATTTCTGTGAAAAGACTACCATAATGTCAGTCCTTCATGTTGTTCTTTCGTTTCCTTCTGGTCCATGCACTTGGAGGTCTGCATGCAGACACATAGGATCTATCCTGAGACTTAGGTCTTTCTGTCAGAAAGTGATCACAGTGCTAGTCTGAATCATAAACATGGCTATTAGTAAACTAATGAGTGCAAGTTGTTCTCAGAATCAAATATTGAAACAACCTCTTAAAGTTTCTATCATTATTCCAAGGCATCACATAGCCATCTGATGCAAAGGATGCTGACGCAGCCTCTGGGCAGTGAGGACGCCAGAACAGGGCCTCCAGGCCTGGGCAGCCCTTCTCCAGCAGGCTGGCCCTTCAAGATTTACTCCAAGGTATTTGCTGACATGGAAACGGAGCCTCTGCCACCTCTCGCTGTGCGATGTGACCCTGAGCAAACAGCATTCCTAGCTGGGCATTACACTGCTTTTCTGCTTGTCTTCAAAACAGACCCCTTGGAAGATGTGTTCATGGTCCGTGTCAGCTTTGCCACCGTTCAGTTCACTCCATCATGTTCACCCCAGTTTTTGTCTCCATGATTCCTCAAAGCTTCCCTTATTAAATTAATAGGACCCCCTTTTGGCAAATTCAGTCCCCACTTCTCAGCAGCTCTAATGGGGCCAGCTCTCAGTCTGTCTGGAAACCCCTTTTTCTTTTGGCACTGCTCTCTGGGGAGTCCTGTCTCACTGGGGTGCGCCTCGTCCCCTCCTGAGGCTGGGGTGTCCTGGCCGGGTTGCCCTGTCTCACTGGGGGTGCTCCTTGTATAGCCGTGGCCTTTCTGTGGCCTACGTGGAGCTTCTGGATGAAGGCTGGTCACTGGGAGCCACAGGCTGAGGGTGAGTCTGGTGACACTGATAGTTTGGTTGAATCCTGATTTTTTATTCTATCTAAAAATCACACAATTGTTTTTCTTTAGATGACTCTCATATAAAAATCATCACCATGTAATAAGCTTAAGAAGCTTCACAACGGAAAATAATAGTCAGCATAACTTAATAGCATGTGGAAAGCGATATTTGGAAAACCACAATAATGATCTTATCTCAGATTTGTTCTGGAAGACATTAATAGTAATTTTACTGAAAAACACTGAGGAATTTGCATTCAGAGCAACTCATCTGAATGAACATAAATTCAATCATTGCTCTAGGCCTAGGAAATAAACCATGTCAAGAGAAAGTACACCAAAGGTGTGCTCGTGATTACAGTCTTAACTTGGTCAAGATGATGAAAACTTTAAAAACACTGGGTGGAGCAGTGTTGATCATATGCCCAAAAACATTAGCTATGTATGAGGTTCTCAAGGGTAGATTAATGGTGATTTCTTATATGAGTTCTGGTCTCCTTCTCAGCTTCTTCTATTAAAAACAACCAAGAAAACAAGTCCTGGTGCATCCTTCTAAAATGTTTACTGGGGCAATTATCATAGACTGTGAGCATTCATACAAGCAGAATTCTTACTACACAAAAAAGTTTGGGACTTTTTAATCCTTTCTGAATGTTTTTGTTTAAAGTGTTTGTCATATTGTCTCCTAGTGTACACATACTGTATAGCACGTATTTCTTGTATCTCTCTCTCTTTAGTTGCCAAGTAGTGTCTGACTCTTGTGACCCTGTGGACTGTAGCCCACCAAACTCCTCTGTCCATGGGATTCTCCAGGCAAGAACACTGGAGTGGGTTGCCGTTTCCTTCTCCAGTGGATCTTCGCAACCCAGGAATCAAACCTGGCTCTCCTGCATTGCAGGCAGATTCTTTACCAACTGAGCTATGAGGGAAGCCCTATATTTGTTGTATACTTCCCCCAAACTTGCTGGTGTAAGGGAACCACAGACTTACTATCTCATTGTCACTGGCCCCGCCTGGTGTTTCTGCCATGGTGCCTGGTGAAGCAGAGTCATGATGCTGGCAGGGCTGAGGATGGAGGGGCCCCTTCCAAGCTGGCTCACGCCCATGGCCAGCGATGGGTCCAGGTGTTCGGTGGAAGGCCTGAGGCCCCACGCATGTGCCCTCTTGCACAGACTGCTGAGGGCCAGGAGATGGAGCCTGGCCGAGCAGCCAAGTGGGCAGCCACAGCCCCTTGTCTATGTCAGCCTCAGCAGGGACGCCCCGTGGCCTCCACTAGACTACTGGTGACATCCAGTGCAAGGGGGCGTGGGAGATGACGGGGAGCCGGGACAGTGGGAGGCCCACAGGGGTCCCGTCCTGAATGTGCCTGTGAACCCATGCCTTTCAAACGCCTTCCACCGGAAACGAGGGAAAAAACAGACGGGCTGAGAGAGAGAGGAGAAGACGGAAGGGAGGGAGGGAGGAAGCCAGCACGGAGGGAGGCAGGGAGGAGGCGACTAGTAGAAACACTGAGGTGTCTGCATGTGGGGCCAGAGGGGCTTTCAGACACTGAAAGAATTAAGTAGATGCATACCCCATACTTCTTCCTTCCACTTAACATGGACCTCACGCTGGCAATCAGGTTATTGACATTAAAAGGAGAAGGCTGAAGAGTCACTAGCTCCTCTCAGCAGTCAAGACATGACTCTCTGTCATCTCATGACTCCTGTGTCTTCCAAGGGGACGTGATGCAGATGTGGTGTGAACAATGTCAGCTTCAACTATTTGCAAAAACTCACTTACTTGCTCATTTCCCCTGCCGCTGCTGCATCAACAGTGCGTGTGTGTGTGTGCACATGCACGTGCATGCTCACGCTTAGTTAAATCTGACTCTTCGCAACCCCATGGACTGCAGCCCAACAGGCTCCTCTGTCCAAGGGATTCTCCAGGCAAGAATACTGCAGTGGGCTGCCATTTCCTCCTCCAGGGGGTCTTCCTGACCCAGGGATTGAACTTGTGTCCCCTGCATTGGCAGGCGGGTTCTTTACTGCTGAGCCAGCGAGGAAGCCTGTTGTGTGAACACACTATTAACATATTTCAGGGCTTTTATCCCCAACAAATTTTGGTGATGATCTGAGGTTGCTTCCTCTCCCTCATCCTCCACTTTCTACTCTTCTGCTTACTCTTTTCCCTCAAAAGCCTACCTCTATGCTATTTTATATTTATTTGCACCTTCCACCTCAGAGTTCCAAGCAGTAACAACCAAAATACTCTGGGAATTTAAGGGAGTTTTGAGGGTGCTGACATCTAGCTGTGAATTACAGAGGATGCCAGGAGACATAATGGCAAAATACATCAGCATATTTTCACAGC